>NW_011494828.1:1446868-1454945 GCF_000754665.1 Bison bison bison
GGGATCCAGTCTCATTATTTCATGGCAAATAGATGGGGAAACAGTGGGGGAAGGCTCCAAAATCACTGCAGATGGTGATTGTAGCCATGAAATTAAAAGACGCTTACTCTTTGGAAGGAAAATTATGACCAAACTAGACAGCATATTCAAAAGCAGAGACATTACTTTGCCAACAAAGGTCCGTCTAGTCAAGGTTATCGTTTTTCCAATGGTCATGTATGGATGTGAGAGTTGGACTATAAAGAAAGCTGAGCACAGAAGAATTGACGCTTTTGAACTGTGGTGTTGGAGAAGACTCTTGAGAGTCCCTTGGACTGCAAGGAGATCCAACCAGTCCATCCTAAAGAAGATCAGTCCTGAGTGTTCATTGGAAGGACTGATGTTGAAGATGAAACTCTAATACTTTGGCCACCTGATGCAAAGAGCTGACTCATTTGAAAAGACTCTGATGCTGGGAAAGATTGAGGGCAGGAGGAGAAGGGGATGACAGAGGATGAGATGGTTGGATAGCATCACAGACTCAATGGACATGAGTTTGGGTGGACTCCAGGAGTTGGTGATGGACAGGGAGGCCTGGCGTGCTGTGGTTCATGGGGTCGCAAAGAGTCAGGCATGACTGAGCAACTGAACTGAACTGAACTGAGAAGGAAGCAAACTGCAACCTGTAACAGTTCACACAACACATGACAATTTAAAAAATTCAACATTTATGATGGTTAAAAAAATTCAATGACATCTATTGCATATAAAATTTCTTAGCTCGGCATTCAAAGACTTTGCTCTACTAAAACTGGCCTAATTGTTATACCCCAGACTTAACCCTTCGTTCAAGTGTAGCTTTCCCCTCCTAACTCAGCTTAAATGATGTTCACCTCATTCCAGCTGTTGTATTCAACATCTTCTTGGTCTTCCTAACTTCATTCTCACACCTCTCCCAATTTACTATCCAAAATGAATAAATCTGAGAATTTTTCATGTGTGACACAACGGCTCTTTGTTATTTGGCCCCTGGCCATATCTCCAGCCTCATCTATTTGTATTTCTTTACCCACAGACACAATCTGCTACAAACATAGGGAACTACTTAAAGTGCCCTAGTCATACTTCAGTGCCTAGAAGGAATATTCCTTCCCTCTAGCGTGTTTTTCTTGACCTCTTCTACATGGCTCTCTGGGGATCATCTCATATGGGAAGTGTTCTCTGACTCTTCAATCTCTGCTGTGTTTTGATAATGCCTTGCACAAAGCTCTGTTATAACAGTTATCATACAGTATTTTAATGGCTGCTTATCTATCCCTTTCACTGGACTATGAGCTCCATGAGGAATTAGACTTGAACTTACTCACCTCCAAATGAGTATGGCATAAAAAATTTTAATATTACTGTATGAATAAAAATTTACAGCAGGAATAAACTAAAATAAATAATTACGTCATTGAACTTCCATACCTTCTATGTAAAAACATATTTATCCATCCATTCATTCAGTCAACAAATATTTATTTAGCACCTTAAGGGCCAGGCACTATGCCAAGCCATAGAGAGCTAGTGATGACAATATAGACACACACACAAAAAGAACCCTGAGAGTCTTTGAATTTGGGGAAGATATAAATAATTTAAAATCATCTCTATTTCCCAATTCCTTCTTAACAAACATGCATTAGTTTTATAATCTCACACACATACAAAGTGAAAGGTCCTCCCAAATTACAAATTCCTACCAATCAGTAAAAATATAATACCCAAAGTAAATAATGTGCAAATTTGTGAACCATAGCTAATGCAAAAGCAAAACAATTTTTAAGACCTTTTAGTCAGATTCCAATTATACCTAATACAAAAAAAACAAGATTAAGTGTGCAAAAATACTTCATGATTTCCACAGTGCCTACTTTTGAAAAAAAAAAATACCATGCAAACTGTCCAAGAAAAACACTGACCACAAGATCAATACCATCCTAGTTTCCCACACTGCAGAAAAAAAAAATTGTCATCCTATTCCATCTAATTGGAGGAGGAAATGGTAACCCATTCCAGTATTCTTGCCTGAAAATCCCATAGACAGAGTAGCCTGACGGGCTATAGTCCAAAAGGGTGCAAAGAATCAGACATGACTGAGCGACTAAGCACATTCCATTCAATGCAGAAGAGGTGACATCCTCCATACAATTTGTTCAGAAGACAACAAACACCATATTTCATCTGTATAATGATTTACGGTTTGCAGTTCACTAAGCACTTTGACCTTTACAACAATTCTGTTTTCTTATTCCCATTGGACAGATTAAAAAACTAAGGGTTGAGATGAAGCAGGTCTTTCTAACTATAACTCAAAACCAAAAGTCATAAAAGAAAGGACTGATAAGTTTGTCTACATAAAAATCTAAAAGTTCTGCATGGGAATAAAAGAAGTCAGAAGACAACAGTCAAAATGGGAAAATATCTGCAATACTTCAGACAAAAAAACATGTATTTTTATCATCTTATCATACATATATATGATACACAGTACATAGTACACATAGTGTTAGTCGCTCAGTCATGTCCGACTCTTCGGACCCCATGGACTGTAGCCTCTGTCCATGGAATCCTCCAGGCAAGAATACTGGCGTGGGTAGCCATTTCCTTCTCCAGGGAATTTCCCGATCCAGGAATCAAACCGAGGTCTCCCGCATTGTAGGCAGATTCTTTACTGTCTGAGCTACCAGGCAAGCCCATATACATATATAAATACACATATATTATAAATCAAGAGAAAGAGACTTACAGAACAGTAGGAAAGAGATCTATGACTCAAAAGAAAAATAGGTAAAGAATTTAGACACACAGTTTACAGAAATGGAAATATGAGTGATCAAACAATATAAAAAAAATCCTTGATCTTAATAACATAATATTTTAAAACTTAAAACTACTCTGAGCTATCATTTTTCTCTATCAGACTGGCAAAAATTCAAGTCTGATAACAGCAAAACATAATACTGCTAACACTGATCCTAGAGCCAGAGTACTTAGCTTGAGTTTCTGCCACAGTAGCTGTGTGATTTGGGCAAGGCATTTAAATTTTCTACTCATTAAGTATTCTTCTGAAAAATGGAGATAATAATTGCACCTAACCCAAAGGAGGTTATTAAGATAAAATGAAGTAATGTATATAGAGCACTTAGTATCTGGAACACAGAAAGCACCATGTAACTGTGATACAGTTAATGTTGGTGAGTGAACAGGCAACGTACATTTTGGAGCAGCAGCAAAGGAAAGCAATTCAGCAATATATTTCATAGTTATAAATGCATACATCGTTTAACTTAGAAATCCCACTTTCTACAAAGTTATCCCACAATGGCCTTACACACATGTAAGATGGCATGCATATGTTCAACAGTCTCCATCATAGAACTACTTATAATATCACAAGACTAGAAGCAACACAATAAGGAACTAATTTATTTGACTAGAAATAAATTATAATACATCCATTCAATGAATATGATGCAAAAAAAATTTTTTTTTAAAAAGCAGGAGTTCCCCAATGACCTAGTGGTTAGGAATCTGGGCTTTCACTGCCATGTCCCAGGTTCAATCCCTGGTTGAGGAACTGAGATCCTGCAAGGTGCGAGATGTGGCCAAAAAATAAAGGGTAAGAGCAAAAACCGTAAAAATAAATTAAATTTTAAAAATTAAAAAAGCAGAAACTATGTACTGAACTGGAAAGATCTCTAAGATATATTAAGTGAAAAAGTAGTTTGGGGGTAACAGTTTGAAGGTGCAGAACAGTGGGGACCATGGACTAACTTCTGCATGAAAAGTAGAAAAAATTAGATTACATATTCATATTTGTAAGCATTTGCTTAAAGAAAGTCTCAAAAAATGTAAAGAAACTAGTAAAAGCAGTCAGGAAGGGAGCATGGGAGGACTAGGAATAGGAGTGAGATTTTTGCTGCTTACATAAAATATATAAATGGGCAACTAACTATTTGAATGTATTACCTTTTCAAAAATTAATTTTTTAAAAAAAGCTCAGAGCATAAGAACTTTGCCTACAAGCATATAGTTAATCATAACAGGATGGATTACAATTTTGTCACACTGTCTTTCTGAAATTTTCAAGAATGTAAGATTTAAAAATTATCACAGGACTCCCCTGGTGGTACAGTAGATGAGAATCTGCTAGCCAACGCAGGGGCACAGGTTCAGTCCCAGGTCTAGGAACTAAGTCCATGCACTACAACCACTGAAGTCTGTGTGCCTCGTGTCTGTGATCCACCACATGAGAAGCCACTGCAGTGAGTCCGAGCACCAAAAGAAGAGTAGCCTCCAATCGCAGCAACTAGAGAAAGCCCCCACAAACGTAAAAAAGACCCAGTGCCACCAAACATTAAAAAAATAGTCACAAGTGAGACTTCCCTGGTGGTCCAGTGATTAAGACTCTGCATTTCCACTGCAGAGGGAACTAAAATCCCATATGCTACATGGTGTGGCCATAAAATAATAATAATGATGATGAAGTTTTTTTTAATAAAAATAAATAAAATAAAAATTATCACGAGTAAGTTTTTCTCTGAAACAACCACTCCCTCAATAAAAGTAACACCAGTGTGACCACACTGAAGTCATCTCCATATGATGACTTGGAAAATATATATAACAATGTGAGTCTAAAATATTCACCATCACCTACACTATTCAATGCAATAATTGGGCTTCATTTCCTGGAAGATGAAATTCTCATAAAAGCCCTTATCATAGGTTTCAAATTCCAATACAACATTCATTTTGCAGAAAAATGAAATGTACGACACAGGAATTATATTCGTAAAAATTTTCACATGGAAAGAGAATCATTAAAGCAAGTCAGCTTTCTACTCTAAATAAGCCAGAGGATGAGTACATATAAATATGAAAATGTGTAACTTTGTTTTTATAAATAACATAAGTACAAAATGTTATTGGGGATAATGGGTTGGAAAGTCTAGCCTAGCTTCTCAACATATACACTTTTAAACAGAACTAAACAGGCCTGAGTTCAGTTGCTCAGTCGTGTCCGATTCTTTGCGACCCCATGGACTGCAGCATGCCAGACCTAAAATATTTTAAATTACAAAAGACTGTTTGAGACCACCATCCCAAATATATATATATATCTGTATGAGAGAATACATCATACATCCAGTGTATCAAGCAAGTATCTGAGGATCTCAACATTAATTCACTCACAAGCACACAAGTACTTGTACCACCTAGTACTGCTTTTGAACAAGTGACAAGGAGTGTCCAACTCAATTTTGGGTCCCTTAATTATGAGCAGCCCCACATATAGGACCCAGCATCTCATCTGTTCCATTTCCTGCTTCATAGTGAGCAACTACGACATCCATACTGGTGACATAATATGTCACGTCCCTTATCCTCCCACTAGTTCAATAATCTCTATTCCCCTTCAACAGCACTGAGACAGTTACATCTTGTTTTTAGTTTTTACCTTGAAACTATATTTATATTGAACTCACAGCTTTCTCATTTTGTATTTCTTACAAAACCTAGTCTTCAACCACCTTTCTGATTGTCTCCTTATTCTCCAAGTACACTAGCCCCAATGAACGTTTTACTTCTTATAGCCCCAGCTTGGACCCTCAAAGTCCATCACATCTCCCACACTATCATTAGCAATGTAAAGTTACTCTCCATTTTATCTTTCTTTCTTGTAAATTCCACTTCTGGATCCACCCAATCATCTTTTTTGCCCTCTTGCTCTTAGGCTGCTGAAGAAGTATAAAATCCATGGTGCTAGGCCCCATTATTATAAATATTACTGGACCTACATGTGGTTAGCAATTTTTTGTTTGTTTAATCCTTAATCCACCCCTCTTTCATGTTCCATTCAAGATTTCCAAGGCCATAAAACTCAAGCCAGAAACTCACCATAGTTCCTTCAGTCTTCAAAGATAATTGACTTCTCCACAGATAACCGAGCACATCAAGAAAATAAGACCATCTTTAAACTCGCTCACTTTCCCTCCAACCACATCAGTGTCCACACTTAATGTCTATTCTTGTGGTGTCAAAAAATGAAACACTCAACATATTAAAATTTCCCCATATAAATAAAATGTCCCTTCAACCTACAAAACTGTTTCACTCATACTAAGAAAAACACACATGTGCCATAGTGGAAAGAACATAGGTTTCAGAACTAGACTTTTTTCAAATTCTTGCCTATAGCCTTCCCAACCATAAAAGAGGGATACTGCTGATACTAAACAAGGCTGTTGTGATCTATAAAGCATCTTTATGACACGTAACCTATAGAATAACCTCAACAAAGGTGTTTCACTACTATCAGTTTTCCTTCACAACCACAGTTGCTGAACAAGGAATTTTATTCACTGTTCCACATTTGTTCCTCAATCCATCATGATCTGATTACTGCCATCCATCATTCCCACCATCAAGCTATCTAAAGTGTCTTTCAAAGAAAACAAGTGATCTCCTAATTACTAAATTCAGTGGTTTCTTCCTAATTCTCACTATACTGGTATCATACACTGATAGTTACCCTCTCCCTTCCTGAGATCCTTTCTTCCTTTGGCTTCTATCATAATGCCACTCTGTTCTAGTTCTTGTCCCATTCTTTTAACCTCTCTTTCTCAGTGTCTACTACCCTACAATGATATTCTTCCTGGTCCACAGCCCTTTTCATCTCTTCTTTCAGCATTACCATCCCATACTAAGGCTTCAAATATCCTGCATATATTCTTAGTTGACCCTCAAATATATGTATCCAGTTCCAGACTTTCTTCCAACTTTCAGACCCAAATTTCCACAATAGTATCTGAAAAACACTTCAAACTAAACTTGTCCAAAACCAAATTCATTACCTTCCCTCATAACTGCTCCTTTATTCTCTATTTCAATTAATATTACCAATCCATCCCATCAGTCAGGTTAGAAATCTCCCACTAATTCTCTCCACTTTGTTTTGGGAGCACATGGAATTGCATGCCATTCTCTTCACTCTCCTCTGACCTGGATTAGCACATTACTTTCCAAACTACCTAGGCTGTCTGCCTCCAAGTCTTCACTTTGAATTCTTCCTCCATATTTTCACCAGAGGTAATCAACCATACCAAACTCCTGCTTACAAAAGCTTTAAAAGCTCCCCATACCTAAGGAATAAAGTCCAAATTATTTAGCAAGGTTCCTCACCCTGCCCAGAGGGATAAACTGACAGGTTTTTATTTTTAATTTCGACAAACCCGGTTTCACTTCTAGCTAAATCTGAATACTGGCTTAGTCCAGATAGTTCAAAGTGAAGGATAAAAGGCAAAGGAGGGAAAAGGAGAGATTGGGATAAGAGGGATGACAGGGGAGGACTGAAAAGGAGCTAGTAGTGCCTGAGAGGAAGAAAGTATCTTTTGAGGGTAGAAATGGATGAGGGAAGATTATGTCTGAGAAAAGTTTGACAGTACAGATCTCCGTCAGAGCCGACAGGGTGAAGCTTAAGGTCTCAGACACACGAGTTCTCCGAGGAAACGAAAGGGTCCTGAGTCTCTAAAGTGGGAAAAGTGCCTGAGAGGAGTCGGGGACCAGGTCCCACTTATGAACGAACTTCTCACGGGTTCCGGGCCTCTGAAGAGGGCAGAGAGAAGGCGCGGGGGGAGGGGAGAGAGGGGGAGCTGTCCCGGGACCCTGAGGGAAGTGAAAAGAGTAGGGGAAGGGGTCGAGGAGTTTCCCTAGCCGCTGAGAGAAGGGCCTCCGGGAAGCGATTGACTTCTGCCAGTGCTAAAACACCCGAGCACCAATGCTCCGGAGCCCAGGCGGGTAGCAGCAGCGCGCGCGGGCCGGGTGCCCTGGGTTCGTGCCCCACGCGCTCTCTTGGCGTTACCTGAGGCGGGACTGAGCAGCGAGAGGGGTGCCTGAGCAGGCGGGAAGGGGAGGCGGAGGCAAAGAGGGAGCATAGTACCCCTCACTGCTCGGAGGCGGCAGCGGCTCTTAGCCTGCGGAGGCGGTGGGGGTCCCTCTCGCAGAAGCCGACGACTCGGCGGGGCCCGCGGCGGCGGCGGGGGGGGGGGGC
>NW_011494828.1:1455135-1458797 GCF_000754665.1 Bison bison bison
GAAGCAAAGAAGGCAGCTGGGAGCGCCGCTAGGCTCCCTGGCCGCGAGCGACTGAAACGCCTGCCCCGCAGGGCAGGGGAGTTGGGGGCGGGGTTTAGTTAGCCCCGCCCCTCACCTCAAGCCCTCGCTCAGAACAGCCAATCAATTGTTAATCCTTGAAAAAAAACGAGCTGGTGGAATTGCCCAATTAGCGCTAGGAATACCACGTGGTATGAGGGCGGGCACAATGGGCGTTCAGAGAAGCCAATCATCAGCCCAAAGCTCCAACTCTGGAGGACTAAGGGAGCCAATAGGAAGAAAGTAGAGGTAAAAACAGTAGAGGCAGTGTGTGGAAAAGGCGGAACCAAGGAGGAGGGAGGGAATACACCTGGGGGAAACCCAAGTCCAGGAGCCTCTCAGAGGGCGGGACAGTAAACATAAAATGGGCCAATCAAAATACCAAACATATAAGCTCTTGGTAATTGATAAAGCCAACAGAAAATGGACTCGACTGGCGCGGCTTTTGGGTTGGAGAAGAAACAGCTGAGTAAGAACTGTCTGAGTAGGCAAAAGCTGTATGAACGCAGAGTCCGACAGGATCTTAGTATAGTATGGGGAGAAAACTGATGTGAATTATTAGCGACCTGAGATAGTAAGAGCAATTAATAGAAATGCTGAGCGAGTAACTCATCTAAACCAAGAGATTCGATTTGGTGAGGGCTTCTTGGAGAAGGGAACCCTTGCTGCTGCTGCTGCTGCTGCTGCTAAGTCGCTACAGTCGTGTCCGACTCTGTGCGACCCCATAGATGGCAGCCCACCAGGCTCCCCCGTCCCTGGGATTCTCCAGGCAAGAACACTGGAGTGGGTTGCCATTTCCTTCTCCACTGCATGAAAGTGAAAAGTGAAAGTGAAGTCGCTCAGTCGTGTCCGACTCCTAGTGACCCCATTGGACTGCAGCCCACCAGGCTCCTCCGTCCATGGGATTCTCCAGGCAAGAGCACTGGAGTGGGGTGCCATTGCTGGCTTGAAAACAGGGCAAAGAATAGAATTTGTTCAGCTGTTCAACAGGTACATATTTCCTCTTGTTTTCCCTATGCCTGGACCTCAGGCAGTCATAATCTCATGCCTGAGCAGACTGGAATAGGATTAGAGCTTCCATGGGAAAAAAAAAAGCAGGTAAAGAAACAAAGGAGTATGGACCTTCTTGCATCAATGCTCCCTAGGGTTGGAGACCTCTTTTCCGACATCTTTAGGCTTGCCTCCTGCTGGGTCTTGACAGATGAGTGGAATTTGAATAAGTGGACTGTGTGCATTCTTGGTGGCAATGTTTAAGAAAGGGGACTTCCCTCGTGGTCCAGTGGCTAAGATTCCACAACTCATAATGCAGGGGGCCTGGGTTCAATCCCTGATCAGAGAACTAGATCCCACATCCCACAACTAAGGTTAAATGTGAGTTCAGTTTAAGTGCCAGACTTGTCCTTTCTTTTTTATGCTGTGAGAATTATCAAAGGTTTTTTAGCAGGAGAGTAACCTTAACAGGACACTGTTATAGAAAGATAGATAGCTCACAGGATCTCTAAAGGGAGAAAAGAGATCAACATTGGCCCAGTTTCCTTGGCCAAAAGCCTTTTCTGTATCATTCTTCTGGCAGCAAATCATGTGCTGCCACCTGGTGACAGTTCAAATACCATTGTTCCACATTGCTATTGGAGCCCTGGCACCCTTGCCAACCCGTCTTCCACAGATGTTGATGCAAAAGAGTTGATAAATAAGCAGAGTACTGGTAGCAAGTAGATTAAATAATATCATTATGCCAGATGTATCACCTCCCCAGTCAAAGATGTAAAACACAGGGTTTCCTTGACCTGCTTCAGTAGGAAGATGAGCCTTGATGGGAAGTTTTGGGGGTTGTTTGAACAGGTTATATTTGACCCAGGTCTGATCTTTGTCATTCCACTCTCATCAATCTCCCTAATGCTGAAGGGAAAGAAACCCTGAGGACTGCCTTATAGCTATTCAGGTGTCAGAGGCCCACTCTTCATGACTTGTCTGCTAGTTAAGTCGGGGCCTTGAATGTACCCCATAACAGGAAATAGTTCCTGCCCTCCTCACCCCAGCCTTTTATTATGCTTTTATTTGAGATAACTGTCTCCTCTTCCTAGCTAGATTGAGCTAAGAGCTGGGAGTCTACTGCACACTTTTGTTGTTGTTCAGTAGCTAAGTCTTGTCTGACTCTGCAACGCCATGGACTGCAGCACACCAGGCTTCCCTGTCCTTCACTATCACCTGGAGTTTGCTCAGACACATGTCCACTGAGTCAGGGATACCATCCAAACAGCTCATCCTTTGTCGCCCTCTTCTCCTGCCCTCAGTTTTTCCCAGCATCAGGGTCTTTTCCAATGAGTTGGCTCTTCACATCTGGTGGCCAAAGTATTGGAACTTCAGTTTCAGCATCCGTTTCTGCCCTACTCACCCCCAGCCTTTTATTGTGCTTTTATTTCAGGTAACTGTCTCCTCTTCCCAGCTAGATTGAGCTAAGAGCTGGGAGTCCACTGCACATCTTAGCTCAGGACAAATACATACCAGGACTGGTATGCATTAAGTTCAAGAACCATCATCCATTTGTGTTAAGCAACTATACTCCATTAAAATTAATTTAAACAAAGGAATGCCTTTGAGTCAATTCTAATGAGGTGGATGAACCTAGAACCTATTATACAGAGCGAAGTAAGTCAGAAAGATAAATATCATATTCTAATGCATATATACGGAATCTAGAAAAATGGTACTGAAACATTTATTTACAGGGCACAAATGGAGAAACAGACATAGAGAACAGACTTGGGGAGAGGGGAGGAGAGGGTGGGCTGTATGGAAAGAGTAACATGGAAACTTATATTACCATAGTAAAGCCAACAGGAATTTGCTATGTGGCTAAGAAAACTCAAACAGGGGCTCTGCATCAACCTAGAGGGGTGGGATGCAGAGGGAGATGGGAGGGAAGTTCAAAAGGGAGGGGATATATGTATACTTATGGCTGATTCATGTTGAGGTTTGACAGAAAACAACACAATTCTGTAAAGCAATTATCCTTCAATAAAAAATAAACTATAAGTTACAAAAAAGTTTAACAAAGAAGAAAAATCCACTTAGTGGATAAATAACATTATTTTGGCTACGTTTAGGAGAGGAAGAGACTTCATGAGACCTCAGTGAGATGCTACTACTTCTAGGGAAATCTTGGAATGCACTGTCCAGAATACAAAGCCCAGGTAAGGAAAAAGTAAAGCTTCCCTTACCTGCCTAGGAAGACATCCTTTCCAGAAAGCATCCAAGTGGAGGAAGGATCAGAACCAATAGCTAAAAAGCATTTTTTAATATAACAGGAAATATCAGAGTGTCTAACTCCTAGTAAGTACTGAATCATAAAATTTGTTTTGGTTAATAAATACAGACATGTATATTTACTAGGCTACAATACAATGTAAACTATTTCTTACTAGAGGTCCCAGTCAAAAAATCCTGAAAGCCACTGGATTAGAGGTTGAGGCTGAAAGACCAACCAAAGAGGAGACTGCTACAGAATCACAGCCTGAGCTGCTAAGATGAAGAGATATAAAGGGGCCAGAGAGACAGCCTCAAGAGGCAGAAGCTGAAAAAAAAAAAAAAAAAAAAAGGACCCC
>NW_011494828.1:1458897-1459996 GCF_000754665.1 Bison bison bison
AAAAAGAGGACTCCTTCTATTGCCCAGGTCAAGGGCCCACCAGAATGTCTTGTCCTCCTCTGCATCCCCACAGCAGTACTGCCCCAAGCACTGGCCTACCTCATTCTACCCGCCAGACTGGGAGCTTCCATCTCCTTCCAGTTTCCACTGAGCACAGGGTCTGTACTCAGAAGATACAGTCATAAATGCCCATGAACTTGGATTTCAGAGAGAGAGGTGGCAGGAAGCAGTCAAGTAACAGGAGGAAGAAAAGGTACAGCTGAGCCTATGCCATGTGGGTGCTGATTCACAAACACATGAGTTCAGTCACTCAGTGGTGTATGACTCTGCAACCCCATGAATTGCAGCACACCAGGCCTCCCTGTCCATCACCAACTCCCGGAGTTCACTCAAACTCATGTCCATCGAGTCGGTGATGCCATCCAGCCATCTCATCCTCTGTCGCCCCCTTCTCCTCCTGCCCCCAATCCCTCCCAGCATCAGAGTCTTTTCCAATGAGTCAAATGAGTCAACTCTTCACATGAGGTGGCCCAAGTATTGGAGTTTCAGCTTCAGCATCAGTCCTTCCAATGAACACCCAGGACTGATCTCCTTTAGGATGGAATGGTTGGATCTCCTTGCAGTCCAAGGGACTCTCAAGAGTCTTCTCCAACACTACAGTTCAAAAGCATCAATTCTTCGGCGCTCAGCTTTCTTCACACTCCAACTCTCACATCCATACATGACCACTGGAAAAACCAGAGCCTGGACTAGACGGACGTTTGTTGGCAAAGTAATGTCTCTGCTTTTTAATATGCTATCTAGGCTGGTCATCGGAGAAGGCAATGGCACCCCACTACATTTTCTTGCCTGGAAAATCCCATGGACGGAGGAGCCTGGTAGGCTGCAGTCCATGGGGTCGCTAAGAGTTAGGCATGACTGAGCGACTTCACTTTCACTTTTCACTTCCATGCATTGGAGAAGGAAATGGCAACCCACTCCAGTGTTCTTGCCTGGAGAATCCCAGGGATGGGGGAGCCTGGTGGGCTGCCATCTATGGGGTCGCACAGAGTCGGACATGACTGAAGCGACTTAGCAGCAGCAGCAGGCTAGTCATAAC
>NW_011494828.1:1460096-1462954 GCF_000754665.1 Bison bison bison
TCCTTCCAAGGAGTAAGCGTCTTTTAATTTCATGGCTGCAATCACCATCTGCAGTGATCTTGGAGCCCAAAAAAATAAAGTCTGACACTGTTTCCCCATCTATTTCCCATGAAGTGATGGGACCAGATGCCATGATCTTAGTTTTCTGAATGTTGAGCTTTAAGCCAACTTTTTCACTCTCCGCTTTCACTTTCATCAAGAGGCTCTTTAGTTCCTCTTCACTTTCTGCATAAGGGTGGTGTCATCTCAGGGAGGGTTAAACCATTTTATTGCAATTGGTAGACAGGGATGGACAGGCAGTGACAAGCCTCAGTAGGGAGGGCAAACACCAACTAGATCAAGAGCGGAGCGGCAGGCAACTCAGAAACAGGACCTTGGAGGGGAAGATGAGCAAAGAAGACTTCATCCTACTATATTACAAGTCCTTACAGGTCACTTAGGAGTATCCTGGGGCCCTTAAAGAATACATCCTCTTGCTCAAGGCTCTGGGCCTGGAGCTGAAAGCTGCTGGGCTCCGGGTTCGAAAGGGTATGCCTCTGGAGATCTATGAGGAGAGAAAGGGGAAAAAGAACGAATCACCAGCAAGCACTGTGGTACACACGGACCTAGACTTGGGCCCTGTTGGGGAGGGACATACAGGCCTGATGGGATAAGGAGCAACAGAGGTTGATAGATTTCCAAAGAAAGAGGCAGAGACCCCATTCTATCCAGTGTCAAACAATTAGGCAGCTGGCATCCAGGCACCACTCAGATTCAGCCTCCTGCCTTACCCTCACCTAGCTTCCTTAAAAGTTCCCTGCTACTGTTACTGTCCAGAAGCCTGACTTCAGAGGTAGATAAAGAAAGCAACATGGCGAAGGTGGGCTGCTTAGATTGGAGGACATGAACAGAAGTCCTGCAAAGGGGGAAGAATCAGAGGTAGACATGGTGACAGTGGGTCAAGGGGGCCCTCCCAGCACAGACCTGACCTGTCCTCCTTCCTGAGGCTAGGATTCCAGTCTCTTCCCTCTTTATCCTCTAAATACAGAGATACCTCAGAGACACTGTGTCAAGTAAAGAAAATGTGCAGTACTGCCCATATGGGCTATAACCCCCTACCATACCTTCCCTACCAACTCATGTCAAATCTGAGATAGCTGAACTTTGGTCCCCAATGCCTGGCCTCTGTGAGCCAAATCCCTTCCACAGCCATAAGCACCCACACCCCCTGACCTGAGGAGGTCATGCTCCTGCCAGGCATCCTGGACCTCTGTTCTGACAGCCTCCAGGTTGTGACCTTTGCCATCCTGGCCACTTTGCAGCTGATCCAACATCTGCCATACCATAGGGCCAGGTAGGACCAAACCTCTACCTCTCCAGGAGGAGCACCCGCCTCCCCATGATTAGCCTCTTGAGCCCGCTTGGAGCCCTCATGGGGACAAAGATAGTTTCTCATGTCCTTTAGCAGAGGGCTTGGGAAGAAGAGCTTTGGAGGGAGGTGGAGTCAGTACAAGGAAGAGATGGAAAGAGATAGGAGTAGGAGAGGGTATCCTGGCCTGTCTGCAAAACAGGATAGATAGAGAAAGGAAGGGGCCTCCAAAGGGAGAGATGAACAGATAGGTCCAATCCTGGTCCTACCTTCCAGCTGCAGGCCTGAGCTTGCCGCCTCTCAGTTATCTGTTTCAGCAGCAGCTCCTGATGCTGGCCTGCAGATGAGAGAAAATGTGAGGGAACGTCTCCAACTTCCTTCCTTCCCCTTCCCTGCCTTGCACCCAGCCTGGCACTGAAAACGGACAAATACATTCTGGTCCAGCTACTGGGCAGTTTCCAAGCTGACTGGAGATGCACACTCACACCATATGAGAAAAGACAAAATACTTGGCCAGGTTTCTGGGTAGCTCAAGCTATCAAAGGTATGGTCATTTATAAGGAAAGCAAGAAGGCTTTTCAGAAAAGGGAAGAGGTGAATTCATACGCACCCTCAATCTTTTACTCACTCAGCTGGTCCCGTAGCAACTTTAGTTCCTCCCGAAGAATCTGTGACTCCTCGAACAGCAGTTGCTGCCTTCAGGGATAATAGCAGTGTCATTCTAAAACCAATTAACAAGCCCAGAGGAGGCTACCAGAGTACCAGGAGTTCAGGGCTGAAGAAGACAAGGTTTTGCCCATCACTTACTCATTCTGAAGCTCTTCGTGAAGGCCACTGGTGGCACTGCACTTCTGTGGTCCTGTCTGTATTTGGGCTTGGGCCTGTTCCTGCACCTGGCTTCGAAGGCCCTGCAGTTCCCTTCTCATCTCTTCCAGATGTTGCTCCAGGAGAAGGACCCTTTGCTCTGGGCCCCCCTGCAGCAACCTTAGTGATGCTACAGTGAGACAAGTAGGGGATCAGCCCCCTAAGAATATCACACATGAGCCTACAGACTCCACTTGCAAATCAAGACACAAGTGCACAGACAATAGAAGAGCCACAAAATGTGCACACACATTTGAGGCTGTGTATATGAAGAAAAGAATGATCAGATACCTTCCAGGGCAGAGATCTGGTACTTCTGCTGCTCTCGCTCTTCCAGCAGGCCCTGGACAGCCTGCCGTAGTGCTTCAGTCACCTACCCAGGCAGAAAAACCCCATGAGCTCCCCAATCACCGGTAACCTCATCAGTTACACACTCACACAAACCCCAAATATACACACCATGCCTCACCTGAGCCTGGGATCGAAGAATAGTAACTTCATCCCTGAGAGAAGATGCACTGTGGGCCTCAGCCCAGTTTAGCCTCTCTGGAAATACGGGAGCCTCTAGAGCCCAAGCCTTTTGAGCTTGGATTCCTGACTCAGTAGGCAAGTCACGAGGGGAAATCCAAGTCCCAGCCAGGTCTCC
>NW_011494828.1:1463054-1473893 GCF_000754665.1 Bison bison bison
TCTCCTGCTGAGAGAAAAAGGAAGGGACAAGTGGAAAGCCCCTTAGGCGGAGGGGGGAACAGATGTTTCTTCAGGAAAAGAAAAGTTGGAATTTGGAAGAACAGTGGATAACACTGGAAAGAAAGGCTGAGGGACAATATTTACCCCCCGTAGAGACTCCAAGTGGATACAGCCGCTGCTACAAAAGAAACAAATGCACAGGTCAATGAGTTCTGTTTTGCAATCTATTAACTCACATCCCCTAAACAAGGGAGTAGGGGACTCAGGAGCCCCCTCACCTTAATCCTGTTCACATTTCGGTCCGTAGCATTGAGAAGCGCGTCGAGCTGCTCAGACCAGCTCAGGCTCCTACTCATAGACTGCAGCAAGGGTCTGGCTCCCTGGCGTCTTGTGCCCTTGCTCCCCACACTGTGGACACCAAAGACACAGCCCAGGGAAGACCACAACGTAAGCTCTAAAGAGGTGAGTGGGGGGATGCAATACTAAAGGTAAGGAAGCAATAGTCAGACCAAAACTGCGTTTCTGGGACTAGTCGGGGGAGCGGCTTCCTTGCGAAATTAGGGGAAAAGCGGGATGCCCTGATAAACAGATATCAATTGGGAATTGAAGATGCTGAATCTTGGTTTAGACGTCCCCAGACTCACAACTCTGGCACCATAACACTGAAACTGTGCCAGTGACCACTGAAACTTACGGTAGGCCGGGAAAGCCCGACTTCGGATTGGCCTCTGCGGCGCCACTTGGGAAATTGAGTTCGCCTCTATTGGAGACAACCGGCGATGGAGGCTACCGAACTACGTTTCCCTGGAAGCAACACGCGCAGTCACAGTGCCCCCCCCCCACCGTGAAGCTTGTCGGGAAACCGAGTTTTTCTGCTTCTGTAGTGGGTGCCTCTACGAACTGAATGAACTACGTGTCCCAGGATGCATCGGGCAGAGACGACACAGTCCCGCAGCTGATCCCCGTAGCTCTTGGGAAATGGAGTCCAAGCTGTCTCAAAGCGTAAAGTCCCGAGTAACCTTGAGACTCCATTCCCCAGCAGGCTCAGTGTGTAACGTGCACTATGGAGCCGCTAGTCGCAGAGCTGAAGCAGAAGATTGAGGACACGTTGTGCCCTTTTGGCTTCGAAGTTTACCCCTTCCAGGTTGGTTTATCCCTGCTGCGGTGCTAGGGCTAAGCGTATGGATGGCTTCGGTGCCACTGACGTGAGGCCCGTGAATTTTCTGATCTTTCTCGAGCTCCTCTGGCCGCGAGTCCGTTTAATTGTCGAGACAGGGCGCTTGGGCTAAATGGGTAGAGCAGCGTTGCAGGTTTGTTCTTTTGTTGTTTTTGTTCAGTCGCTCAGTCGTGTCCGACTCTTTGTCACCCCATGGACTGCAGCACCGCCAGGTTTCCCTGTACATCAGCAACTCCCGGAGCTTGCTCAAACTCATGTCCGTTGAGTCGGTGATGCCATCCAACCATCTCGTCCTCTGTCGTCCCCTTCTCCTCCTGCCTTCAGTCTTTCCCAACATAAAAGTCTTTCCAATGAGTTATCTCTTTTACCCTCCTACAATGCTGTATTGATGAGTGGGAGACACCATGTGATCCAGTAACCTTGTGGTTTTGTCACCCAGGTAATTTAGAGGAAGAAGGGGATCTGTGGAGCCAGAGTCACTTTGGAAGCTTCCTGAAGGAGTTTAGGAGAGGGCAAGGTCTGGGAATGTTTGTATGGCTCATGAGCAAAGGGCATTCTGGATGTTGAACAAGCAAACAGTTGGCTTGGTTGTTCAGTCTATCTGCAAAAGGTTACATTCATGATGTTGCCAATCATCAATGCTGGGCTGGGTTTAGAAACTGTACACTTGCCTGACACAGAAGTCTGGCATCAGGACCTACCCTTAGTCACATAGGTCCATCTCCCCCCACATCCAGTGCCCTCTGCACTGAGCCCTGTGCTTAGTGCAGGGCTAAATCAGCTCAACCTGAGCCTTTTGCCTGATGCTTAAGAGGCCACCCTTTCCACTTTCCACTGAGTGGCATACAGCAATGCTGGGAGAGGATTATAGAGGAAGAGGTAGTTGGGTCTAGCCTCAGAGAGGCTTCCCTGGAAAAAATGGAGTTGAGCTATATATGAAAAGATAGATTGGAAGGAAGGAGGGTCATGTACATCTCAAATATCAGAAATTGCTTGAGTAAAGGTATGGAGATAATGGTGGATGGCAGGTGTGGGAGAGATTGGAGATGCCTGTCTGATATAATCAAGAAGACCTTGGTAGAAGAAGCTGTGGTATTGAACAGTGCCTCTTACAGCCCTGCCAGTCATCCTGTGTTCCTACTTCTCTCCCCTTCCCAGCGCCACATACAGTCATCCACAGCGATCTTTAGGAATCTGTCTCCTAAATTCAACCTATCTATGCTCTGGTTCAGCCCACTATTAGTCATTTGGATTTCTGCAATAACTTCCTTGCTGTCACTTTGCCTCTATTCCTTCCTCCACACTGCAGCCAGGTTGATCTAAAACTGACCATGTCAGTTTGCTTCTTAAATCTTCAATGGCTAACCCCTCACTGTCAGCAAATTAGACCCATATTCCTTCAATTGGTATTCAAGGCCAGTCACAGTCTCATTCTTACTGATCTCTCCAGCCTTCTCTCCCTCTGCTCTCCTCCTCAGATGCTTCATTTCTATCAAACTAGACAATTTGCTATTCTCCAAGTATGCTTTGCATTTTTTGCCTCTTTGTTTATGCTGGGACCTGTTTAAAACACACACCAGATTCTCCCTCTCCACATCAGCCTGTAAGTTACCTTCCCAGCCATCAAGACTCAGCTTCCAAGAAGCCTTTTCTAATTTCAGAGGACCTTCATTGGCCCTGTTATTGCACTAACCACAGTACAATCAATTTCTTCTTTTTCTTAGTTGTTTATGAATTCTTTGCCTCTCTATTATAACTGTCAGGTGAGTTCCCCACAAACACACATCATCAGGAGAATTTCATTGTTTGAATAAGGAGGCTGGACAATTTGCATGAAACCTTGAATGCCAGGCCAAGGTATGGGCCTGGCTAAGGCCTAAGTTAGCCCTCTTGTGTGGCCTGAATTTTCTCTCTGTTCCAGGTGGCATGGTACAATGCACTCCTGCCTCCAGCCTTCCACCTACCCCTGCCAGGACCTACACTGGCCTTCCTGGTACTCAGCACACCTGCCATGTTTGACCGGGCCCTCAAGCCCTTCCTGCAGAGCCACCACCTCCAACCACTGACTGACCCTGTGGACCAGTGTGTGGCCTACCACCTGGGCCGAGTTAGAGAGGTGAGCAAGGCTGGCTATAGCCTCACCCAGCTTCCAAATCTGCATCTGCATCCAGTTCCTCTAAGCTCAGTATAGAATCTAGACCTACAAGGAGCCACTTCCCCGGCAGAAGGCTATCCTAAAGCCAGCCTTGACATCGTGATCTCTCCCCAGTCTGCCTTCTCATCTCAGGTTTAGCCACCCCCTCTAGCCAACAAGGTCTGAAACAGATCAATCTCACCCTTCCCTGATGGGCAACTTGATGAGCAGACTTCCCTTGACCTCCAAGTGAAATAGGAATAAGCCCCAAAATTCTCCACGCATCTCTCACCTGTCTTTGCCCTAGACCTGGGAGCCTTATGGGGTCTTTTGAGGACAGAACAGGACCCCTGCACTACATACTTTACACGTATACATAAATACGTATACATACACTGGGTCTCCCCAAAGCTGGACCGGCTTCCTCTGCACTCAGCCTCTGGAGGGCAGAGCCGTAACAGAGGTTTCTGAACAATCCTAAACAGAATTATCATTTTCTTCACACTGGAGCCTCCAATCCCACTCCAAGTTTAAGGTCATGTTTTCCCTTTAAACATGACTTCTAAAGACAGGGCCATGTTAACACAACTGAAGGCTCTGTTGAACATGATCATGATTCCTGTTGCGCTTAAAGTCTTCATCTTATCTTCTATCCCAGAGCCTCCCAGAGCTGCAGATAGAAGTCATCGCTGACTACGAGGTACACCCCAACCGGCGCCCCAAGATCCTGGCCCAGACAGCAGCCCATGTAGCAGGGGCTGCTTACTACTACCAGCGACAGGACGTGGAGTCTGACCCTTGGGGGACCCAGGTCAGAGGGCAAGTATGAGCAAATAGGGGCTGAGAACGAAAATGAAATAAAATTCCATCAAGATTTCAAGTCCCAGGAATTCCCTGGTGGTCTAGTGGTTAGGATTCCAGGTTTTCACTGCCATGGTCCCGGTTCAGTCCATGGTTAGAGAAGTGAAATCCTGTTAACCACATGGCACAGCAAAAAAAAAAATTTCAAGTCCCATTCTTCCACCTTCCCTGGGTAAAGGAGTTGCTGGGCACAATCCAGGACAAGAGTGCACCATGGTCAATGATCCAGTTCCATGATTTCGTCTACTTGCAGACACATCAAGTCAGAAAAAGTGAAGTGTTAGTCGCTTCAGTTCAGCTGCTTAGTCGTGTCTGACTCTCTGCGACCCCATGAATCGCAGCACGCCAGGCCTCCCTGTCCATCACCAACTCCTGGAGTTCACTCAGACTTAGTTGTGTCCAACTCTGCTTTGCGATCCCATGGACAGTAGCCCACCAGGCTCCTGTACACAGAATTCTCTGGGCAAGAATACTGGAGTGGGTTACTGTTCCTTTCCCCAGGGGATCTTCCCAATCATACCCAGGGATTAAACCCATGTCTCCTTCACTGGCAGGCAGTTTACCATCTGAGCCACCAGGGATCCGGTTAGAGAACTAGTCTGTTATTCTTTGTGACAGAATGGAGCAGGTAGAGCTGTGATTAAATCCACTGTGCGACTGGGAAGCTGAGGCTCAGCTTAAGGAAACTCTCCTTGGGGTCAGTGACTTCATGAAGAGTTGACGGAGTAGGGGAGCCCAGCCAAGACTGACAGAAGTTCACATGTGTGTGTATGCAGCACAGCTTTTGGGATCTTAGTTCCTTGACCAAAGATAGAACCTGGGACCTTGGCAATGACAGCGTGGAGTCCTAACCATTGGACCACCAGGGAATTCCCTGACAGGCTCACAGGTAGAATCACTGTTGAATAAGAAGTGAACTAGCTTGCATTGATGGTAGTTATTGGTGCCCATATGACCACCATGACCTTGCTTTCTTTTTACCCTCTCCCCAGCACATAGCAGGTGTGTGCATACATCCCAGGTTTGGGGGCTGGTTTGCCATCCGAGGGGTGGTGCTACTGCGAGGAACAGAGGTGCCGAATCTGCCACCCACAAAGCCCGTTGACTGTGTACCCACAAGAGCTGACCGCATCAGCCTGCTTGAACGCTTCAATTTCCATTGGCGTGACTGGACTTACCGGGATGCTGTGACACCTCAGGAGCGCTACTCAGAAGAGCAGAAGGCATACTTTTCCACTCCTCCTGCCCAACGCTTGGCCTTACTGGGCTTGCTTCAGCCCTCAGAGGAGCCTAGCTCTCCATCCCAAGAGCTTCACATCACTACACTCTTATCCAAGAAGCCTCAGAATCCCAGGAGAGGCTGGCTCAGTCCCACAGTTTCCCCACCTATATCCCCTGGACCCTGATACCTTCCCTGCCTGTGGGATCCTCATTTAGGGCAGTGGCACCTACCTGTTAAAAGACTTTTACA
This sequence comes from Bison bison bison, assembly GCF_000754665.1. Taxonomy (NCBI): domain Eukaryota; kingdom Metazoa; phylum Chordata; class Mammalia; order Artiodactyla; family Bovidae; genus Bison; species Bison bison. Next base: position 1,468,698 of record NW_011494828.1, read on the forward strand.
CTACTATTAATATTTCGCCAGGGAAGAAACTTATTTTGGGTATAAAATGATTATTTTTGATAAGTTATTCTAGTAGAGATCTTAAAATAACAAGGCTCAGGAAAGTTTGGTTAAGACCAAAATAGATCCAGACCTCCCACCTGCCTTGAAACATGGAATCGCTACCTGTTACCATTTCTCTGCAGTGCTTCGAAATGCTACCTGTTACAGGGCGTAAGGAGGAACTATCCCCTAAATAATAGTACCTGCTTCAGAGGGTTATCATGGTGACTGAATAAATGTGAAATTGCTTAGCATACAGTAAGCTGTTGTTGACGGCCCTGGGAATCCTGTACTACTGCCCACAGGTAGGCTGGGCTAGTCGGGGTGGGGGCGGGGTGGTGGTGGTGTCCGGAAGAGCACATACTAAAGGATCTTCTGTTGCAAATGTGCCCTAGCCTTGGGCCCAGGAGGAATCCACCTTCACCCCACTGACAACCCTCCCTCACGACACAGATACGAATGAGAACAAGTTCAAATGAGTCGCGTCCAAAGTCTTTGCAACCCCATGGACTGCAGCACGCCAGGCTTCCCTGTCCATCACCAACTCCCAGACCTTACTCATGTCCGAGTTCGTGATGTCCTCCAACCATCTCATCCTGTCATCCCCTTCTGCCTTCAGTCTTTCCCAGCATCAGGAAAGATAGGGCTTCCCTGATAGCTCATTTGGGAAAGAATCCACCTGCAATGCAGGAGACCCTGGTTTGATTCCTGGGTTGGGAAGATTCACTGGAGAAGGGGAAAATGCCACCCACTCACAGTTTTCTGGTCTGGAGAACTCCATGGACTGTATATAGTCCATGCAGTTGCAGAGTCGGACAAGACTGAGCGACTTTCATGAGGACAAGAACTATCCTTAAATCAAGGCTGGAAACCCAGGGAAGCCAAGAGGTGCTCACCACTGTTCTTTTGACGCAGAAAGCCAGCCCTGGGTTTGTCTCCCTCTTTCAGTTCCAAAGGTACCTAAAGCCCATAACTGTAATCTTTCATAGATCCAGTCCCAGGCATTCATCCAGGTTTTCATGTAGCCCTCCTAGTACTGTAAGTGTCAGGCACCTCATTGCAACCCAGCCTACAGCATAAACTGCAGCACCTTGGCTGATACTGTAGCAGGTCTTGCTCTTTTCCCTGTTGTCTATGTACATTTTCCCTCAATATCATTTCACAATTCTGAGGCAGCTCTCGCACCTCATTTTCTCCCAAAAAAGCAGACTAAATTCCTCTTAAAAGCTTCCCCTGCCCCACAACCAATGAAGAATCAACAAGGTCTCATTTCAAATTTAATACAACTACAAAAGATCAAGTGATACCCCCTTACAGTATACATCAGTTGGCCTGGCTCAGGTCTTTCCGTCCAGAGGAAGAAAGGCTGGCGTCCCCAACCCCTGCAGGAAAGGCCCGTCCTGTCCCACACCACATCCTGGCGGAGTGTAAGATCATGGTTTTAAGCACAAAAATAGGACAAAAGAGGTTTTGTTTTCAAGGCCGCCTACTGCAGCCTGGCCCTAAAACGGCCGAGCGCTCACTTCTGCTTAGAGAAATATTCTTTGCTCTTCTGGACATCAGGCTTGATGGTATCACTGCCAGGCTTCCAGCCAGCTGGGCACACTGCAAGAGGAAGGGTACTGATTAATAACCAGATCAGAGGTAAGCTCCACCCTCCTAAGGACAACTGGATGCCTAAAAAACCAAATCTGAGCCCTAAAGGGCTTCAACATTCAGGTGCCAGGAGGTCTATCCTCCAGTCAGATCATTCAGCCTATCAGTACAAAACTAAATATGCAAGTTAATCCTCACTGTAGCCCGAGTTACTATACTTAATTTGTTCATGCAGTAACTGAAATTTAAAGAAATTAACAACAATGATGCTGGTCATCTATTCATACCATATACAAGAAATTTACTTAAAAACACATCAACAACCTAAATGGAAGAGCTAAAACCATAAATTCTTTATTTTTTAATTGAAGGATAATTGCTTTACAGAATTTTGTTTTCTGGCAAACCTCAACATGAATCAACCATAGGTATACATGTCCCCTCCCTCCTATCTCCCTCCCCATCCCACCCCTCTAGGTTGATACAGAGTTCCCTGAGACATACAGCAAATTCCCTTTTGCTATCTAATTTACATATGGTAATGTAAGTTTCCATGTTACTCTCTCCATACATCTCACCCTCTCCTCCCTTCTCCCCATGTCCCTAAGTCTGTTCTCTATGTCTTATATAAAATTTTTTGTACCATCTTTCTAGATTCCATATATATACACGATCATATACGATATTTATCTTTATCTGACTTACTTCAGTTTGTATAATGGGCTCTAAGTTCATCCAAAAATCCATAAATTCTTTGAAGACAACTCACAGAATGGGAAAAAAATATTTACACATCGTATCTAATGAGGGATTAATAGCCAAAATTAAATCCAAACTCCCACAACAACAAAAAGACAATTAAAAATGAGCAACGGACTTGAAAAAAGATGTATCTCCAAAGATATACAAATGATCAATAAACACATGAAAATATGCTATCACTAGTCATTACGGAAATACAAATCAAAACCACAATGAGATACCACTTCATATCCCCTAAGATGGCTAGTCAAAAAAAAAAAGTAAATGCTGGGAAGGATATAAAGAACGCTTGGTATTGCTGCTGCTGCTGCTGCTGCTGTTAGTGATGTAAAATGGTACAGGTGCTGTGGGAAAGTCTGAAAATTCCTCAAGAATCTAAATACACAAGTACCATAGGACCCAGAAATTCTACTCCTATGTATATATTCAAAGTAACTAGAAACGAGGATTCAGATATATTCACCAGTATTTTACCAACATTATTCACAATAGCCAAAAGGTGGAAAAAACCTGTTAACAGACAAAATGTAGTATACATATGAAAAGTCAAAGTTGCTTAGTCGTGTCCAACTCCTTGCGACTCCATGGATTATAACCCAACAGGCTACTCTGTCCATGGGATTCTCCAGGCAAGAATACTGGAGGGGGTTGCTTTACCCCTCGCTCTAGGGGATTTTCCCCACCCAGGGATTGAACCTGGGTTTCCTGCATTGCAGGCAGATTCTTTCCTGTCTCAGCCACCAAGCATACATATACAATTAAATATTATTCAGCCTTTAAAAAGAATGAAGTTCTGATACATACTGCTGCAACGAAGTCGCTTCAGTCGTGTCCGACTCTGTGCGACCCCATAGACGGCAGCCCACCAGGCTCCCCCATCCCTGGGATTTTCCAGGGAAGAACACTGGAGTGGGTTGCCATTTCCTTCTCCAATGCATGAAAATGAAAAGTGAAAGTGAAGTTGCTCAGTCGTGTCCGACCCTCAGCGACCCCATGGACTGTAGCCCACCAGGCTCCTCCATCCATGAGATTTTCCAGGCAAGAGTACTGGAATGGGGTGCTATTGCCTTCTCCCTGACACATACTACAGCCTGGATAAACTTTTGAGAACCTTGAAAACATTATGCCAAGTGAAAGAAACCAGACACAAATGGATAAACATTGTATGGTTTCACGCACATAATATTTAAGATAGGTAAATTCATAGATGCAGAAAGTTGAACGGAAGTTACAAAAGGCTGGAGGGAAAGGGGAATGGTGAGTTATTTCTTCATGGTTACTACTACTACTGCTTATTTGGGATGATGAGAAAGTTTGAGAAATAGTGGTGATATACAACACTGAATGTAACTAGTACCCAAGAATTATACACTTAAAAAGGTAAATTCTATCATATATAACCACAGTAAACACTGACCAAAAAAAAAAAAGTGACTTACCCCCATTCCCAAGAAAAACACAAGCTAAAAAATGACAAAGTTAGGACTGTGTAAACCCTAACACTAAGCTGCTGCTTCTATCAGCTGGCTCTTCAGAGATATGAAGGCAGCACTTTGTCTTCAGTTCAGTTCAGTCACTCAGTCGTGTCCGACTCTTTGCGACCCCATGAATCACAGCACGCCAGGCCTCCCTGTCCATCACCAACTCCCGGAGTTCACCCAGACTCACGTCCATCGAGTCAGTGATGCCATCCAGCCATCCCATCTTTTGTCGTCCCCTTCTCCTCCTGCCCCCAATCCCTCCCAGCATCAGAGTCTTTTCCAATGAGTCAGCTCTTCACATGAGGTGGCCAAAGTACTGGAGTTTCAGCCTTAGCATCATTCCTTCCAAAGAAATCCCGGGGCTGATCTCCTTCAGAATGGACTGGCTGGATCTCCTTGCAGTCCAAGGGACTCTCAAGAGTCTTCTCCAACACCACAGTTCAAAAGCACCAATTCTTCGGCTCTCAGCTTTCTTCACAGTCCAACTCTCACATCCATACATGACCACTGGAAAAACTATAGCCTTGACTAGACGGACCTTTTTGGTAATGTCTCTGCTTTTCAATATGCTATCTAAGTTGGACATAACTTTCCTTCCAAGGAGTAAGCGTCTTTTAATCTCATGGCTGCAGTCACCATCTGCAGTGATTTTGGAGCCCCTCAAAATAAAGTCTGACACTGTTTCCACTGTTTTCCCATCTATTTCCCATGAAGTGATGGGACCGGATGCCATGATCTTCGTTTTCTGAATGTTGAGTTTTAAGCCAACTTTTTCACTCTCCACTTTCACTTTCATCAAGAGGCTTTTTAGTTCCTCTTCACTTTCTGCCATAAGGGTGGTGTCATCTGCATATCTGAGGTTATTGATATTTCTCCCGGCAATCTTGATGCCAGCTTGTGCTTCTTCCAGTCCAGCGTTTCTCATGATGTACTCTGCATAGAAGTTAAATAAGCAGGGTGACCATATACAGCCTTGACGTACTCCTTTTCCTATTTGGAATCAGTCTGCTAACTGTTGTTTTCTGACCTGCATACAGATTTCTCAAGAGGCAGGTCAGGTGGTCTGGTATTCCCATCTCTTTCACAATTTTCCAGTTTATTGTGATCCACACAGTCAAAGGCTTTGGCATAGTCAAAAATAGATGTTTTTCTGGAACTCTCTTGCTTTTTCCATGATCCAGCGGATGTTGGCAATTTGATCTCTGGTTCCTCTGTCTCTTCTAAAACCAGCTTGAACATCAGGAAGTTCACGGTTCACGTATTGCTGAAGCCTGACTTGGAGAATTTGGAGCATTACTTTATTAGCATGTGAAAT
>NW_011494828.1:1474278-1483390 GCF_000754665.1 Bison bison bison
ATTTCTCACTTCCACTGTATAATCATAAGGGATTTGATTTAGGTCATACCTGAATGGTCTAGTGGTTTTCCCTACTTTCTTCAATTTAAGTCTGAATTTGGTAATAAGTAGTTCATGATCTGAGCCACAGTCAGCTCCCGGTCTTGTTTTTCTTGACTGTATAGAGATTCTCCATCTTTGGCTGCAAAGAACATAATCAATCTGATTTCAGTGTAGACCATCTGGTGATGTCCATGTGTAGTCTTCTCTTAGGTTGTTGGAAGAGGGTGTTTGCTATGACCAGTGCATTTTCTTGGCAAAACTCTATTAGTCTTTGCCCTGCTTCATTCCGTATTCCAAGGCCAAATTTGCCTGTTACTCCAGATGTTTCTTGACTTCCTACTTTTGCATTCCAGTCCCCTATAATGAAAAGGACATCTTTTTGGGGTGTTAGTTCTAAAATAGGTCTTGTAGGTCTTCATAGAACTGTTCAACTTCAGCTTCTTCTGCGTTACTGGTTGGGGCATAGACTTAGATTACTGTGATATTGAATGGTTTGCCTTGGAAACAAACAGAGATCATTCTGTCGTTTTTGAGATTGCATCCAAGTACTGCATTACGGACTCTTTTGTTGACCATCTGAGGGATTCCTGTCCACAGTAGTAGATATAATGGTCATCTGAGTTAAATTCACCCATTCCAGTCCATTTGAGTTCGCTGATTCCTAGAATGTCGACATTTCAGTCTTGCCATCTCTTGTTTGACTACTTCCAATTTGCCTTGATTCATGGACTTGACATTCCAGGTTCCTATGCAATATTGCTCTTTACAGCATCGGACCTTGCTTCTATCACCAGTCACATCCACAGCTGGGTATTGTGTTCTTAGACAAACACTAAGTTTGTCTTAGTGTTCCTTAACTCTGCCAAACAAGAATGCCTGAAACAAAGGGGCAGGACCTCCACAGAAGGTCCTGCTTGTTTCACTAAGTAATTGCCTTCTATACATTGGTAAGCAAAGGTCTGAGTTTGAATCTCTCAAATACTTTATGCAAAAGCATAATCTTCAGTCTTTCCTATCACCCTGAGTTAGCAATGCTCCCTGGGAAAACCTGAGGAAAGTGAGATAAGGGGAGTGATCTCTGATATTCCACTCTTAACCTGTTGTTTTGTCTTGCAGGAGACATGTAGTCACCAAAGTCCAGTAACGAAGCAGCAAAAGTCTCACTTTCTCAAGTGAGTGAAACGAAGCCCTTTTCTTCCCCTCTAAGGATGTCATTGGAGAAGGCAATGGCACCCCACTCCAGTACTCTTGCCTGGAAAATCCCATGGATGGAGGAGCCTGGTAGGCTGCAGTCCATGGGGTCGCACAGAGTCGGACTCGACTGAGCGACTTCACTTTCACTTTTAACTTTCACGCATTGGAGAAGGAAATGGAAACCCACTCCAGTGTTCTTGCCTGGAGAATCCCAGGGATGGGGAAGCCTGGTGGGCTGCCGTCTATGGGGTCACACAGAGTTACACGACTGATGCGACTTAGCAGCAGCAGCAAGGATGTCATAGCCTCAGAGGTCAGATTCTACAAACAGCCGTCTGCGAACAAGGTATGTATGCACTTAGCTGCTTTACAAAATCTCCATTTGATCCTTACATAGTCATTGGCTTTAGTGCCAGCAAAGGGTTAGAGCACAGGTCATAAGTATAAACAAGCTTCTGAGAATAAAGAGCAGCATAAAATCAGTGACCAGACCCAGCAGTTTACCACCAGGAAAACCAAAGATGATTCTGTCCAGGAAGAAAACACAGCTTTAGAAGAGCCCAATTACAAACCACGACACCAAGATAGAAGGAATAATGAGCCAGAAAGAAGAACCTTGACAACTTAGTATCCTTGCACTAAGGCCTCTTGGCACTTAAGACTGTACCAATAATCAATGACAGGAAAGAAAGATCCACACTTGGGACTCATACCCAACAGTGCTGGATTTTAAGAATATGAAGCTCAGCAGAACTGGCTGAGTCCCACATTGACCAGCTTTCAACAGAACCTGAAGTACAACTCTCCCTAACACAGAAGGCTCTAAACAATGCCTTTCTCATCATTTTAAACTATGTAAAAAAAAGAGGGCTTTGAATTTTGATCCCAGTTCTACCATTAACTGAATACATACAGTGTTTAAATAGTGGTTTATTGGTCCTAAAAATAGAAACACAGGGGCTTCCCTGGTGATTCACTGGTGAAGATTCTGCCTGCCAACACAAGAGACATTTCCATCCCTGACCCAGGAAGATCCCACATGTCACAGAACAACTAAGCCCGCACACCACAACCATGGAGCCTAATTTCAGAGCCCAGGAGTCACAACTACTGAAGCCTGAGTGCCCTAGAGCCCGTAGTCCACAAGAGGAGCCCCCACAATGAGAAGCCCTCACACTGCAACTAGAGAGTAGCCCCCACTTGCAACTAGAGAAAGCCCAAGTAGCAATGAAGACCCAACAGAGCCAAAAATAAATAAATTTTTGAAAAATTTAATTTTTGAAAAATTAAAAAAAAAATAGGAACATAGGATTTAAGTAAAAAATTTCTTTGTAGTATTGTCAGTTCACCCTTTTCTCTGCTAAAATGTAATACAGGTTCACTCAAAGATCCCCCCAAAAAAAGTGTAAATTCAAGATAAAAGAAATTTTAAAGCAAAATAGGAATGTAGGATATACAAATATCAGATCATTATGTTGTATACCTGAAACTAACATGTATCTCAATTTTAAAAACAGGACTGTAGGATTATTTGTCAAATAACATGACAGCACCTGGTAGAGTGCTTGATATCCACAGGCAATCAAATACTATCGTATTATAAGCCATTAAAGACTGCACACAGAAAGCTGTGCTTATTTTAGTGGGATGGGAAGCACCGGAGAACAAGAGTGTGAAGAAGCAAGCTTCACAACTCATGAAAACTTGTGTTCAAGAGTCTATTGCAGTAAAAATTAATTAAAAAGTCTATACTACACATGCAAGGGAAAGTCCAATAAAGGGCCAACTTTGCCACCCATTTCCTCAGCTCCTTCCATCTTTGTTCTGAACCATTCTCCACCAGAGGGCAGTCTCAGCTGCTGTCTGCTTCAATCCAGGGTAAAGCCTACACATACTTCTGCAAATGGTGCCTTCTGATTGCCATTACCTACTAGCCTTCCACTCCAGCCAAACTAGCACTTTTGGGTCCCCCAAACACCACTAATCCAGACTCTTAACTTCCACCTCCTGTAACTCATGAGATCCGAGCAGTGATCACAACTATTTTATATCCTCAATTACATTAAGCTGGGGTGGCTGGGTGGGGTTCAAGATCCCCTTCCCCCTACATATCCAGCACTTGCAGCAGACTGAGGAGCTGTTCTTTAAACTCTTAGCTGGAATAAGGTGGTCTCATTAAAAGCAACAACTCCACTGGGCCAAAGTGGGGAGTTTTCAGAAGCTACAGTCTTATAAACTGAGAACCTGGGAGCAAGCAGTTCAGGACTTTATCAAAAACACTTCAAGGGGACTATTTCAGATGAGAAGGACCAGAGCAGTAAGAAAGACCTACACCCTAGCGAATGCTAGACAAAAACCATAAATTGAATCTTCTCAGTCATGTTTAGATTTTACAAGGACAGACTCAACAAAAACATCGTCTTGAATCCTGAAACTTCTCTAAGGACCTAGAGATTTCACCTCAAACCTTCTTGCCCTCATCCCTCCTCAAAAAAATTTTTCTATTGAGCATTTATATAATTTGGTATTTGGTGACTATAATTCTTATAGATACAAAAAATATCCTGCACAACAGAATGAATTTGTAAAAGACAAAAATGTTAACACCTATGAAATCCTCCTACACTTTAACAAGTTGAATCTGCAGCAGTAAGTAATTCTAAATGAGCAGGGTAGAAGCTGGGAATATGCAGTTGGAACAAAAAGCCTTTATATTCTCCTCTCCAAGCTTTTCTATTACCTCACCCCCACAACCCACTATAATCCAGAGACTGCAATTCCTTAAAGAGACATAATAACCCTTTTCCTGTCTGGTAGACTTTGCTCCCACCATCTTTCCCACCCTATCACTCCACTGTCCTGTCACCAGGCAAACTGGCTTACCTTCCCCATGTTTGTCAGTAAACTGGAAGGCCTGAACTAGTCTCAGCGTCTCATCCACAGAGCGGCCAACAGGAAGGTCGTTTATGGTGATCTGTCGAAGGATTCCTTTATCATCAATAATAAAAAGGCCCCTGGAAGAAAATATTTAAGGTCAGAGGGAGAGAGTACAGTTTAGAAATTGCTGTTAAGAGTAAATCAGCAGAAACTGGCCTTCCCCTTAGGTCCTGCATAAAGAATGAAACCATTATGCCATCCACCTTAAACTTACACAGTGATGTATATCAATTATTTCTCAACAAAACAGGAAAAAAAACAAAATAAGAAAGTCTCCACAGATCACAGCTCTACTTATAAAAGATCTTCAGCCAATCAGCCAGTTTCCTGGTGCATATATACCTGAATGAGATGCCTTCATCGGCCTTTAAGACCCCATAGTCCTGAGCAATGGTGCGCTTGGGGTCTGATATCAAGGGAATGTTCATGGGTCCCAGTCCTCCTTGTTTCTTGGGTGTGTTGATCCTATAGTAAAAAAACACACATACAATCACACTCATTAAAATTCTTCTATAACAAAAGCATTAACTGTATCTATCCCACTCCAATGTTGCTAATCTAACTGCCCAGACAACTTAAAATAAATTTTTTCCAGCAGTAAATGATGGTTTAGTCCCTAAGTTGTGTCCAACTCTTGGGACCCCATGGACTGTAGCCTGCCAGGCTCTTCTGTCCATGGGATTTTCCAGGCAAGAATACTGGAGTGGATTGCCATTTCCTTCTCCAGGGGATCTTTCGAACCCAGGAATTGAGCCCGGGTCTCCCGCATTGCAGGCAATTCTTTACCGACTAAGCTATGAGGGAAGCCCAGCAGTAAATGGCTGAGGCCAATTAAAATCACCAGGTACACTCAGTTGCAACCCAAGCTGCTTTCCCTCTGCTGCTAAGTTATAGGAGCAACAAGAGGAAGTCAGAGCATTTGTACTCCTTCCATGAGGAGCCAGAAGTCAATACTTGAAAGTCTATTGCCAAAGCCTCCGGGTTCTAGTTGCTGCTTAAAAGTTCCTATGCCTGGACTTCCTTGGTGGTCCAGTGGTTAAGACTTCTACCACGCTTCCACTGCATGAGGCAAAGGTTTGATTCCTGGTTGGAGAATTAAGATCCCACATGCCACACAGCACAGCTACCAAAAAAAAAATCCATAATAAATTTTCTACAATAAGCCCATGCCAAATGGACCAAGAGATTTACCATGCCAGGTGACAGAAGTGAGAATCCACAGAAGCACCAATCACTTGGCAGTTGAGTTTCTTAAATTCTTCTGCCCTATCACTGAAAGCAATGATCTCCGTGGGGCACACAAAGGTGAAGTCAAGTGGATAAAAGAAGAACACAACATATTTTCCTGAAAAAAAAAAAAAAAAAGCCCATTATCCTTTGAAATAGACTTCCTTGCTTTGCAGAGAATGTAAACCTAAAGACACTTTCCTATGGGAAAAAAGAAGCCTTTTTAAACTGATGGCAGACAACTGTTAAAACACCAAGATGCTCAACACAGATGATGCCTAGCAGCTACTGTAGAACCTCGGCTGTAAGAATTTTCCTTCTTCCATGTTAGCTGCCAACTACAGATAAGCACTGTTCAGTCTAATTTTGATCTTCTCTGGGTAGTTAAAATTAACACAAACACCAAGTTCTTCAGTGAAGAAAAAACAAGGATGCAATCATCTACTGCCAATACTCATATAATCAGTGCCCAGAAAGAGCTTAATGGCTGGATTCTCTGCCACAAGGCAACAAGACCAACAAGAGAAAGTCACAGCCTTTGGTATTCTTCCACAGTGAACCACAGTAATGTGATAGGTAAGGTCTAAGTGATACCTAAATCATCACAAACATGGTTCAAATAAGTCTGATAGGATGCACAAGCAAAGAAAAAATTTCTAAGACAAAAGTTCCCAAAATTCTCCTGGTAGGTAATAGGATTTCTAGTTGGAATTTTATGAAAGTCATTCTGATTACCAATTGAAGTAGATCTTCAACCTGTCAAGCAGTCTCTCACCAACAATTCCAAATATTCACATTTCCAGATACCAGCAATGTTTCAAAATCAAAATAAGCTGGTCCTTTTGACATTCACTTCAACCTTCCCCCAGGGTTTTGCTAATAAGCTTCAGCAGGTCAAGCCCAGGAGGGCACAGAGCAACTCTTCCTAAACCTCATGCCTTTACCCTTGGGCCAGGGTCACCTCCCTATGGTGCTACTTACTTTGTTTGCCAGGAGGAGCTTCCCTCCATAGGGCCCCACTTATCTGCTCTCATTCCAACCAGTATGTGGAATTTGTTAAGAAATCTAGTCATAGGTTTTACCCAAAAGCTAACTCTATGAACTGCTATATCACCAAGAAAGGTATACTTGACACCTGAGTTCTTAGGTTTAAATGCTAGGAAATCCGTATTTTGAACCGTCCCAGAATACCTTGCTATTCTAGGACAATAAAGTAAAAAGATCCTCATTAGTATTTGCCTGGTGTCTACATGAAACTACTTAACAGAAAGGAGAGTTGTTCCAACTGTGACATCAATTTTTCTCTGGAGGTAAAATGTCAAGGGAACATGCCTAAACCCTCAGTTGTGACACACATTTTTGTAAACTGAACAGTTTCACAGCTCCAAAGACTTGAGCTCTGAGACTTTAAATTGTCCGAGGCTTTAAACTGTAACAAGATAATGAGTTTATCTCCAGTAAAATAACTGAGGAGCAATATTGGGAAGATAATTGAGATATTATGTCCAGATATAATGAAGTATGCACATGCCTTCTCCAGAAGTTGTTTGGACTTGGGAGATCTACCCTATGTTCACTGATGATAATCACCACTTTAATTCAATAGGAAGGCAACAGCCTCTTATCCTAAAGATGTAAAAATCATTTTACACTCAAACATGACAAGAGATACAGAGAGTGAACAAGCCCTCCCTAGATTGTAATATAATTTCATATTAATGAACCTAATTAATTACTCTTACCTTTGTAGTCAGCTAGGCTGATATCCTTGAACTGACCATCTGGCATAACAGCTGTTGCTTTGAACTGGGGGGCACGGTGCCCAATTTTGGCATTCCCTGAAGACATATTGCTATCAGCTGGAAAAGATGAGAGAAAGTGAATTAGAAACAAGTCTTACTTTTCTAGATAACAACCTTCATTTATTTAACAGACTCAGCTGTAGAAATTGTCCAGTGGTCTTGAATATACACATAAACTTTTATAACAGTAAGAAGCATGAACTGAGCTTTCCAACTTTTCAAACAAAAATATTACACATCTCTGAATCTCAGCTCTGTTTTCATTTTTGAGGGGAAGGACTGTTCATTTGAGATTTTTAAATTTTTATTGGAATATAGTTGATTTAGGAAAAGGCAATGGCACCCCACTCCACTACTCTTGCCTGGGAAATCCCATGGACAGAGGAGCCTGGTAGGCTACAGTCCATGGGGTCGTGAAGAGTCGTACTCGACTGAGCGACTTCACTTTCACGCATTGCAGAAGGAAATGGCAACCCACTCCAGTATTGTTGCCTGGAGAATCCCAGGGATGGGAGCCTGGTGGGCTGCTATCTATGGGGTCCCACAGAGTTGGACACGACTGACGTGACTTAGCAGCAGCATAGTTGATTTACAATGTTGTTTTCACTTTAAAATGGGAATTTCTTTATAAACTGAACTCTTCCTGAACCATCATCTGTACAATTGCTTTTTCTTGTGTACGTTTATTATACAGGTGTACAGAGAGAAGAGAGGAAACTCTCAAACCTGGGCCCAAATGTGCAATGCCATAAACACTGAGCACCCAAGCCCCAGAAGCTGCCATGATGCCCTTTCCCTGGCCTGCACCTCCATCTGCCTTCAGAACGTGGGAAGCACCCTTTAATCTTTCTCTGGGTAGATTTCCCAAGACACACACCCTAAAGCCAATCCAATTTTTTAAGAGGCCAAGTCCAAGATTATGGCATCTGCTCAATTTCAAAATTCTAAGCGTTGTGTTTAAAGCCCAGAAGTCCTTTCAAAAGTGAGTTTACCGAGGGACCAAGATCCTGGAAAAATGGTAAGTAGAACAAGAGTCAATTTATCGCCAAAAAGCAATATAACACTGGATTCACCCTGGTCAAGACCAAGGTAAGATTTAACCCAGTAAGTCATCAGTTTGATAATCCCAAGAAGCTAACTTTTCAAGTCCCCAAATTCTTGGTTCATAATACTACAACCATAAGAAAGACTGAACATCGACTGTGACAATTAAAAACCCAACCAAACACAGGAGGTGACCCTCCTTATTCAAACCTGCTTTTCCAAGGGATCCCCACGCCCACTAAAGCACGACCAAGAGCGGGGGGCGGGGATGCTGCTGGAGTTCCACCGGGTGTGTCCCCTTCAGGAAATCGCCCCTTGAAGGTCCCTGGTAAAAGCCACACCCTCAAAACCCGCTTCTTGTACCCTCCCTGCCACTCCCATCATCACCCCCACCCTAGCACCTCAGAAAGCTCAGCAGAAGAGTGCTCAGTCTTCACCAAGGGCATTTAGAATCACTACAAACCCCATTCTGCAGGTGGAAAAATAAAGACGGAGAACGGAATCTTAGGTAACTTTCCACACCTGAAGATGGGGAACAGCCTCTCCCTCTACTACACGACCGACGGCTAGCCCTCAGTTCCTGATCAGTTTGCAGATTCACTCGAGAAGTTTCCCTTACCCGCCCGTCAGGAGACTCCATCACCACCAACCCGCCCAGATGCCACGCCAAGCCAATCACCGCTTTCTGCTTGTATTGCTGGGGGTAGGGGAGACTCAAGCTGCCGTTAGCCTCGGGTTTCAACCTCGTCCCCGCACCCAAAGGAGCCCCACATGAGGATCGCTTCGCCTGGCCGCCTTCTTTGTCCGAGGAGCCCAGCTGAGTTCGGCGGGCCCCGAGAAGACGGAAAAGGTGACGGGCGGGGCGG
>NW_011494828.1:1483490-1516672 GCF_000754665.1 Bison bison bison
GGCGGGGCGGGGCGGGGGCGCTGCCCTTATACTCACCAGTTCCACTGAAATAGGACCGACACCAGCGAGGAAGAAGACACGTGAGGCGTGCGCGAGGCGCTGCCTTTATAGCCTGTAAGGCTCTCGCGAGAGTCAGGGCGGGCCGGGGGTGCAGGCGGGGGAATGGGGAGGGGGATATGGCCAGAGCACCGCCCCGACCCAACGTGCCCCGCCAGGATGACTCAGCGCTTTCTCTTGCTGGGGGCGGGCTCCCGCCCTTAGAGTACCAATCCCCCTCCTCGCCGCCGACGGTTGAGGTCGGAGTTTGAGGGGTTCTTTCAATCCTTTCAGAACACGAACGCCTCCTCCTTGTTCGTAAGGCCCAAACCAGGGTACGGGCCGTCGCTGCTGCTCACGGAAGACTACGTCTAACCAAACCCTGAAGAGAACGATCTCTTCAAGTATTTCTGAAATATTCCGCCCCTGTTTCCGCAGCCTCTGCTCTAGTACTGATCTTCCATAACCCTATTTAGACAGCCTCCCTTATTGTTCTTCCTTATAACAGGGTTGTTGCATTCCAGCTCCCCTGCATGAATTCCTATCCCATCCACTCCACTGCGGCTGGAGGAAATCTTTCTGAAATCTGATCTCATTCATTCACCTCTTTGATTTGTGGTTCATAGAAACTGGGACTCTGTCTTCCTGGGTTAAAACTTGTTATTTTATGTGTGGCCTTCAGGCAAGAGTCTTAATCAATTAGCCTTACTTTTCTCGCCTGTAAAATGGGAATACTATGAATTCTTTGTTGAGATCATCTCTAGCTCATTTAGCAATTCTCATATATTAAAAGTGTTAGCTGTTGTTATTAGTGTAACTCTTCTTGCTCCTCTGTTGTAACTCCTAGGACAGAGAGTAACTGAAACCTCAGGCTTTTGTTCGAACATGCAGAACCTGTTCTCTCCTATTTGGCCTGCAGAAAACGTGTCAGCTGAAGCATTACCTTCTCGTGAAACTCTTCTGACTTTCACTGATCCTCAGAATTCATTCCATCCTTTCTGCCCAAACAGTAGCCTGCTTGGTCACAACCATCTCTGCGCCCTCAAGTCACAACATAGCACCGGATATAAAATAAAGGGTATTGAATACATATGTTAGGTAGTTAGAATAGGAAACAGGAGCCCAGAATGGCGGTGGCTAAAAGACAAGGAAGGGAAAAGCCCGCGAAAATAGAACAAAGAAAGGTAGAGGACTGGAGTGAGGACCTCAGGTGGAACAAACAGCACTCCAGGCTAGCCCAGGGGGAGGAAAAAACATAACACATAGTTCTGTGTTCCGCTTTCTGCCCACAGCCCCCACTATCTTATCTCCTTTGGACCTTATAGCAGGATAAAAAGTAGGGAAGTGCTGTGTCATTCTGGTTAAGCATCTCAGAATTTTTTCACATTTATCATCCTACTGCACAACAGTAGTGATTTTTTTTTTCCTTTTTTTCCTTCTCTGCCTGAGACCAACAGTTATTTGGCCATTACTCATGTCCTTCTTTTTTTCTTTTTAATTGGTCACAGCCATCCATTACTGTGCTCAATCAAATTTTATTCTTTTTTTAATATCTTTAATATTTTCATTTATTTGTTTATTTTTACTTGTGCTGGGTCTTCGGCACTGTGCCAGCTTTCTTTACTTGCTCTGGGGAAGGGGATTGCTACTCTTTGTTGTGGTGAATGGGATTTTTATTGAGTTGGTTTCTCATGTTGCAAGCATAGGCTCTAGGCATGCAGAATTCAGTAGTCACTGGCTCAATGGGCTCAGTTGCCTTTTGATCTTCCTAGACCAGGGAAGATCCATAACTGAATCCATGTCGCCTGCATTGGCAGGCAGACTCTTATTCACTACGCCACCAGGGAAGCCCCTCATTTACTTCTTGAGGGTTCAGGGGAAAAAAGAAATTCAGAGTTTAGTGTTTTTGTGTAATCAGCCACTAAGTCGTGTCCCACTTTTTTGCGATCCCATGGACTGTGGCCCACCAGGCTCTTCTGGCCACTTTTTTGTCCATGGGAATTTCTCAAGCAAGAATACTAGAATGGGTTGCCATTTCCTTCTCTGGTGGATCTTCCTGACTCAGGGATCAAACTTGCGAATCCTGCATTAGCCTCAGAGCTTAATAGAGTATGGTTATTGTTGTTAAACCAATAACACACAGTCCTACTTCACTCAGAAGAAAATTACCATTTATTGTATCTACCATGTGTCAGGCCCTGGGCTGGGCACTTGAGTTTGTCTTATTTAACAGCCAAGAGTTATAGTGGCCCAGGCAAATATTAATATCCAGTTCTTGTGGGAATGTAAAAAAAAGAAATAGGACAGTTCTGACAAGAGAAGAAATCTATTGAATGCATGTGTAGAGTCTCTTTCTGCAAAGAACTGTAAAAAATTTGGAAATGGGGGCAGGGGAACTTTATCCTTCTACGGGACCTTTGTCCTCCCTGTTCACCAGTAGTTCTGGGAAGGATTTTATGTTTTATTTATATTTGTAATACCAGAACCCATCATGCTAACTGGCCTAGGAGATGTGCTTAATTAATTTTGGAAGGCACTGCAGATTTTTGAGATGTGGAGTTGACTTACTTGAACTACGTTTTAAGATGAGGATTCTAGCACTTGTGTGATAGATAAACATAATGACTTGGAGACAAAAGACCAACTGGGAGGCTACTGCAATAGTCCAGATAAGAGAAGTCTCACAGGGACTTCCCTACTGACCCAGTGGCTAAGAATCTGCCTTTCAATGTAGGAGGCACAGGTTCGATCCCTGGTTGGGGAACTAGGATCCCACAGCAATCATAACTAGTAATGAGGGGCAACACTGTGAGCAATTAAGTGCTCGAGCCACGTCAAAGATCCCAAGTGCTGCCTCTAAGACAGAATGCAGCCATATCTAACTAAATAAATAAATATTTTTAAAAAGAAAAAGAGAAATCTCAGAACTGTAATGACATTGGCAGCAGGAAGGGAAAAAGAAGAGAAAGTATATTTATACAGGTTTTTGGATTAATTGCATTTAGGGTAAGAGGAAAGAGGAGGTTCAGTCTGATTCATTGGTTTTATAGGAAACACATAGGAGGAGACAATTTTAGGTTAAAAATAGCAATGAACATTTGTTGAGTACTACGTGTTTTATAGATGAGATGCCTAATGCCCAAAGAATTTAAGTAAATTGTCTAAAGTCACAGCTAAGTGGTGTTGGAGCCAGATGCCATCCAGGCCAGCAGAGCCATCATGTTGCACATGAGGCAGATGTAACATTTACATAGACCATAATGTGAATGGTGCCCCCTGGAGATGTGCCTTACAGTGGTTTGCCCAGGCTGACTCTGGAGTCTACCTTATTACTGACTCCTCTCTTAAAGGAGACAATAATCAGTTTTGTTTGAGGCAAACAGCACTGAGATGCTCACAAGACATCCAGGTAGAGGTATCCAGAGTTGCCGTTTGGAGATGAGCATTTGAATATCAACAGCACAGAGGTTTAGTTACATATTTATTGTTTTTCTATCTTTAGGAGGCCTATTCTCTACTAGGTAACAGACATGCAAAGATATTCAAAATGCCATCTATTGAGGTGTTTTGAAGTGTCACTAAAGAGTTGGCTAGGGCTTCCCTCCCTGGTGGTTCAGTGGTTGAGAATCTGTCTGCCAACGCAGAGGACACAGGTTCCATCCCAGGTCTGGGAAGATCCTACATGCTGCAGGGCAACTAAGCCAATGCACCACAGCTACTGAGCCGCACTCTAGAGCCTGTGAAATGAAACTACTGAAGTCCACACACCCTAGAGCCCATGCTTTGCAACAAAAAAAGCCACCGCAATGAGAAGCCTGCACACCACAACTAGAAAGTATCCCCCACTTGCTGCAACTGGAAAAAGCCCTCATACAGCAACAAAGACCCAGGACAACCAAAAATAAATCAATGAATAAAAATAACTTCTTTATAAAAGAGTTAGCTAAGGAGAAGGCAATGGCACCCCACTCCAGTACTCTTGCCTGGAGAATCCCATGGACGGAGGAGCCTGGTGGGCTGCAGTCCATGGGGTCGCTAAGAGTTGGACACGACTGAGCAACTTCACTTTGACTTTTCACTTTCATGCATTGGAGAAGGCAATGGCAACCCACTCCAGTGTTCTTCCCTGGAGAATCCCAGGGACGTGGGAGCCTGGTGGGCTGCCGTCTCTGGGGTCGCACAGAGTCGGACATGACTGAAGCGACTTAGCAGCAGCAGCAAGGAGAAGGAGTTAGCTAAGATCCAACCAGTCCATCCTAAAAGAAATCAGTCCTGAATATTCATTGGAAGGACTGATGCTGAAGCTGAAATTCCAATACTTTGGCCACCTGATGTGAAGAACTGACCCATTGGAAAAAACCCTGATGCTGGGAAAGATTGAAGGCAGGAGGAGAAGGGAACAACAGAAGATGAGATGGTTGGATGGCATCACCGACTCAACGGACATGAGTTTGAGCAAGCTCCAGGAGTTGGTGATGGACAGGGAGGCCTGGCGTGCTGCAGTCCATGGGGTCGCAAAGAACAGGACACGACTGAGCAACTGAACTGAACTGAACTGAAGGAGAAGAAAAGTGTGGAATGAGTTCCAGGCAGAGAAAACAGCAAAAGAAGTGGAAAACAATATGTTTGGGAAAGCACAAAAAGTTGAATACTAGTAAAATGTAAATGCCAAAGTCTAGAACGTAGAGACTAAGAACACAGAGATTCTTTATGATGTACTCCATAAGCTAGGCTGAGGAGCTTGAATTTTATCCCAGGGGGCAAAATTGAATATGGAAGTATAGAAAGAAAGTAAGAGTTTTGAATAGGAGAATAACCACATCAGGTTGTATTATTTATCATTCTGGCAGCTGCAGCAAAAATAGATTTAGGGGACCAAGAGATAAAGGATAAGGGAGACCAAGAAGGAAGCTATAGCCATGACTGGGGGAAAGAGGTCAAGAGCCTGAGGGAAGACAGTAGTGCCAAGCGTGGAAAGATGGGGTCAGATGGCAGAGTTTGCAAGACCTGAGCATCAGGTACAAGAATTAAAAGAGAGGAAGGAGTCAAGGATGAGTCCCAGGAAAACTGGGTGAAGATGGTACAATAAAGACATAATGAGTCCACTTCGGGACATGCTGAATTTGAGATTCCAGAAGGAGATGGATAGGGGGATGTTGGAAATGTAGAAACTTGAGTGTAAACCTGTGGAAAGGCAGGGACCCTGCCTATCCTGTTCAGCACATTATAACTCTAATACTTAGCAGCATGCTTCCAGGCACATGATAGGTACAGTAGATATTTGTTAAATGAATTAATGCATTACATTTTCTGGCATAATTTGTGATATCAAGGATATCTGAAACTGTAGGAGAAAATGAAATCCCTAAGAAAGTGGAGAGAGGAGAGCCAAGACCAGAATCTCAAAGATTTTCTATGAGGATAAGAGGAGGGACAAAAGCAGTTAAAGGAAGTTTAAAAAACATACCCCAAATCAAACCAAAAAAATGCAGCATTTTGTGCACAAAGGGTCATTCATGAAGATGGACTGTTTCTACCCAGAATAATTTCCTTTGATCTTTACCATCAGCACTGAAGTTTATTGTACCTGGCAAAGGATAACAAAAAAGCAAACAAACAAAGGGATGAGTTATAACAGGTCATTCAATATGTAGATATATATGCCACCCTTGAGATTTACTGCTGCATTTTCTCTAAAATCCTTTAAATTAAAAAAAAAATCTGTTACTAAGTTGCTGGTTGCTAAGGACTTTAAGTGGGGCTTTATTAAAAAGAATTGCTTCAGGTCAGGGCAGCTGCTCAGTACGGCCCTTAACATTTTTCTCTGTCTAATTCAAATAAGGATAGCTCTCTCCTGGGCAAAGCGCTGGTTCCCAGCACAGCTCTGTAAAAGATTTAGTTCTCTCCATAATATTAAAATAGTATTCTCAAACAAAAGTAACGTTAGGGCCCTTATGAAAAGAAAAATATTCATGAGGACCCCCAATGTTGCTTTGATTTATTAAACTTAATTATTTAACTTTCATTAATTTTATTTCATTTTTAAAATTCAGAATACATATGTATATGTATTCTATATGTGTGTGTGTGTACATATAGTAGCTTTGGTTGTGTCCGACTCTTTGTGACCCTTTGTACTGTGGCCCACCAGGCTCCTCTGTCCATGGAATTCTCCAGGCAAGAATACTGCAGTGGGTTGCCATGCCCTCCCCCAAGGGATCTTCCAGACCCAGGGACTGAATTTGGGTCTCCTGCATTACAGGTGATTCTTTACTGCTGAACCACGGGGGAAGTCCCATATATACGTATGCTGCTGCTGCTGCTAAGTCGCTTCAGTCGTGTCCAACTCTGTGTGACCCCATAGACGGCAGCCCACCAGGCTCCTCCATCCCTGGGATTCTCCAGGCAAGAACACTGGAGTGGGTTGCCATTTCCTCCTCCAATGCATGAAAGAGAAAAGTGAAAGTAAAGTCGCTCAGTCATGTCCGACTCTTAGCGACCCCATGGACTGCAATCTACCAGGCTCCTCCATCGATGGGATTTTCCAGGCAAGAGTACTGGAGTGGATTGCCATTGCCCTCTCCATATATATGTATACATACATATATATGTGTATATATATACATGTATGAGTGTGTGTGTATATATATGTATATCAGTTCATTTCAGTCACTCAGTCATGTCCGACTCTTTGTGACCCCATGAACCACAGCACGCCAGGCCTCCCTGTCCATCACCAACTCCCAGAGTCCACCCAAACCCATGTGCATCAAGTCGGTGATGCCATCCAACCATCTCTTCCTCTTTTGTCCCCTTCTCCTCCTTCCCTCAATCCCTCCCAGCATCAGAGTCTTTTCCAAAGAGTCAGCTCTTCACATCAGGTGGCCAAAGTATTGGAGTTTCAGCTTCAACATCAGTCTTTCCAATGAACACCCAGGACTGATCTCCTTCAGGATGGACTGGTTGGATCTCCTTACAGTCCAAGGGACTCTCAAGAGTCTCCTCCAATACCACAGTTCAAAAGCATCAATTCTTGGGCACTCAGCTTTCTTTATAGTCCAACTCTCACATCCATACATGACCACTGGAAACACCATAACCTTGACTAGACGGACCTTTGTTGGCAAAGTAATGTCTCTGCTTTTTATTTATTTATTTTTTTTCTTACATGATATTTTACATGTTTGTCTCTGCTTTTTAATATGCTGTCTACTTGGTCATAACTTTCCTTCCAAGGAGTAAGCGTCTTTTAATTTCATGGCTGCATCCGGTAAGTGGCCTGAGGTGACCCCTAAAAATGATGCGCTATTCACTTGACCCAGAAACCCCCACAAAATCATGCAAATTAAGAGGTTCAAATCTTTGTGTTCATTTTAAGAACACTCGTGAAACTGCCCAGGCCATAAAGGGTATGCATATCCGAAAGGCCACCAAGTATCTGAAGGATGTCACTTTAAAGAAACAGTGTGTGCCATTCCGTCGTTACAATGGTGGAGTTGGTAGGTGTGCACAGGCAAAACAGTGGGGCTGGACACAGGGTCTGTGGCCCAAAAAGAGTGCTGAATTTTTACTACACATGCTCAAAAATGCAGAGAGTAATGCTGAACTTAAGGGCTTAGATGTAGATTCTCTGGTCATTGAGCACATCCTAGTGAACAAAGCCCCCAAGATGCAGCGCAGGACTTACAGAGCTCATGGTCAGATCAACCCCTGCATGAGCTCTCCCTGCCACACTGAGATGATCCTTCCTGAAGAAGAACAGATTATTCCTAAACCAAAAGAGGAGGTTGCACAGAAGAAAAAGATATCCCAGAAGAAACTGAAGAAACAAAAACTTATGGCCCGGGAATAAATGCTACAAAAAATAAATGCAAGTAAAAGTAAAAGTGTTGGTTGTCTTAAAAAAATAATAATTTCATGGCTGCAATCAGCATCTGCAGTGATGTGTGTATATATATATATTTTGCCACATAGTGCAGCATTCAGAATCTTAGTTCCCTGACTGGAAATCAAACTTGTGTCCCCTGCATTGGAAGCACAGAGTCTCAACCACAAGTCCTCCAGGGAAATCCCTATATTCAGAATATTTAATATTTTGATAGGTTAAGCAATATTGAATATAATTTAAAATACTGTTTCATGAAAATGTTCTTCTTGTTAGTCACTACTGTACTTGCTTCTGATGAATTATTGCCAGTTATAATATACAAAATGAGTTTATTTTAAACAATACCCTTCATGAATATGGTCCCGATACTATTATAGTTCATTATAGTTCATCATCTCCTGGGTTCTGCATACTTTTACTGGCCAACACATGTGTTGGTGACTCAATTCTCCTATTACCTTTCTCTGTTCAACTAGCCATGAAACTGGTTCATACCGTGTTTTTTTACATCATCTGGCCCTCACTTAAAGCAGTAATTACATCACAGTACTAATTTGCTGTAGTGAACACAGTTAACCAACTCATCAACAGCAATTGCCCCCTTCTTCATATTAACTAGATGCAACAGGTAAGGTAATTCAATGTGAGTATAAAGCAGATGTGGAGAAGGCAATGGCAACCCATTCCAGTACTCTTGCCTGGAAAATCCCATGGACGGAGGAGCCTGGTAGGCTGCAGTCCATGGGGTTGCTAAGAATTGGACATGATTGAGTGACTTCACTTTCACTTTTCACTTTCATGCATTGGAGAAGGAAATGGCAACCCACTCCAGTGTTCTTGCCTGGAGAATCCCAGGGACAGGGGAACCTGGTGGGCTGCCGTCTATGGGGTCACACAGAGTTGGACACGACTGAAGTGACTTGGCGGCAGCAGCAGCAGCATAAAGCAGATTTCCCAGAGCAATGAGTATCTTAACCTTAGGACTTGCTAACCTAATAGCAACCTGTCATAAACTTATAAACCATTAAAGTTAAACCTGTAAACTATTAAAGTTAAACCTATAAACCATTAAGGTTAAACCTATAAACTATTAAAGTTAAATTAGTTCAATTCAGTTCAGTCTCTCAGTTGTGTCTGACTCTGTGACCCCAGGGACTGCAGCACGCCAGGCCTCCCTGTCCATCACCAACTCCCAGAGTATACTCAAACTCATGTCCATTGAGTCAGTGATGCCATCCAACCATCTCATCCTCTGTTGTCCCCTTCTCCTCTGTCTTCTCCTCAATCTTTCCCAGCATCAGGCAGGGTCTTTTCAAATGAGTCAGCTCTTCACATCAGATGGCCAAAGTATTGGAGTTTCAGCTTCAACATCAGTCCTTCCAATGAACACTCAGGACTTATATCCTTTAGGATGGACTGGTTGGATCTCCTTGCTATACAAGGGACTCTCAGGAGTCTTCTCCAACACTACACTTCAAAAGCATCAATTCCTCAGCGCTCAGCTTTTTTTATGGTCCGCCTCTCACATCCATACATGACTACTGGAAAAACCATAGCCTTGACTAGACTTTGTTAGCAAAGTAATGTCTCTGCTTTTTAATATGCTGTCTAGGTTGGTCATAACTTTCCTTCCAAGAAATAAGCGTCTTTTAATTTCATAGCTACAGTCACCATCTGCACTGATTTTGGAGCCCCCCCAAAATAAAGTCTCTCACTGTTTCCACTGTTTCCCCATCTATTTGCTATGAAGTGATGGGATCAGATGCCATGATCTTAGCTTTCTGAATGTTGAGCTTTAAGCCAACTTTTTCACCCTCCTCTTTCACTTTCATCAAGAGGCTCTTTAGTTCTTCTTCACTTTCTGCCGTAAGGGTTTTGTCATCTGCATATCTGAGGTTATTGATATTTCTTCTGGCAATCTTGATTCCAGCTTGTGCTTCTTCCAGCCCAGAGTTTCTCATGATGTACTCTGCATATGAGTTAAATGAGTTAAACTAAAGTTAAATGCTTTAATGTAATTGTAACCACAAATACAATCATAGAAATAAAATCCCAGGGTCGTATTTAGTTATGAGTGCATCCAGATAATTTTTAAAAGATTTATGTTAATTTTTTAATTGTCACTGAAAGAAAAACAGTACATTTAACAGCTCTCAAAGAATACTTGAATCCTTTAATTTACAAAATTATATTAGGGATACACAAAGGCCTACAAATCCCAACAGAAATACTGTTATCAAGGATATGTTTGTTAGAATTGAATACAGCTGCAAGTAACAGACAACTCAAATAACAAACTCAACCAAATAGAGGATTAATTTTTCCCATTTAATAAGTCAGCAGTCCAAGGCTGCTCTCAGGAACCCCGAGTTTTCACTTTCTCTTCCCAAATCTCTAGCATGCAGCTTTTATTCTTACAATTACCTTATAGTCACAAAATGTCTGCTCTACCTCCAATCTTATACCTACACTCCAGGCAGGGAGAAGGGAAAAGGCAGCCAAAAGTAGGTATGAACTCTAAATGGGGAGGCAAAGCATTCCCAGAAAACCTCAGTTTATATAGTATTTGCCTGAGTATGTGCACGACTGCTCCTAGCTATAAGGGAGTCTGGAAATTGTGTCTATTAATTGGGCATACTGCCAATCCAAACACAGTTGAGATTCTGTTAGGAAGGAAGGGAGGGAGGGAGGGAGGAAGGGTATTAGATAGGCAACTGACCTTGATGAATAGGACAATAGAAACAGGATTCTGACTGTAGCCATGTAACAATGTTGAAATGCTAGAAAAAGAGACTAAGTTATATATTTTTCCTACTCTTGCTACAGATGGCAATTTGTTTTATTAAATTGCCAAATTTCTACATTTTCAATCAGATTCCAAACCTTAAATTCATGTATGATTTGATATCTGTTATTCTTCCATGATTATCCTGTTTTATGTTAAGCTGTTGGTCATAATTAAATGAGGCAAATGTTTAGAATATCAAATTCTTGATTTTAGGCTCAGTTTTCACCCCTCCATACCTAACTAAAAATCAACATCAAAGTTGTTTCTTCTCTCTCTCTTTTAAATGTTTATTTTTTTGGCTGAAATGAGTCTTAGCCGCCACATGCAGGATCTTTAATTGTGGCATGTGAACTCTTAGTTGTGGTATATGGGCTCCCATTCACTGACTAGGGATTGAACCCAGGCCCCCTGCACTGGGAGAGCAGTCTTAGCCACTGGACTACCAGGGAAGTCCCTGATTTTCTTTCTCTTCCTCCATCATCCTTCTCCTCCAATTTTAGGAGAGCTGGAATAAACACACAGATACATCCAGACCAGAACAGTAAAGCAGAAGGAAGTGCCTAAACTGGATCAACCATGGTGCAGCTGTAAGTTAGACTTGTAGAGGACTTGCAACCTGTGTTCATAGAATTAAAATTGGTTTTCACCTCTAACTACCTTGTGTATCAGGAACTAATACTCAAATCCTCATCCACTCCAACCAAATCTTTATAAACATAAGCACTTATCAGTTATTTCTCAACTGCAGTGCCATCAACATACCGCAGTGCCATCAGCATCCTGAGTCTAATAATTTTTTGTTGGAGGGAGGGGCTGTCCTATACATAATTAGATGTTTAGCAATATCCTAACCTCCAGATGCCAGTAGCACCCCCTCCAACACATTGCCAAATGTCCCCTGGGGACAAAACTGCCACAGGTTGAGACCCTCTCAGCTAGAGAAAGTCAATAAACAACTTGAAGACTCCTGGCCTATCTAAACTTCTGGTTCATTTATCCTGGCTGGTAGGGTCTTCTCTGCCTGGAAGCAGGGAAAAATACATTTTATTTCTTTCATATATTCATACTTTATTTCTAGATATCTTGGCCAAAGCTTCCAGAAAAGAGTGCCTTGCTCATCAGAAGAATGGCAATTAGGAGAACGATGATGTTAAGGCCAGAAAGACTCACACCCATTGTAATGACTCTTTTGGCTTTTTTTCTGAGCACTTCTCTGTCAGTGACAGCTGGGAAA
The DNA here is from genome assembly GCF_000754665.1 of Bison bison bison. Classification (NCBI taxonomy): domain Eukaryota; kingdom Metazoa; phylum Chordata; class Mammalia; order Artiodactyla; family Bovidae; genus Bison; species Bison bison. The sequence goes on from NW_011494828.1 coordinate 1,495,437, forward strand.
GGGAAACAAAGGATTAGAGGATCAGAAAGCACACAGATGGAAAAAGAGAGCTCTACCTCTGGGCAAGGCTTCACTGATTCATTCCTAGCCTCAACCACACCTCTAACCACAAGCTGGGGTCCCGCCTTTCCTGGAGTCCTTAGTCATGTTCCCCTGACCCTCTGCAAGCTGTAATTCTGCAACTAAAGGCATGTCCACATTCTTTCCTACCACCTTCCCCCGAGGAACAGCAGGGCTGACAAGCAGACCCCGGTCAGAGGACTTGTAAGACCAGACCTGGATAGGAGGCAGGGCCATCTCAAATGTTTGAACCATTTGGCCACTGACCTAAGAGTCTAGCTAACCTGCTTATAGTGTGTAGTTTACCAAACCAGAATAAAAGTTGGCCCTTTCTGGACTTCCCTGGTATTACAGTAGATAAGAATCTGCCTGCTAATGCAGAGGACCTGAGTTCGATCCCTGGTCAGGGAAGATTCCCCATACTGTGGAGCAACCAAGCCCATGTACAAGTAATGCCACAACTGCTGAGCCTGCGTGCTGCAACTACTGAAGCCCCTGCACCCACAGTCTCTGCTCCACAACAAGAGAAGCCGCTGCAATGAGAAGCCCGTGCACCACAGCAAAGAATAGCCCCCACTCTCTACAACTAGAGAACGCCCATGCACAGCAACGAAGGTGTAGCACAACCCAAAATTAAACTAATTATTTTATAGCTGACCCTTTCTGATTCTGAAGTAACATAATAAACAGATCTTAAAACATTTCTCCCTCCTAAGTCTTCTCTTCTTCAATGTAAGTGGTCCTATTTCCCTAACAACTCCTATGTGACTTGATTTCCAACCCCCTTGCTGATATCTCCCCACAGCATTTAGCCTGGCAAGTATTCAGCATAGTGTTTCTTATCTTGACACACAGGCCCTCTACCCATCTGATGTCTTATCTCTCCTTCCTCACATACAGCACAAGCCGCTCTAACCATAAAGCACTGTGTGCAATCCGGAGTATATCATGATGTTACAGATCTCCCATATCCTGTTTGGTGATTCTTCCTTGCCTGTCTCTTGCTTATCTCTCAGAATTGGGCTAAAGTGTTACCATTCGGGGATACCTTTCCTTACAAGCTCTCCATTCTCAAACTGATTTTCTGTGCTTCTCCCTCTTTATTTCCAGCATGCTGCTGCTATCGTGTCCAACTCTGTGCGATCCCATAGACGGCAGCCCACCAGGCTCCGTCCTTGGGATTCTCCAGGCAAGAACACTGGAGTGGGTTGCCATTTCCTTCTCCAAAGCATGAAAGTGAAAAGTCAAAGTGAAGTCGTTCAGTCGTGTCTGACTCTTTGCGACCCTATGGACTGCAGCCCACCAGGCTCCTCCGTCCATGGGATTTTCCAGGCAAGAGTACTAGAGTGGGGTGCCATTGCCCTTTCTGCACCTTAGGCTAGCAAGATCAAATATAAAATAAAAAACAGCCTTCCCAAGTATTTAGTATTACTTTCTGAGTTCCCTGGGGGCAGAGAGTATTATGAGTCAGCTCCATTAAAATTGTATCAACCATATCCACTCTGGTCTGAACAGTGGCCTGGAAAACTAACAGGATAGAGCTTCACTTTTATTTAAAAAATTGAAATATACTTGATATACAATATTTTGTTAGTTTCAGGTGTGGTATATAGTGATTTGACATTTACACATGTTATAAAATGGTCACCATGATATCTAGTTACCGTCTGTCCCTATACAAAATTATTATAATGTTATTGACCATATCACTTATGCTTCATATTACATCCCCATAGCTTATTTATTTTCCAACTGGAGCTTTGTATCTTTTAATCCTCCTCATCTATTCATCACCCACCTCCCTTCTGGAAGGCAATTATTTTCTATACCTATGAGTCTGTTTTTATTTTGTTTATCTGTTTGATTTATATTTTATTTTTGGTAGCATCCTATTTCCTCGACCAGGAATTGAATCCAAGCCCCTTGCAGTGGAAGCGCAGAGTCCCAATCACTGGACCACCAGAGAAGTACCTCTTTTAGTTTTTAGATTTCACATATAAGTGATGTCATATGATATTTGTCCTTGTCTGATTTATTTCACTTTAGCATAATACCCTCTAGACCCATCTATGTTGTTGCAAATTGCAAAATTTCATTTTTATGATTAATATTTATAAATATATATCATACATAATATATATACCACATCTTCTTTATACATTTATCTATCAATGGACACTTATGTTGCTCCCATATCTTGGCTATTTTAAATAATATTGCTATGAATGTTGGTATGCAGATATCTTTTCAAATTAGTGTTTTTGTTTCCTTAGGGTAGGAGGGAGCTTTACTTATACGGAATTAACCTGGGCATGAGAATTGCATTGTGACTTCTGTCCTTCTCCTTTCCAGAAAAAAAACTGCACGCATTTTTTTAAGTATGTAAGAATTGGGCCCCTAGTACCTTAGCTGGGAAAGGCCAAAGTGGGGATTTTTTTTGGGGGGGTGGCGGGTGGATTTTCACTGGAGAGTTTTGTTGTTGTTGATGTTTTAATATTTATTTATTTATATTTATTTGGCTGCATTGGATCTTAGCTGCCACATGTGGGATCTAGTTTCCTGACCATGGATCAAACCTGGGCCATCTGCATTGGGAGCACAGTTTTAGCCACTGGACCACCAGGGAAGTCTCTCTCACTGGAGAATGTTTTCATCAGTATGTGTTATAAACTGGATTTATTACCTCAGACCCAAGAGGGTTTCCACATGGGGCCTGGCCAGGGAGTTCCAGAGCTCTAATTAGCTACTAATTGGCCATTTAAGTATCAATAATAACAGCTTGGTTTGTCCAGTGTTCAGATCCTAAAATATTTCATCTGATGAAGAAACTGTTTTCCTTCCTAGTATCTTACAGGAAGTCCAGGCTTAGGTTGAAACTTAGTGTTTATTTACTCTTATTTCTGGAGACCTTGAAATCTTACTATCCTATCACCCCTCAGAAATGGACTTCAGTATCTCTCCTCTAATAGAACACAACCAAGCAGCTTAGCTACAGTCGGTCTATGACTAAAAGGACAGCCTTATCGCAAAGGCTTATCTGTCAAGTCCCTTAGAAAAAAGAAACCAGACTCCCAAAGTCCAGCACTAGCAGAGCCCAGGCAAGTCACCTTCAAGCCCTAATAAAGTGGGAAAGGCACCAGAATATACCCAAGGCTTTGGGTATATCCTCATCCTTTTTCTGCTGGTGAAGGAAATCCAGGCTCCAATGCAGGTATCTGTCATAGCTGTGGCAGAGCTGAAGGAGAAATGCCCATCCCATTCTGGGCTCTGGGCTCAGGGCCAGTCTCCTCCCTCATCATATACAACCTTGATCCAGAAGCAGGAACTGGCACCTGGGCCTTCTGAGGCCCGAGGAGTTTGATCTTTGAATCTGAATGAACTGAACACAGCTAGTGCCAAACCTGCTTTTGGTGACCTCCTTTCTGTTCTTTGTTTTTTTTCTCCACTTAACAACACACCCTGGAAACTTTTCTACAACAGTTACGGATCTACTTTATCCTGTGGCTGTATCGCCTTTATTGTGTGGATGCCAGTTCCCTTCTTACGAACACTTGGGTAAATTTTCTTTTCTCTAAACAATATAATAAACCACCTTGTCACTTTTATTATTATTATTTCCTTTGACTAAATTCCTTAAAATTCCTGGATCAAAGGGAAAATCAGAAGAGATGCACGTTGAAATTTTAATATATATTACCAAATTACAGAAGGATTGTACTATTTTGGACTCCCATCAACAACAGTGTGTGAGTAGGTCCCTTTTTTCACACTGTCTCCAACACTGGGGCTGGCTTGATCTTTTTCTTTCTTTCTTTCGCTTTTATTTTTTTACCGGTGGCCCTGGGTCTTTGTTGCTGCACAAGGGTTTTCTTTAGCTGTGGTGAGCGGAGGCTACTCTTTGTTGTGATGCACAAGCTTCTCCTTGCTATGGCTTCTCTAGTTTGGAGCACAGGCTCCAGGCACATGGCCGTTGGTAGTTGTAGCACACAGGGTGTTGCCCGGAGGCAGGTAGAATCTTCCCGGACCAGGGATCAAGTCTGTGTCCCGTGCATTGGCAGGTGGATTCTTATCCACTGTGCCACCAGGGAAGTCCCAATCTTTTTAATTTTTTCAATCTGACAGGGAAAGTAATCTGCATTTCCTTCATTGCTAGTGTATTTAAATAACCTTTTTATAGCCATTGTTCTTCCTCTATTGGGAACCACCCTGTTAAGAATTTTGTCTATTTTTATCAAAATATTCTTAATTTATTTTCTATCAGTTCTTTACAAAGTAGTACTTGAATCCTTCAACCATTAAATGGTGCAGACTCTTTTCTTACTGTCATTTGTCTTTTTGTTTATGCTGTCTTTTGCTGCAATTTTCACTTTTATCTGTGAAAACTGTCAATATTTCCCTTTACACTTTCTAACTTTGGTTTTAAAGTTAAGGAAAGCCTTTCCCACCCCCAAGATAGTGCAAATATTCTCCTATTTCTTCTTTTAGTATTTTTAAGATGTTTCTATTTTATATTCAAGCCTTTTTTTGTTATTTATTTCTTTTTGGCTGTGCTGTGCAGCTTGAGGGATCTTAGTTCCCTGACCAGGGATCAAACCCTGGCCCCTGCATTGAAAGCTTGAAGGTACCAAGTCCTAACCACTGGACCACCAGGGAATTCCCATATTCAAACTTTTAAACCTCCTGAAATTTATTTTTGTGTCTAGTACAAGGCAAGAGTCTAAACTTTATCTTTTTTTCCAAATGGTTAGTCAGTTATCTCAGACATTTTAGTGTGGTAATTAAGACTCTTTATGAACTGGTCTTATCCTACCTCTCCAGTTTCATCTCCCACTTTTCTCCCTGGAATTCTGTGCTCTCTTTTTATCAAATTACATGTAGTTCATGGAATTAACATCCTATTTCACCCCACCACAACTTAACACGTGTTAGTTTCTCTGCCCAGACTGTCCTTCTCCAGCTCCCTTTAGCTCCCTGACCAACAACTATTTCTTTAAAAATTCTTTATTTATTTATATATCTATTTGGCTGCTCTGGATCTTTTAGTTGTGGCACACAGGATTGTCAATCTTCACTGCAGTATGCCTGATCTTTAGTTGCAGCATGTGGGATCTAGTTCCCTGACTAGGGATAGAACCCAGGCCCCCTGCACTGGGAGTGCAGAGGCTTAGCTACTGAATCACCAGGGAAGTCTCCCCAACCAACAACTATTCAGTCTTCCAGAAAATTCCTGGCACATGGTAGATATCATTAAATGCTTGTCAATTAATAAATCAATCACGTCTACCCACTTTTAGCACAGAGTGGCCTCTGTGGTAGACATGTGCAATGGAAGGATGTAAAAATTGGGAAGTGAAGTTGACAGGGGAAATCCGAACTGCCATATGACTTAGACCATCTGCTTCCTGCCGTGGTTCTGCTCTTGCCTTGTCAGGCCTGCCCACAGTACTTACTCCTCTTCCCCACCCTTTTGCAGTCCCAGACCAATAGTTTCAGTTGGCTGCAGCCTCATTCCCGCCACTGAACTGCAACATTGATCTTTGTGCCTGTATATCTCTGCCCTGATATAAGTACAGCTGGAGCGCTGCATGAATATGTGTGCACATAGGTGTGTGAATGTGAGAGAGAGAGAGAGGGAGAGTGCAACCCTTCTGCAGAGTCCTTTTCCATTCAGGAGTCTTGCTGTCTTTCTGAGATCTAGGGAGGAGTTTCAGCATCTTCACCGGTTGGGGAGGGGACTATTGGAAACCACACCTGCCTAGCCTGCAAACAGTCTATTGTGAATACAAACAATAATCACAACCATTCACCAAATCCCTACTATATACTATCAGACATTTTACTTCCATTGTTTCATTTAATCCCAAAACATATAAGCAAGGTAGATATTAAAATCTCTATTTCAGGACTTCTCTGATAGTCCAGTGGCTAAGACTCAATGCAGGGGGCGTGGGTTGGATTCATAGTCAGTGAAGTTCCGCATGTTGTGCAGTGTGGCAAAAAACCCCAAAAAACCCTGTATTTCATAAATAAGGAAATATGCCCAAGATCACACAAGGGGTACAGGAAGGATTTAAACACAACTGCATTTAAACAACACTTGTAAAAATGAATAAATAAATAAATAAACAACACTTGTTCTGGTTAATTCACAACCTGTATAGTTGGGCAGCCTCAAGGTTGGAGGTTCAGGGCTATGAGATTCCCCGTTCCCCAGCCTGACATTCCAGACACTCCACAGCTACTATCCAGCTTCTTCTTCTTCTTTTTTTTTTTAATATTTTAACTTTTTACTTTATATTGGAGTATAGCTGATTAACAATGTTGTGATAATTTCATGTGAACCACAAAAGGAGTCAGTCATACCTTTGCAAACTCCCCTCCCATCTAGGCTGCCACATAACGTTGATCAGAGTTCCTTGTGCTATACGGTAGGTCCTTGTTGGTTATCCATTTTAAATATAGCAGTGTTTACACATCAGTCCTAAACTCCCTCGCTATCTCTTCCTCCCATTCTTCCCCCTACTATCCAACTCCTTGAGTAGTACATTTCTGTGCACACTCTCATTCACTGATCGAACAACCTTTCTGATCTTGGTGAAACAGGCACTCTCTGAAATTAGCCGCATTTGTTTTGGCCTCTCCACAAGGCTTAAGGGATTTTAGTATACTGATCAGGCAAACCCAGGGCAATGAAAGCACGAAGTCCTAACCACGAGAATTCCCTGAAAGTGAAAGTCACTCAGTGGTGTCCAATTCTTTGCAACCCCGTACTATACAGTCCATGGAATTCTCCAGGCCAGAATACTGGAGTGGGTAGCCTTTCCCTTCTCCAAGGGATCTTCCCAAACCAGGGATAGAACCAAGGTCTCCCACATTGCAGGTGGATTCTTTACCAACTGAGCTATCAGGGAAGCCAACATTTTTAATCCTATCTTCATTATTTTGTTATTTTAAGCAAGTCACTAAGCCTCTCTAACACTCAATTTACCCCACTTTAAAATAAGAATAATAATACGAACATATTGGACTACCAAGAGGATTAAACGAGATACAGGGGATCAGGAGGCATCAATCACTTTAAAAAGTATTTGTCAGGGAAATTCCCTGTCAGTCCAGTGGCTGGACTCTGCTTTCACTTTTGAGGCCCTGGATTCAATTCCTGGTCAGGGAATTAAGATCCCTCAAGCCATGTGGTGCAGCCAAAAGAAAAAGTATTTATCACTGTGCCTTCCGATCTGAGGCAGATGACCGATGCTCTCTTGCCTACTCAAAAATGTTGCTATTGCAATTATTTTCTCTTTCTCCTGAACTGTCAGTGTTTCTCACTCTGATGGATCGGCACATAACCTGCCATACTAGTGTGTCTGCCAATTCAGGGGGAAAAAATATCCCACCTTTGACTTCATTACACATCCAACTACCATCCCATTTTGCCATAGCAAAATTCCTAAGTTACTTATATCCACTTTGTCCACTTCCTCACCTCCAGTTCTTTTCTTAAATTGCTGTAAATGAGCTTTGTCTATACCACTTCACTGAAACATCTATTGTTGAGATCGCCAATGGCTGCCATTATGCCAAACCAGTAGTCAAGCCTCATTCCTCATCTTAAATGACATGTTGGCAGCATTTGTCCTGGTTGATCATTCTTTCCCTGAAAAACTTTCTTTACATGACTTCTGGGATTTTTCGTTCTCCTGATTTTTCTTTCATATTTTGGTTGCTTTTCCTGGGTCTTTTTCCTGACTTCTAAATATTGCAGGGCCATCCAGAAGAGTGTCTTTGTTCTTCATTTCTCTTATGTCTCATTCATTCCCTAGGTGAGCTCCTCCAGGTTCAAGATCTCAAACATCATTTATACAGTCCAAACTTCATCCTTGGGCTCTGCACTCTTATACCCAAAGCCTCCTTTGTTCCCGTCTTTTATGCTATATAGACATTTTAAACTCAGTTGTCCAGAAAGAACTCTTTTCTCCCTACCACTCACATACTGCTTTTCCAGGTTTCCCCATTTAGGAAAAGACATCAACATTTGCCCAGTTGCTCAGGTCAAAACCCCAGGGTAACCCTTTATACCTCTCTCCCTTCTTATCTATCAATAATAATGTTGTCCAGCAGTTAAGACTTCAAGCTCCCAATGCAGGGGACCTGGGTTTGATCCCTGGTCAGGGAACTAGATCCTTCATGCTGAAACTAAAAGATGCATGCCACAACAAAGATCAAAGATCTTGCATGCCACAGCTAAAACCCAGCACAGCAAATAAATCTAAAATAAAAGTAATGATAACTCAACTGGTCAGCTCTCTCTTCAAAATGTATGCCAAATCTGACCACTTCTCACCACCTTATTACCTCCACCCTTTTCTAAGTCATGATCATCTTAAGAATGGTTTACTTTTAGAGCGTCCTAACTGTTCCTCACACAGCAGTCAAGGATGCAGGCCTGATGCCTAGACAAGACTTACTTGGTCACTGCAGCCCAGGGGATTTTTATTAGGGAATCCTAGCTCAGGGGATCTTACCAGCATTTACTCAGAAAGGACTAATATATAAATTAGAAAATCAATATATTAATTCACCATGGAAAGATTTCTTTTCAAGGATGCATATATGTTCCTGCCTGCCCTCCAGAACACTCTCTTCTTAACATTAAGAAATATAGAGGACTTTCCTGGTGGTACAGTGGATGGGAATCTGCCTGCCAATGCAGGGAACACGAGTTCAATCCCTGGCCCAGGAAGATTCCACATGCCCCAGAGCAACTGAGCCGGTGCACCACAACCACTGAAGTCCAAGCATCTAGACCCTGTGCTCAGCAACAAGAAAAGCCACTGCAATGAGAAGTCGCAGCACTGCAATGAAGAGTAGCCCCCACATGCCACAACTAGAGAAAGCCCTAGTGCAGCAAAAAATAAATAAATAAATAATTGTTTAAAATATAGAAAGCTTAACACTACTAAGAATTTTGCTTTGATGTATGTGGAATTAGGGAAAAGGCCACGAAATGGTTCCAAAGACTAATTCCCTCCGAGTTAAGGAAAACAATAGAGTCTCTCAAGTCCACCAAGCCCCCAACAGAAGTGCCTTGGCCAGTGACTCCTTCCCTTCCATAGTAATTTAACATCTTGATTCCATTGTCGTTGTTGTCGTTGAGTCGCTAAGTCATGTCTGACTCTTTGTGATCCCATGGACTGTAGCCCGCCAGGCTCCTCTGTCCATGGGAATTCCCAGGCAAGAATACTGGAGTGGGTTGCCCTTTCCTTTTCCACAACCCAGGATTGGAACCTGACCCAGGGATGGAACCCGTGTTTCCTGCTTGGCAGGCAGATTCTTCCCCAATGAACCACCTGGGAAGTCCAGTTATTGTCATTCAGTTCAGTTCAGTCACTCAGTCCTGTCCAACTCTTTGCGACCCCATGAATCGCAGCAAGCCAGGCCTCCCTGTCCATCACCAACTCCCGGAGTTTACTCATGTGCATCGAGTCGGTGATGCCATCCAACCATCTCATCCTCTGTCATCCCCTTCTCCTCCTGCCCCCAATCCCTCCCAGCATCAGGGTCTTTTCCAATGAGTCAACTCTTCACATGAGGTGGCCAAAGTATTGGAGTTTCAACTTTAGCATCATTCCTTCCAAAGAAATCCCAGGGCTGATCTCCTTTAGAATGGATTGGTTGGATCTCCTTGCAGTCCAAGGGACTCTCAAGAGTCTTCTCCAACACCACAGTTCAAAAGCATCAATTCTTCGGCACTCAGCTTTCTTCACAGTCCAACTCTCACATCCATACATGACCACTAGAAAAACCAGAGCCTTGACTAGATGGACCTTTGTCAGCAAAGTAACGTCTCTGCTTTTTAATATGCTATCTAGGTTGGTCATTACTTTTTTTCCATGGAGTAAGCGTCTTTTAATTTCATGGCTGCAATCACCATCTGCAGTGATTTTGGAGCCCCCCAAAATAAAGTCTCTCACTGTTTCCACTGTTTCCGCATCTATTTGCCATGAAGCAATGGGACAAGTTATTGTCATTAGAATGGTGTTAATTAAGTTGGTCCTTAGGTACGCTATGACAGATTATAGTTTGTTAGAGTTTTAGCAGAAGTTTGCAATCCTGGTGCTTTTTCCCTTTGACTTTGGAGACAGACAAGGATTGTTCACTTTATTCTAGTAATGAAGTACCTCCCTAACTCAGACTCTTATAACACAGGCTTGGGCCTTGTGCTGTTTCTGATTTCTAACCAAAACTGCATCTATTTTTTATGTTTTACCCAATTGATCTTCCCAATGTATTCCTCTAATTGGTTTGTTGTTTGTTTTTTCCCACTTAGAAACCTTTACTATCTCTGCAAAGTCCAAACTTCTTGGCTAAGCAGACAATGTTCTATATGAACCTACTCTCCAGCTGAAATGGCCCTCTGGCTAAACATACTTTGGTTCTTCTTGTCAACCTGACTTTGCTAACTAATGTTCGAGAATGTTCCCTCCCTCCATTTCAGCCTATTAAACTGATACAAACATCATGGGAAAATACCGTCTCTAAAGTAATAGCTTTCAATCTTTTTCTAACTTATGTCCTATGACTCACTTTCCAAACACCCTTGATCCCACTATTACAGAATTTTTTTAAAAATTTATTTTCCCCAGGAACTTCACCGGAGGTCCAGTGGTTAAGACTCCAAACTTTCAATGCAGGGGGTGTGGGTTCCACAGCCAAACAAACAAAATCTATTTTTCTCACATTCATAAGCATCATGGAGAATAAACAGAATTTCTATGAATTAAATCACAAACAAATAAATAGAATAAATATTTTAGTAGTTTAGACTACAGCACAATTCAAACCATAAACACACACTCAGAAAAACCCATAAACATGAAAGCAGGAAATAATTTCTCATATGCTATAATAGTGACTGTCATTAAGTAATTGGACTGTTGTTTTTGTATTTTCAAAAGTTGCAATAAGGGGCTTCACTGGTAGCTCAGTGATAAAGAAGCCACCTGCTAATGCAAGAGACACAGGTTTGATCCCCGATCCGGGAAGATCCCATATGCTGCAGAGTAACTTAGGCTGTGTGCCACAGCTGTTGAGCCTGTGCTCTAGAGCCTGGGAACCACAACTACTGAAGCCTTCACACCCTGGAGCCAGTGCTCCACAACAAGAGAAGCCACCAAAATGAGAAACTGGCGCACCAGCTAGAGAGTAGTCCACTCCCCGCAACTGGAGAAAAGCCTGGGAAGCAACAAAGACCCAGCACAGCCAAAAATAAATAAATAAATAAAATTACTTTTTTAAAAAGTTGCAATAAACATTGTAAATAAACTATACTCCAATACAAATTATTTTTTAAAAGTTACAATGAAAATATGTATTGGTTTTATAAAGAAAGCACACTATTTTTTTTAAAGAAAAGAAATACCTAAGTATGATATCTTTTGTTTGTTTTTTTTTTCTTTCAAGTATTATATCTTAGTTGAGACCACTTGAAAGTCAGACACTGAGACTAGGACTTAGGTACAGATCATTTATTTGGGAGACGACCCTAAGAATTAGAAGGAAGGGAGTGGGGACATAAGACAGAAAAGGGGAAAGGATTAATACATCAACTACTTAATACTATGGACAACCGGAATCAATCCATGTAGGATTCTTCTGAAAAACTCTGGAAACCACATATCAAAATTATCCCAGTGACGGCTGGGGAGGCTGGAGTATTACCCCCAGGCCCCTTCTTTCCATTTTCTGAGGGTTTCCTCTGGAAACCATAACTCCCTCACACTTTCAGATTGCAGCTGCACACAGCTGAGCTGCCTTCCACAGCATGGAGAAAGCCCTGGGGCAGCAAAGCAGAGAGACAATGGTACACGGCTGACGCAGTAAGTTACTGACCTCAGTCATGTTAGATCAGGCAGGTTGAGGCATTACACAAATCTCCTACAACAAGAAAGACAGAATAATCGTTGGAAAGTTCTGTGCCCAAGAACTCACTTCTATTTCCAGCTGATGGTGACCATACTAGTGCCTAGAGGTGTGTGCTTTCTGTCAGTGGTACTCTCAAGAACCACTGACCTACGAAGGCCCGACTCTAGTCGCTGCTAATCCCTACTAGTTTGTTACTCCTTTGAGTGCGTTTTGGACCATGCTGCTGCTGTTGCTATGTGCAAACAATTTTCAGAAGTTTATTCACTGATCCCTTAGTATGAACCAAACATCATGCTTAGCAGCAGGGTCACAGAGATCAACAACCCACTGCAAGAGGCAAAAGAGTGTCCTGGAAAAAGCTTCCTTGCCTTTGTGACTTTGGAGTTACAGATGAAGGTTGCAAGAGTTCCATTTACTGTCAAAATCATTTAGCCTCTTCTCAGCTGCAAAAGGGGGATAATGGTCCCTACTTTCAGGGTTGTTGTGAAGATTAAGCAAAGTAATTTCTATGAAATATTCAGTACAGTGCCTGATACATATAAAAAGAGCCCAATAAATATTAGCTATTGTTTTGCTATTTAAAATGGTAGCTAGAAATTCCCTGGTGGTCCAGTGGTTAAGACTTCATGCTTTCACTGCCAGGGCTCCATTTCAGTCCTTGCTCAAAAAACTAAAATCCTATATGCCTCATAGTTTGGCCAAGAAAATTTTTAAAAAATTTAATTAAACAATAAAAAGATAGCTAAAGCAAGCTTCCTGAATCGATCTCTGGCCTCAAAGAGATGGATGGTCCCCGTGCTGTGGGTAGCATAGGATAGAGCACAGTCTTAGTTCACAGTGAAATATGGTACAGTGGAGTCATGCACTGGTGCAATGTCATGCTGGGGAAATGAAGGGATTAGAGCTTGAACCTAGATTGATGAGGAAGGAGTCTGCCTGGTATAGTTCTGAGGGTCTGATGCCAGCCTTGCTCCCTCAGCAGGGTCTTAAATTGGGTCACAGGATCCAAGGAGCTGAGGAAGAGAATGATGCCTCCAAATATAAACCCAAGGACACTCCCAGTAGCTACTGTGGCAGGGAGTCTCACTCTTAGGGAAAATTAGTCAAGTCTTATCAAGCTGTATCATCCATTTGCTGGAAGTTTCTGCATCAAGGGCTGGTTTCTGAGCTGTCCACTGTTTAGAAATGATTCTGCCCTTTAGGGACATTCATAGATTGGAAAGAATTCAGATGTTCCTTAAATATACCCTGCCCTGTACTATTATGTCACTAGAGGGTCAGCTCGAGAAGGCAAGGTCTCATTTATGGTATCCCCAGCGACCCAGCAGAATATCTAGCACATGGTAGGGGCTCAAGGCTCAATAAGTGTTAGTTGAATGAATGACTGCTGAATGAAAAAGCACTCAGCCATGAGCACGTGAAGGTGAACCTAGATTTAAGGTCTCCCTCTCCTTCCAAGAATTCTGACAGATAATCGGTTCGCATCCAAGAGTTTGAGAGGCCCTGCTGAGGGCCTCGCTTCATGATCTTGTCTCAGGTTCCTTTCATCTAGATAAGGTATTTAGGCCCCTGCTTCTCCTGGCTACAAGTTTCCGGAGTGGCTTTTTATGGCTTTGATTTGCATAAGGCTCCTCAGTGAACTTGAACTTTGTTCTTGAATTCTCAGATAATCCAATCCAAAGTAAGCAGGAACTGCCAGTAAATTAGCCACTGGTATAGATAGACTCAGAAACTTGGAAAGAGTTCATTTCCTCATCCCTCTGACCTGACCACATTCCTCTCAGATTCTATTATAGACACTTGCCAAATGCTGAAATGCTCGGTGAAGCAGGGCTGAGAACTTGTCCCTCCCACCTAGTAGTCCAGAGTGGGGCACGCCATCCCCATTCCTAGGAGACCCCTCTTACTTTCCAACTCTTCATCTGTTTGAGCCTTGTCTCCCCTGCATTCCATGATGCTGCCTCTGTGCACCCATCTCGTGGTCTGCTTTCCACCTCTTTTACTTTAGCCCCTCTGAACTGTGAACCTTAAAGCCAGAGGACAAGTCTGATCCATTTTTGTGTCCTTCTTTGCACCTAGAAAAAGACTAGGTGCTATAGTCTGAATGTTTGCCTTTCTGCCTCTCCATTCTCATTAATATGTTGAAATTCTAGTACCCAAGGTGATGTGGTAATTCCCATGGGGTATCTGGGAAGTGTGTAAGTCATGTGAGTGGAATGCCTTATAAAATAGGCTCTGGAGAGATCCCTTGCTGGTCTGCCATGTGAGGCATACAATAAGTCTATGATCCACAAGAGGGCCCTTACCTGATCATGCTGGTCCCTGACCTTGGACTTCCATCCTCCATTGCTGGGAGCCAGCACAGGAGATCCCACCCATGACAAGGTCATGCGGAGGAGACCTGAGAGGCAAGGCGGATCAGGACTCAAGGGGCTCCCCTGGACCTGCTCGAGCATCGACCCCGAAACCAAAGTCTGTCTGTCTACTGTTTACTATATTATGCCTTTCACCAACTCTTCTGACATTAACAGGGGGCTATCCCCGACCACCTTTCTCTGAAGAAAATCAACTTAGGGCTCTAGTTAATAAGTCTCCTGGGCTTGAAAGGAGTATTTCAATTCTAACCCCTCTGTTAGCATTTTAGCTTGCTTGGCAGGTTTATCCACACTCTTGCAACTAACACACATGATTGTTTACAACTTCCCAAACATGAAAGGCACAAAAAGCCTAAAGCATTCTAAAAGTCCTAATGGGCATAGAGCCCTTTGAGGGGTGAGAAATTATTAGATAATACTGATGGAGGGCTTCATTGTTGAGCCAATGTTTGCTGCCAAGTTTCCTTATCCCTTACCCATTGTGTGCCTGGGAGTGCATTAGTTAATATAGTTAGAATGTAGAAAAATAAGTAGTAGCCTTGATAATAGCAACATAAAACCTTTGAGTTAATAACTTCTTTCTTTGTTGTAACCCACTGCACCTTTGCTCCATAAAATGTAACTTTATTTAGTACTTTCTGAGGGTGACACTGATTGGAAAAATAAAGAAAAAACACTTTAAAGGAAAAACAAGTTTTCTGATTGACCAGCCTTTATCAGGAAAAGGTCATAAAATGTCAATAGGCCTCGAGGTCAGAAGATAATGTACATAATATAAGACACTTGCAAGTGGAAAGGTATGCAGAGAACATCCTGGTTTCAATAAGGGTTAAACAGATGTAATTTTTGAGCTGACTCTGCATGACTTTGTATCTTTCACTTCTGGAAATGTGTAACTCAGAGTATAAAAGCCCCTTTTGAAAATAAAGCTGCGGATCCCACTTCACCAGAGCTCTGGTCTCTGTGTCTTTCTTTCTCTTTCTCTCTCTCTCTCTTCTTTTTTTCAGGCAGATTCCCTGGAACACAGAGGCTCTCTGAGTCTTTTTTGCCCGGGCTTCTAAGACCCAATCGAGAAGGTGCTCTGCATCTTCACCCCACAGAGAGGGCGCCTGTGGCCTCTGTGGACAGGGCAAGTCCCGTGTCAGGGACTTTATTGGCTTTCTGTGTTAACCAAGGAACATCAGCCTCTTTCTCTCTCCCTTATTCTTTCTCTTTATTTTTATTTTGACCCCGGACCACCAGGTCCCAATCCATTATAAGACCCGTGTCATCTCTCTCTCTCCAACGCCGTCCTTCCTGAGGGTACGTAGGATCCTGCTGGGGCTGGACCCCGGCACTCTATAATGGTTGGCAATAAATTTCTCCTGTTTGTAAATCACCCAGTCTGCCGTATCTGAAGCAGTCTGAAAACAGACTAAGATAGTAGTGCTTAGTAAATTCTCAGTAAATGTTAGCTAAAAGCATGATTCCTCCCATTATTCTCTCTCTTTTCATAGCTTTTCCACTTTCTTCCACTGGACCCTTCCCTTAGCACAAGTTCATGTTCAAATTCCCCATATTGTGAAAAACTCTCCCTCTATCTGCTTTTCTCTCAAGCCACTAATCCATCACTTTCCTTCCCTTCTTTATTTTCTTGAGAAGTCTGCCCTTTGATTTTCCACATCTTAATCTTCTCTTCACCCCTAAATCCAAGCCATCTGGCTCAGGATTAACCAACCATTCCACTGAGCCAGCTCTCCACAAAGTCACCAGTGATTTTCATGCCAATTGAATTCAAAAGTTTCTGCTGTGAAAATTAGAGAACATAAATGTAAAGAGTATGGCAGATAGTAGATGCTTAGTAAAATGGTAATTGTTTTTACCTGTCTTAGTTTCCCTAACATTACTCACTTCTGTTATCTCTTTTAAATCATTTTCCCCTCCTTCTCACCACTCATTGTAAAAGGTATATAGTTTTATCCTAGCCTGTTGCCCTGGAAAACCAAAGCTCAGGGCAAAATTTACATGCTAAGGCTTATTGTGATGTTCAATAAACAATATTCAGGGCAAAAATAAGGGAAAATCAGGAAGGAAGGGAAAGAAAAGTAAAGGTGGTGTGCTGCAGAGCTAGCCACAGATTTATAAGATACAGCTAATTGCTTAGTTATATAGGACTGAGAGATCATGTAAAATGCCTGTATCATGTCTAGGAATCATTTCTCAGGGAGAGGAAGAGAAAACTGCTGACTCTTCCCTTCTATCTTGCATGGGTCAACTTCCTTATACCATGTGTGTGTGCTAAGTCCCTTCAGTTACGTCCGACTCTGTGTGACCCTGTGGACTGTAGCTGGCCAAGCTCTTCTGTCCATGGGATTCTCTAGGCAAGAATACTGGAGTGGGTTGTCATGCCCTCTTCCAGGGGATCTTCCTGACCCAGGATCAAACCCACGTCTCTCACGTCTCCTGCATTGGCCGGCAGGTTCTTTACCACTAACACCACCTGGGAAGCCCTGAATGAAACATTAACTGCCTTGTACTTCCAGATTATATCATGGATCCGCAAGGCAGTCTTGAGAGATTGATCTCAATCCATAGCAAGTGATTCAGCTTATTTTGGAAGTGGTGTTGAGTGAGATTTTCTGTGGATCTGGTTAAGTCAGATATGAGTGTCATAGCTGCTGCAGCTCCTGCTATAGCAGGTGCAATAAAGAAAGTACAGAAGTCTGGCCCACATACTTGGGGAAGCTGAAGCAGACTACTGCATCAGGAGATAGGCTCACTGTAATGACTAGCTCTCCACTGAGTGGAGAACAGGAAGCAGGTGGCTCCAAGTGAATCTGGAGAGGTATTCGACTGGATTCAATACAAGAGCTATGTTTCAAAAACTTGATAAACACAGAAGAAAGACAAAATAACCTATTCATCCAGAAGTCAAAAGCAATGCTCCAGTTATTTTGGTATTGCAAAAGACTGGTATTTTCCAGTCTTTTTCCTTACACATATAAGTTTTTCTTTTTTTTTAATTTGAAAGGATTTTCTTACTTTCTGATTGGAGTGTAACATATGGAAAGTGAACAGATTAAGTGTATAACTTGATAAATTTTCACAAATTCAATGTTTCTTTTTAAATTAAATCAAGAAATAGATAATTACTATCACCCCACAAGTTTCCCTTCTTGCCCATTTCCAGTCACTACGTCTCTAAGGGTAATCACTATCCTGACTTCTAACAAAATAGATTAGTTTGCACTGGTTTTATACTTTATAAAAATGAAATTATACAATATATATACACTTTCATGTCTGCTTTATTTCACTCAACAGTTAGTTTGGCAAATTTATTCTTGTTGAGTGTAGGAGTAGTTAATTCCTTTTCACTGTTGTATAATATTCTATTTCCAGCATTTCTATTTAGGACATTTTGGCTCTTTTCCTTTCATGCCATTGCATTCTTTTTTTTTTTTTTTTTTACTTGTAATATTTTTACTAAATTCATATTAAATGAAAAAAGATTGCTAACACCATTTATATAATATGCATTTTGAGAGTAAACTCAGATAAAGAATTTTCTTTTTTTAATTAATTTATTTTTAATTGAAGGATAATTGCTTTATAGAATTTTGTTTTCTGTCAAACCTCAACATGAATCAGCCATAGGTATACATGTATCCTCTCCCTCTTGAACCTCCCTCGTGCCTCTCTCACCATCCCACCCCTCTAGGTTGATACAGAGCCCCTGTTTGAGTTTCCTGAGACATACAGCAAATTCCCATTGGCTATCTATTTTACATATGGTAATGTAAGTTTCCATGTTACTCTCTCCATACATCTTACCCTCTCCTCCCCTCTTCCCATGTCCATAAGTCTGTTCTCTATTTCTGTTTTCCCATTGCTGCCCTGCAAATAAATCCTTCAGTACCATCTTTCTAGATTCCATATATGTGCATTCATATACGATATCTTTCTCTTTCTGACTTACTTCACTATGTAAAATAGGCTCTAGGTTCATCCACCTCTTCTGAGTCAGTTTGGGTTTATGGGAAGCTAAAGATTGTTTCTGATGGTCTTAGGGAAGGATTGTTCCTCACTCATTTGAGAGCTCTCAGAAGTTAGTTCTCTGAAGAATGTGGTAGTTGATATGAAGGCTAGAAGTGTCATAATCATTTGCCACCATGAGGAGGTCAACTTCAGGATGAAGATGTGAGACTGAAAAGCAGAAAGAAGAAATGGAGAGAAAATGGGATCCTGATGACACTGTTGAGCTGCTGGATCAAACCAGGCTTGAAGCCTGTCTATGTAAGCTCATAATTTTCCTTTATTGTTGAAGCCAATTTAAATTAGGTTTTCTGTTAAGGGCAACATAGAGTCTTAACTTATCTATGGGTCAGTACAGGGAGCTTTGGGAACACAGAAGAGGGGCACATAACTCAGTCTGAGTCAATCAGGGTGAGAGAACTAATTCTTAGGTAGATTGTAAGGAGTCTGGGGCCCTCAATGAGGAAGGGGTCTGGGGCCTTCAAAGAGGAGAAAGGGGTCCAGGGTTCTTGAGGTAGAGAAAAGGACAAACATTTTTTCTACATTCTTTTGTCTTAATCACAGATAATGTTTTTTCTTTATGCCCAGAGCTAATGGCTCAACAGTATGTTTTTCCTCAAGCTCTGTACTAATGATTATATAATAAAAATGTATCTTGCTCTGTACTAATGATCATATAATAAAAATATATCTTGCTCAAGGACATGTTTCTTCTTCTTAACAAGAACCTTCTGACTAATCTTGTTATTTTCAGAGGTACGTTGTGGGAGTGGGTCTGATAAGACCTTTCTATTGTCCTAATCTTGTTAATTTAACATGTATATTGTTGGAGTGGGTCTGGTAAAAGTATATAAGGCCTTGATAAGACTAGCAAGTGGGGCATTCTCCATCCCCCTTCTGATATCTATTTCAGAAACTTTTTCTGTCCTTTTTCACTGTAATAAAACAAAAGCTCTGAGTAATCAAACCTTGTCCCCGATCCTGAAGCTGAATCTTCTTCTTCAGAGATCACAAATCTGACACAGTTTGCTATAAGCTGTCAAGGGGAGGCTTCCTCAGTAAAGATGTTTTGGAAGTAGCGGATATTTAAAAGAAAGTGTGTTGTAGGTAGGAAGAGCATATGCAAAGACCCAAAGTGAGAGAAGACATGGTGTGTTTGGGAAACCATTCACCATCCTCACCATCCTCACCATCCTCATATGTACTCAAGCTGGAAACCCAGGAGTCATTCCAGTGTTTTTGTTTTTATTAAAGTATAGTTAATTTACAATGGTGCGCCAATCTATGCTGTACAGCAAAGTGACTCAGTTATACTCATATGTACATTCTTTTTTTATATTCTTTTCCATTGTAGCTTATCATACAATATTGAATATAGTTCCCTGTGTTATAACAGAAACTTGTTTTTTAATCCATTCTAAATGTAACAGTTTGCATCTACCAACCCCAAACTCCCAGTCCATCTCTCTCCCTGCCCCCCTTCTCCTTGGCAACTACAAGTCTGTTCTCTGTTTTTTTTTTAATCTCCTACATCTAGTGGATCACATTACATCTAGTGCTGCCAATTATACTCCTAAATATTTCTAAAATGTGTCTCTACTCCATCATGAGAATGTGAGCTGCTGTCCTAAGACAGACTTTGGAAGAATACCCTCCATAGACAGAATTGTAGTCTATCTCAGAAGGTGAGGATGGTCCTGAAATATGGGAGTGGTTAGTTTTTATGGCTGGGTAATTTCATAGGCTAACAAGTAGGAGGGTTATTCCAACTATTTCAGGGGAGGGGGTGGAAATTTCCAGGAATTGGGCCATCACCCACTTCTGGCCTTTTATGGTCAGCCTTGAAACTGTCATGGTACCTGGGGGTGTGGATTTAATATATGTTAATATATTATAATGAATGTATAATGAGGCTCAAGGTTTACAGGAAGTTGAATCTTCCACAATCTTGGGCTTAATAGTTTCTAACCAGTTTTTGTTGCATCCTCAATGGCTATATCATTCTCCTAAATGTTATGCCTTGACTCTTCCCTCTTATCTCAGTTCCTCTTACATTTTATATAATACCTGAATCATCTCAAAAAGATCTGAAAAAACATATTCACAGTTTAGTATAAAATCCTAATTTGACATTTCCTCTTTCCATCACCTTTTTTTGAATTACCTATGATTTACTTCTTCTCCTTGTAGCCTCTGATACTATTTTTACTTTCTTGTGTCTGTTAGAGTTCTTTAGTTGTAAGCAGCAAACACTGGCTTTATTTAACCAAAGAAAAATAATTTTTTGGAAGTCCATAGGAAAATAGCAGGATCAAAGGGAAGGCAGGGCATGGGATTGGCAGAAACCAGGTGACTTCAGGGAGGCTTCCCAGATGGCATTGGTGGTAAAGAACCTGCCTACCAATGCAGGAGACTTAAGAGATGCTGGTTCGATCCTTGGGCGGGGAAGATCCCCTGTAGGAGGGCATGGCAACCTATTCTAGTATTCTTGCCTGGGAAATTCCACAGGCAGCAAAGCCTGTTGGGCTACAGTCCATAATGTCTCAAAGAGTCAGACATGACTGAAGCAACTTAGCACACACACACAGGTGACTTTCAGTTCAGTTCAGTCACTCAGTCGTGTTTGACTCTGCAACCCCATGAACTGCAGCACACCAGGCCTCCCTGTCCATCACCAACTCCCAGAGTTTACCCAAACTCATGTCCATTGAGTCAGTGATGCCATCCAACCATCTCATCCTCTGTCGTCCCCTTCTCCTCCTGCCCTCAACCTTTCCCAGCATCAGGGTCTTTTCAAATGAGTCAGCTCTTTGCATCAGGTGGCCAAAGTATTGGAGTTTCAACTTCAACATCAGTCCTTCCAAT
>NW_011494828.1:1516772-1527801 GCF_000754665.1 Bison bison bison
AGACCTTTCCCAGCATCAGGGTCTTTTCAAATGAGTCAGCTCTTTGCATCAGGTGGCCAAAGTATTGGAGTTTCAACTTCAACATCAGTCCTTCCAATGAACACTCAGGACTGATCTCCTTAGGATGGACTGGTTGATCTCCTTGCAGTCCAAGGGACTCTTAAGAGTCTTCTCCAACACCATAGTTCAAAAGCATCAATTCTTCGGTGCTCAGCTTTCTTTATAGTCCAACTCTCACATCCATACATGACCACTGGAAAAAACATAGCCTTGACTAGATGGACCTTTGTTGGCAA
Source organism: Bison bison bison (assembly GCF_000754665.1). Lineage (NCBI taxonomy): Eukaryota > Metazoa > Chordata > Mammalia > Artiodactyla > Bovidae > Bison > Bison bison. The sequence goes on from NW_011494828.1 coordinate 1,517,069, forward strand.
AGTAATGTCTCTGCTTTTGAATATGCTGTCTAGGTTGGTCAAAACTTTCCTTTCAAGGAGTAGGCGTCTTTTAATTTCATGGCTGCAGTCACTATCTGCAGTGATTTTGGAGCCCCAAAAGTGAAATGTTGGAGACTTAGTTCATCAGGACGCCACTTCTACTGGAGAGACAGTGGGGAGTAATCTGGGGTATAAACAAATGATGGGGAAGAACTTCCCCTGTGGTCAGGTGGTTAAGAATCCACCTTCCAATGCTGGGAGCCAAAATTGGATCCCTGGTTTGTTAACTAAGCTCCCATATGCCTCACAGAGTGGCCTAGAAAGAAATAAGCTTAAAAAATGGTTAGAGTCGCGCTGGCAGAGTACAGAGGGGCAGGAAGGAGGTGAGGGAGAGAAAGAGCTACACCAGGACAAACCTGCTTCCTGCCCATTCTGCCAAGGAAAACATAAATTCAAGACACCTCTGAGTCCGAATGGCAAAGCTATTTCAAATCTCAGAACTGCAATTTAATAGCTATCTTACTCTGAACAAGGTAAAGCCTGCTAAGTCTGCACAATCTGTAAAGTGGGACGTGAATACCTTCCTCACAGGAGACTGACTGCAAGTGCGCTGGATGCTGATTACAATGAAAAAGAAAAAATCAGAGTTGAATGTTTAAGATTTGTGCATTGTTCTGTATGTATTAATGAATAAAAAAAATATTGACAGTCTAAAAGTTGAATTATGTTTTATTTGGTGGAGTGAGGGAACAGCCCACTGCAGAAGAAGCCGTCACTAGGCCGCCGGATTCTCCCTCTGGCTGGAGAAAGAGCTGGGACCGCCCAGAGCAGCCTTACAGGCGGCGCGCGGTGCAGTGTGGGCCAGGCAGAGGCGCGGCCTAGTCCCGCCCTCGGGGCCGCCTACGTGATCCGAGGCGCGTGCATCTTTCACGCGGGAGTTCGCCAAACCAGCGGTGTGCAGTGTCCAAGCTCCACAGTAGGCCACGCTGTGTGGACCCACATTCCGCAGGATGCTCGTGGGCAATCCACTCATCACCGTGGTGCAGCCTCCTAGCTCAGGCTTCCACTCCTCAGCTTCTTTCTGGAAGTAGGGGCGGGGTCCACCACGCGCGTGATGCTGAACGCCCGGCCCCCGCCACTCCTCTGGGAGGAGCTTCCTCATCACCGCCAGGCTTAAGTGCCTGCATCAAGCTTGGGCGGGTGTCTCCTGCTGCCCACCAATCCCGGAAGCTGAGGCTCACTTGGTGGCTAGCAGGGCACAGGACTGAGCTGGGAAGCCACACTACCCTGTTAACGCTCTGTACCGAGGTGAGTCTCTCCTCTGCTGCCCTGTTTCTTTGGCGCAGTGGAGATGGCCTCGAACCTTTACTCCACATGTGTCCGCCCCCATGTTTAGAGCGAATAGCAAATGCTCTGGAGGCGGCCAGACTTGGTTTCGGATTTGCGCTTCCTCTTATTCTTTAAATGATCTTGGATAAGTCCTCAGTTTCTCTGGCCCTCAGTTTTCTCAGCGGTAAAATCAGTTCCTACATCAGAATTGTAGCAAGAGTTAAGTGAGATAAAGCTCTTAAAAGCTACATGCACCGATTGTCAGTAAGTTTTGGTTGCCATCTTCCTTTTTTTGTTTGCCCACCGACACGGTTTTTCCCGGAAATCTGGCTTTCCTATAGAATCTGCGATTCCATAGGAATTACGAAATTAATAAAACCTGACGTGGCAAGAGGGGCGTGGGTTCGCTAGCTTTGGGACCTGCCTTGGGTTTGGGAAAGCCAGGGCATGTTTCTGTTTTGCCCGAGTGCTCTTTTCAGACTGAAATCTGAACCTTCACCGGATGGGGTTATTGTTAATTAACTCTTTTCCTTCAGCCTGTCCATACTCAGGGCCGCACGACCTCCCTTAGAAGAGTCTTGAGGGTTCTGATCAGTCTTGTTACTGCCCCCCATATCTCAGATTTCTTATCTGTAATACAAGAGCAATGCCTAATGTAATCACTGGGATTTTTTTTTTTTTTTTAATCGGAGATGGTAAAGTGCTTTGTTATTTTCCAGAGATCGTTGTTGCCAGGTTGTCTAAGAAGTAAAGGAAGAAAGTGATGGGGGCAGTGACTTTCTCAGATGCACCTCCAGCTGTCAAGATCTCCCCTGTTTGCCTGTGTGTGGGGTAGGGGAAATGGGCAGCAGGCACTGTAGCAGCTACCAGGTTAGATAAATGGCAGGCCCTGACCTTGAGGAGTGCTTAAATTTCTGAGGGAAAATGAGCACACAAATGCAGTGTTGTGCACAGCTGTCAGTACATGGGAGGAGCCAGAAATTTAAAGCTAGCTGAAGGGTGAGCTGCAGTTAGCCAGGCAAGGGTTGGACTTGTGCAGAAGGGAAGTGTGCAGAGGCCTGGAATCAAGTATGGTGGCTGCTTCTGCAGAGTCTGGAATATGTTGTCTTAAGTGAAGAGGTGGAGAGATGGGGGAGGTGGGAGCTAGGTTATAAAGGGTATTACTAAGGAGTCTGGACTTTACCCCTGTGGTAGGAGAGAACTACTGGAAGAGAGCCTGGGAGTCACATGGTCAGATTTGGGGACTGCTTTGTCGGGGAGAGGGGCCTCACTGGATCAGAGCAATCCCTGGTTCTGGGAATGGTGGTCACAGCTGGAGCAGTGGCCCTGGAGGTGTGCTGGGTAAAGTGGCCTGGAGGATGGGCTGGGTAAAGATTTAAGGAGTATATATTTTAAAATTCTTTTCACATACATCAAGAAGTCCAGAGAGTGGTATTGCAGTCTTAGGTGTTACATTACAGTTTAGAGCAAACAGTATCTTTTTAAAAATATTTACAAGTATTACAGGATTTTTAACCCAGCCAGATAGACCAAATCTTGGCCACTGTTTCATATTTAAGGTGGCTTTCTGTGCTGGCGTCTTCAAAGTTCAGAAGCTATATTCCCCTTCCCACTACCTGTCAAAACCCTAATCTTATAATACTCAGAAATGCCTCAAACAAACTGAAATACTTTAGATGGCTTTTGTAAGACCCCCCCATGGATTATACTGTGATTGGATTTGTAAGACCCCCCATGGATTATACTGTGTTGTCTGGTTTGCTTTCACACTTGTCATCCAGGGCCTTGAGTCCTGGGGAGACAGAGTATATAGAACAAAGAACATGGTCAGGCGCTGTGCAGAGGGCTTTAGGCATAATATCTCTTCAGAATGGAGGAGCTGAGATTCAACCCCAGGTCTGTGCAACTCCAGAACTTAAACTATTTCCTCGTGCTCTGTTGCTGGATTTGATAAGTTTAGTTCTGGACATGTTAAGTCTCATACCTGTAGGATATACTGGTGGAACTGTCCAGAGGGAGGTGAATATATAGAACTGGGGTGGGAAGAATTAGTGATTAAAGTCATCACTGAAGCTTGACTAGGGAGCGAGAAGGGATTGAGGACAGAACCCTGAGGGACAGTATTTTTTGTGGGGGAAGATGGCAGAGAGGGAAGGCCTATGCAGCCAGGGAACACTCATGTGAAGACTGCTTCTTCTTCCTGTGTTTTCAAGTTTCTTGCATCCTGGCAGCAACTACAGAGCCCTTCTCTGAGAAGGGAAGATTAAGCCCCAGAGAGGAGGAACCTAGGCACTGACTTGGGATTAATAAAACCTGAGTCCTGATACTGCCCTCACCCGCCCCCCTATACACTCAGCTTCTCTCTTCCACCTTGAACCTCTCCCAAGATAACATGGGGGTGTCTGAATGCTGCTAGAGGTCCAGCTAGGCAGATGTTGACAAGCTCAGAGCCTTTTAACACAGGGCTAGGTTGAAAGGCTGATGCACAGGCAGAAGATAAGGAAGTCAGGAGCCGGCAGAGGATGACTTCCTGTCCTCTGATAGAGAAAAACATCTATCTTCTGCCTTCCATCTGTCCTTTGGAGCGTTTGTTCTTTGAAGATCTGTGTTTACTGTTTCTGCCTCTGATCCCTGCCCCCCAAGCCTTAGCCTTTTTGGTTTTCAGTTTCACCAGCAAAAGAAAGGGGAGAGGCAAGCTTCAGGTTTCTTCTTCCTTTTCCCCCAGGCCAGGTTTTTGTTCACACTCTCAGCCCAGGTGTGATTTCAAAGCCAACCCTTGTATTCTGAGAAATCTGGCAGAGGCCAACAGGTCACAGGTTGAAGATCAAGCCCAGGAAACCAGCCATTGTCCCTGGTAGCAGCTGGCAAGCTAGTTCCTTCTGTGAGATACAGACATGTTTGCCTGATTCTGGGCAGTTTGTGTCCCTGAGAAGTTTGGTAACAGAAGATTGCCCTCAGTGGTCCATGGTTTGCTGCCCAAATTGAACTGTTTTCATTTTAGCAGAAAGGATGGTCTCCAAAATGTTGTGTGTGTATGTGTATGTGTATGCGCGCGCGTGCGTGCTTAGTCAGGTCCGACTCTTTGCTACCCCGTGGACTGTAGCCCACCAGGCTCCTCTGTCCATGGAATTTTCCAGGCAAGAATGCTGGAATGGTTTGCCATTTCCTACTCCAGGGGATTTTCCTGACCCAGGGATCAAACCCGCAGTTCTTGTGTTTCCTGCATTGGTAGGTGGCAGTTCTTTCCCACTGAGCCACCTGGGAAGCCCACTAGACTATAATATTCTTCCTGGTGGTCCAGTGGTTAAGACTCTGCACTTTCCCTGCAGAGGGTGCAAGTGGGTGTGGGTTCGATCCCTTGTCAGAGAACAAAGATCCCGTGTGCCATGAGGCAAAAATAAATAAATAAAGTAATAACCTTAAAAAAAATTCTTCTGAGTCAGAAATGTTAAGGACAGTGTTGGTGTGTCAGTTATACTTGCAACTTATCCAGTTACCTACTCTACCATAATATTCTTATGTCCTTTCTGAACTTGGAAACAAAGGTTGTGATAATAAAAGTACTGACCAGCAATGAACTCAATCCTGAGAGTGATAGTTACAGTACTGATGAGAGCAGGGGAAAAGGATGTTTCTATATTATTGATTCTTGGGGTGAGCCCTCTTTCTCCTTTCCCTTGGATAAATCCTATTCATCAAAGCTCGACTCACATGTCACCTCCAAGAAGCCATCCCAGCCAGGTCACTTTTTTCTTGTAGCCCTTGTGCAGGTTTTGGTCCCGTCTTGTGGGTTGTGATATCCTCTGTCCTCTCCTGACCAGACCATGAACTCCCAGAGAGCAAGAACTATTTGAATATGTGTGTCTCTTGTGTCTAGCATAAGACCATGCATCATCTGCTGACTGAATGAGTGTTCTCAGGCCACTGGAGACTTCTGATTTTCATAGCTTTCCAAATAGGGTTGTTGCAGTTACCACGTGCTTTGTTCAGTTGGAAATTTTCAGATATCTGCGATTTACTGCTTTCCACTGCACTGAAGTCATGTGTCTGGTTCCTCTTCCTGGAAAGCTTCTTTTACTCTTTTTTAAAAAAAAATTATTTATTTTTGGCTGCACTGGGTCTTTGTTGCTTTGCACAGGCTTTCTTTAGTTTGGGCTAGTGGAATCTACTCTTTGTTGCAGTGCTTGGGCTTCCTATTGCGGTGGCTTCCCTTGTTGCAGGGCACAGGTTCTAGGCAGCAGAGCTTCAGTTGTTGAAGTATCTGGGCTCTGGATCTGAGGCTCAGTAGTTACTCCGGGGCATGTGAAATTTTCCCGGACCAGGGATTGAACCAGTGTCCCCTGCACTGGCAGGTGGATTCTCATCCATTGCGCCACCAGGGAAGTCCTTCTCTTTACTCTTGGGACAATCCAACTCATTCTTAAAAACCAGTGTTGGGAATTCCCTAGTGCTCCAGTGGCAAAGACTCTGCACTCCCAATGCAGAGGGCCTGGGTTCAATCCCTGGTCAGGGAAATTGATCCCACATGCTGCAAATAAGAGTTATGCTGCGGCTAAAAGATCCTGCATGCCACAGCTAAAGATCTCGCATGCTGCAATGAAGATTGAAGATCCTTTGTGCTGCAACTAAGACCCAGTGCAGCCGAATAAATAAATATTAAAAAAAAAAAGACAATGTCATTATTCTCTTGTCCTTGCCCTACAGAAGTCACTTGCTCTTCTGTGACACAGTGTACATGTGTCTTCTGTGAGGCATAGCATATGTAGTTTATTGGCCTGTGTTCTCTTGCCTTTTCCTGCCTTTTCTATCAGTTCCTTTTTGAATTGTTGACTCTCTCTGTCACTTAGCTGTTGATTTGGGGCAAATATCTTTATCTCTCTGAGCCTGTTTTTTTTTTTTTTAATCTAAAAAATAAGATACTTCCCTTGTAAGAGCCCACTCAGGCCTGGTAGCATGGCTGATCAGACCTCTGAGAGGGACTCAGTCTCTGTAGTGCTAACAGTCTCCTGGAACATTGATCCTTTGATTCTGAGCCTGTCACCTGGTCTCCCTTTGTCTCATAAAGGCCTTTGCTTATCTTACACTGGCTTGAGACCTCATGTAGTCAAGGTTGAGTACTTCTGGGGAGCCACCTCGCCTTTGTTTTTAGGTTTAAGAACTCTTTAACCAGACCCTTAGCCTGGTGAAAGGAAGGGCAGCCAGACTGGTGGTCCTGTTAGTGTTTGTCTGGGAGTTACTGGCTTTGGTTGGTTCTGGCTGCCCTGTCTCAGCTGCCTTTGCTCCCAGGCATATACACATGACCCAGTGTCTGTTCTCCTGTCATCTCTGTGCCCCCTTCCTCCCATGTTTTACAGGATCCTTGACCAGTCGCCCCAACAGCAGCACTGACCCTCACACCATTTTCTTCCATCTGTGTTTCAGGGGCAATGGCGGCTTCCTGTATCCTCTTACACACTGGGCAGAAGATGCCCCTGATTGGACTGGGCACCTGGAAGAGCGACCCTGGCCAGGTGAGGGATGGGGGCAGAAGGGGGTTCTTGCCTGTCTTCTAGGGAAAAGGCACTGTTTGGTAGAGGGTCCTTGTGTTTTCTCTATCACCCCCATCCCTATACTTCACATCTGGTAGGGATAAGCCTGGAGGGCGGTGGGAAGAAACGAGGGAAGAAGGAACCCATAGTGAGCTCTTGGTTTCCCCAACTGATCCAGAGCAGTGGTAAGGGGCCCAGCAGGGCCTCAAGCATAGCAAGGAGCCTGTTCCCTGATGATCTGTGCTGAGTGCTGTGGAGATGTGGCACTCCTTTGTGCCTGACCCTGGGCTGACCCCAAGGTGCCGTTTATCACCCTGTGCTGTGATCGTGTCTTCCGTTCCACATTTGGTTCCTTACACACAGCAGGTTGTTGCTGTTCAGTTGCTGAGTTCTGTCCGACGCTTTGCAACCTCTTGGACTGCAGCACGCCAGGCTTTCCTGTACTTCACCATCTCCTTGAGCTTGCTCAGACTCATGTGCATTGAATCGGTGATGCCATCCAACCATCTCATCCTCTGTCGTCACCTTCTCCTCCTGCCATTCCAGTATCAGGGTCTTTTCCAGTGAGTCGGCTCCTTGCATCAGGTGGCCAAATTATTTGAACTTCAGCCTCAGCATCAGTCCCTCCAATGAATATTCAGGATTGATTTCCTTTAGAATTGACTGATTTGGTCTCCTTGCAGCCCACGAGACTCTCAGGAGTCTTCTCCAACACCACAGTTCAAAAGCATCAATTCTTCAGTGTTCAGCCTTCTTTATGGTCCAACTCACATCCAAACATGACTACTGGAAAAACCGTAGCTTTGACTAGACGGACCTTTGTTGGCAAAGTAATGTCTCTGCTTTTTAGTACACTGTCTAGGTTGTTATAGCTGTTCTTCCAAGGAGCAAGCGTCTTTTAGTTTCATGGCTGCAGTCACCATCTGCAGTGATTTTAGAGCCCAAGAAAATAAAGTCTGTCACTATTTCCATTGTTTTCCCATCTATTTGCCATGAAGTAATGAGACTGAATGCCATGATCTTAGTTTTTTGAATGTTGAGTTTTAAGCCAACTTTTTCACTCTCCTCTTTCACCTTCATCAAGAGGCTGTTTAGTTCCTCTTCACTTTCTCCCTTAAGGGTGGTGTCATCTGCATTATTGATATTTCTCCTGGCAGTCTTGATTCCGGCTTGTGCTTCATCCAGCCGGGCATTTTGCATGAGGTTCTCTGTATATAAGTTAAATAAGCATGGTGACAATATACATCCTGATACATGTGACAATATGCAGTCTGATACAGGGTGACAATATATAGCCAGATAACACACAGCAGGTATCAGGGTTAAAGAACAACTTGGTCAACTGTTTATACCAAAGGTCAGCAGACTGTTTCTTAAAGGACAAGGTGGTTAATAATTTAGATTTTGTCAGACAACTTGCAAAATGCAGGTGGTTATGTACTTATATAACTATTTAAAAATATAAAACTTGTTCTTAGCTCAAGGGCTGAAAAAAAAAAAAAAACAAAAGCCAGCTGCTAGCTGGAGTTTAGTAACCCCTGCTATAGACCTTCCAGCCCAGGAGAGCCTGGGAATGAAAACTTGCTTTCCTAGATGGACACAGGTAGAGACTCCGCTCCCACCCGGGGTGGAGCAGCTCCCACCTGGGTGTTCCTTGTTCTTGGAATCTGAGTCAGAGTTGAGAGAAGTTTGGGAGGAACTCTGGCAGGGACAGTGGCCTCTTCTGTCTGGGATTTAGGCTGGGATGGGTGGCGTGGTTGAATGAACTCTGTCTGCCTTTTCTCCCTTTGCTTTCCTTCCTACAGCTGCCTAGAGTCTGGTGCTGTAGGTGGGCACTGACACCGCCTGGGACAAGTCCAGGAGCTAGGCGAAGGCTGGGGGTGGAGGCCAGAGCCAGGGCCAAGATGGGTCAGGGATGGAGGGGTGGGAAATGGGATGGAGCAGGGTCGGTGAGAAGGGCACATGTCCGGATAGTAACAACTGCACCTAAGTGGGGATCTTGAGTTGCAGGGGGCCTAACACCCTTGGGTCTGCTCCTAATGCCATGTTTCTAGTCTGGTTTTTAACAAATTGACCCATCAACCTCCTTGGTGCCTGCTTTATTCTCTTCTGGTGGGGGCCTCTGGGCCCAGCTTCCATCTCACTTTTCCACCTTCCTTAGTTTTCTGTTCTCCCCCCCTCACCTCTTCTGCTTGTCTGAGCCATGGTCTACATGGCTTCCCCTTTAAATATATACATATATTTAAAATGGAATTTAGATTTATATATATATGTGTGATTTTTTTATTTACATTGTTTTGGCTGCACTGGGTCTTTGCTGCACACAGACTGTCTCTAGTTGCAGTGCAGTGAGCGGGGACTGCTCTCTACTTATGGTGCATGGGCTTCTCTTATTGTGCAGCATGGGCTCTAGTCTCCCCAGCTCAGTAGCTGCAGTGCACAGGCTTAGTTGCTCCATGGCATGTAGAATCTTCCTGGACCAGGGGTGGAACCCATGTCCCCTGCTTTGGCAGGTGGATTCTTAACCACTGGACCACCGGGGAAGTCCCCACATGGCTTCTAAGGATCTGTTTCCATGTGGTCTTGCTTTAGGAACTACTTACCTGTGTATCACGCTTCCCTAACCAGCTCTTCAGGGTTGGGACCTATCTCCATGACTGTACTTCTACTTTCTGTCCTATCAATGTATCCATCCATCTTCTGAGCATGTAGCAGGGAACATAGTTTTTGCTGGGCCCTGCTGAGATTGCTTGGATAGGAAGGAACCTTGGAAGTTAGTGGTGAGGAGGGAAAAGGGTTTGGGGTCTCCACAGAGACTTCTGATCCCCAAGACTGGAGTCGTTTTCTATCTTCTCACTTCCACCGTGTGGATGACTACAGTGGTAAATTCCTGCCCCCTCACCCCATCAGTGACCCTCAGGAGGGCAGTTTCTGGTCCAGGCCAACAGAGTTAAAACTTTTGCTCTTCTCACCTGGCAGGTTAAAGCAGCTATTAAGTATGCCCTGAGTGTAGGCTACCGTCACATTGACTGTGCTGCTATCTATGGCAATGAGACTGAAATCGGGGAAGCCCTGAAGGAGAATGTGGGACCTGGCAAGGTGAGGACTGGGGCTACAGAGAGGTGGGGTGAGAAGACTCAGAGGCTGGGGCTAAGGGCTGACTAGAGGGATCTGGCATCAGCTTCCTTCTAGTTCTTCTCCCAAAGGTGAGGGTGGGCAAGACTGGGTGCCCTTGGCTCTTCTGACTGTGGACTCTGTCCCCTGTACAGTTGGTGCCTCGGGAGGAGCTCTTTGTGACTTCCAAGCTGTGGAACACAAAGCACCACCCCGAGGATGTGGAGCCTGCCCTCCGGAAGACACTTGCTGACCTGCAGCTGGAGTATCTGGACCTGTACCTGATGCACTGGCCTTACGCCTTTGAGTGAGCCTTGCCAGGGTCTTCATCTAGGAATCAGGGGTTGGGGGAGTCATGTTAGTAACTTTTTGTAAGTTATAGGAACAGAGCAAGAGAAGAGCACTCAGTCTTTTCTGCTACAGTCTAGCTACAGAAAAAAGGAGTGCCACTTCACACGGCATGTATCCTAGGGTGTATACAGATGAGTCCTCCTGTTGCCTTTATACACTGGGGAAATGTTCTAGCTTTTGCTGCGCTCAGCCTTGGGGTTGCAGTAGAGTAAGCTCCCACAGAGGGTGTGGGAGGAGACGACCATAGCTCCATGCTGTGTACTTGAAGGAGGCTGTAGGAGCCTACAGTGCAGTTTCCCGAGGTGGGGCAGAGGGAGTTAAGGATGACTTCCCAGAGGGGAGGGGATATAATCTGTGTCTAGGAAGAAGGGAGAGGGGATGGGCATTCCATATGGAGTTAACACTTGGATC
>NW_011494828.1:1527995-1534511 GCF_000754665.1 Bison bison bison
TCTCACTCAGGCGGGGAGACAGCCCCTTCCCTAAGAATGCTGATGGGACTATACGCTATGACTCCACCCACTACAAGGAGACCTGGAGGGCTCTGGAGGCACTCGTGGCTAAGGGGCTGGTGCGGGCTCTGGGCCTGTCCAACTTCAACAGTCGGCAGATTGACGATGTGCTCAGTGTGGCCTCTGTACGCCCAGCTGTCCTGCAGGTGAGCACAGCAAAGCAGATCAGTTGGTTTGGGGATGGTATGCATGTATGTGTGTGTGTGTGCGTGCGTGTGTGTAAATGAACATGAGTGAGCAGATGATGAGTTTACTTCAGGAAATAGCTAGAAAGTTGTCAGAAGTGTTGGTGCAGAAATCCTCCGAAGTGTGGGAAGAGAATGAAATAGACAATGGAAAACTGTCTAGAGAGTGAGAAAAGCAGCGTGAGGGGAACTGGGGGTCAGCAATTCAGGGTTGGTCAGAATGTGTGTGTCCGGGTGGGGCCACCACAAGCCAGCTGCGGCCACCCCTGGTGATAGGTTGTTTCTTGGTTTAGGTGGAATGCCACCCATACCTGGCTCAGAATGAGCTGATTGCCCACTGCCAAGCACGAAACCTGGAGGTGACTGCTTATAGCCCTCTGGGCTCCTCTGATCGTGCGTGGCGTGATCCTGAGGAGCCTGTCCTGCTTAAGGAGCCAGTGGTCCTGGCACTGGCAGAAAAGCATGGTCGATCTCCAGCTCAGATCTTGCTCAGGTATGAGCAGTCTTAGGGAAAGACAGTCAGGTTAGGGAGAGGGCTCCTGGGCTGGGAGGCACGGGTTGAGGGGTTCCAAATGCCTGAATGAGGCTGAGAATCTTGCCGTGTCATCTTAGGAGAGGCCATTCTGAGGCTCGTTCCCTCTTCCAGTGGGGCTTGGGGCTCTAGGAGCTCAGAGAAGGCTGCATGGAGGACAAAATGCTCATGAGTAGTGACTGTTTCGTTTACTTCCGTCTCCCACTTAGGTGGCAGGTCCAGCGGAAAGTGAGCTGCATCCCCAAGAGTGTCACACCTTCCCGTATCCTTGAGAACATCCAGGTACTTGATGTGTCTGTCCTGTCTTCTTTAGCCCATTGGGACACAGTCTGACCCTGACTCTGGCTAAGAAGGCAGTGATCTGGAACCCCAACTTCCACTCACAAAAGTGGCTTTCCTGACCCCCGCCTTCCATTCCCAGGTGTTTGACTTCACCTTTAGCCCAGAGGAGATGAAGCAGCTGGATGCCCTGAATAAAAATTTGCGATTCATTGTGCCCATGCTTACGGTGAGTGTGTATCACCCCCCAGAATCAGGGAATCTGAGATTCGGGGCAGGATTCTGGCCTAAGTCTGGCCTCCATATTGCTGAGTAGAGGCTTGGCAGGATGGTATTGTTGGTAGGATTGCTGTCCTGGACACAGTGGGCTGTTTTTTATTTATTGAGCTCCCAGAAGGAATCTGATTCAGGGATAAGGCAGTTAGCCTGTGAGTTCCAGTCCTGACTCTCAATACCTTGTAACCTAGAGCAAGTGATTTAACTTCTCTAAGCTTTAGCTTCCTTTGTGTAAAATGATCCCAGTTCCTGACACGTAACAATTTCTCAGTGTAAATGGGGCGTTCTCAACCTTGTTAGAAAGGGAAATAAATAGTTCCTTATCCCAGCTGAGACTGTAAACTCTTGGGGATAGAGTCAGCCATGTACCAGGCTGTGGGTTTGGTGCTGGAATGCTGTTGGTACTGTGGCATTCTCTGAGGCTAGGTCCCTGTCACTGACATCTGTCATAGTGCTGTACACAGGTGAGGCTGTTCAGGAAGATTCTTGGGAAAAGATGTCCTGGAACTAGGAGGACGGGCAGGATGCGGGAATGTCAACTCCTGCTAATGGAGTCATCTGTCTGTCTTTCCAGGTGGATGGGAAGAGGGTCCCAAGAGATGCAGGGCACCCTCTGTACCCCTTCAATGACCCATATTGAGACCACAGCTTCCTGGCTTCCTTTTCATCTCTCTGCTGTAAGGTCCTGCTGTCTACAGAAAGGAGTTAATAAAGCCCTTGGAGTATCCATCCATGCTACTCGCTTGTCTTATTGTCTGGTCAGACTTGGTATGGAAATTGTTTCTCTTTGGGATGCTGGGTGTTACCTGCCCTGAGCCCAAACCCCCTTATTTTCTTGGTTCTGGAGAAACAAGCATGTAGCTGAAGTCCATTTCCACTTTCATCAGATCAGATCAGATCAGTTGCTCAGTCATGTCCGACTCTTTGCGACCCCATGAACCACAGCACGCCAGGCCTCCCTGTCCATCACCAACTCCCGGAGTCCACCTAAACCTATGTCCATTGTGTCGGTGATACCATCCAACCATCTCATCCTCCGTTGTCCCCTTCTCCTCCTGCCCTCAACCTTTCCCAGCATCAGGGCCTTTCCAAATGAGTCAGCTCTTCCTATCAGTGGCCAAAGTACTGGAGTTTCAGCTTCAATATCAGGCCCTCCAATGAACACCCAAGACTGATCTCCTTTAGAATGGACTGGTTGGATCTCCTTGCAGTCCAAGGGACTCTCAAGAGTCTTCTCCAGCACCACAGTTCAAAAGCATCAATTCTTCGGCGCTCAGCTTTCTTTATAGTCCAACTCTCACATCCATACATGACCATCGGAAAAACCATAGCCTTGATTAGACGGACCTTTGTTGGCAAAGGAATGTCTCTGCTTTTTAATATGCTGTCTAGGTTGGTTGTAAGTGGAGTATCGCCATCTAGTGGCATCTATTAGCACCGCATGCCGCCCCAGAGTAGTCTTTGTGAGAATAACAAAAATTAGTCATTTATGGACTGAGATCAGAGTCCTGTGGTTTCTTGGCCCTGCTGGGCATGGGTCTTGAGTTCCCACACCCTGGCCCTCCTCCTAGTTAGTGCCTAGATTTAGGAATTCAGTTCCGTTCAGTCACTCAGTCGTGTCCGACTCTTGGTGACCCCGTGAATTGCAGCACGCCAGGCCTCCCTGTCCATCACCAACCCCCGGAGTTCATTCAAACTCACGTCCATCGAGTTGGTGATGCCATCCAGCCATCTCATCCTCTGTCGTCCCCTTCTCCTCCTGCCCCCAATCCCTCCCAGCATCGGAATCTTTTCCAATGAGTCAACTCTTCGCATGAGATGGCCAAAGTACTGGAGTTTCAGTTTTAGCATCATTCCTTCCAAAGAACACCCAGGACTGATCTCCTTTAGAATGGACTGGTTGGATCTCCTTGCAGTTCAAGGGACTCTCAAAAGTAAATTCTGAAGTTTGGGAGTCCCAGCTTGGAGAATCAGGACAAAGGCTTTTTCTCTCAGACACTATAGTCAATGTGCATAGGCTACCTGAAGGAGGCAGAGTCAGCACCAAAACTTGTCACTGTACCTAAGGTCCTATCTTACATAATTTATGGTCCCACCAGAGACATCTGAGATTTTAGGAGGGTTTTTGGAAAAACCCTCTAAACTCCAATCATACAAAACTCATTTTAGTTTTCTAGTTGAACCATTGCTCTTCATTCAGAAGATATTAATGGAGTCCTTATATGGGTTAGACACAAATGCTAGGCCCTGGGGATATAGCTATAACTAAGACACAGGTCCCTGCAGTTTACTTGAGACGGACTAAGTAATTGCATAATTAGTTTAATTACAGTTGGGAGAACTGCTGTGAAAAAGCAGAGCAAGAAGCCTACTGATTTAATTGGCTAAGATCTGAAGGATGAGTAGGGGATAATTTGTTAAAAGAGGTGAGAGTGGTAATGGTGTTCCATGCAAATTGGATAGCTTGGGGGAAAACTTTGTAACTGGAAGAAACTATTGGAAAAACCTAAAGAAGCCTTCTGTGACAAACTGAAAACGAGGTGGGGATGGTGGGGTGTGTGGAATAGCATGAAATAACGCTGGAATAAGATAGGGACCTGATGCTGGAAAGCCTAGGAGACTGGGTTAAGAGTTTAGGTTTTTTAATCCTGAATGCAGCAGGAAGCTATGGAAGAGTTTTAAGCAGGAATAACATGGCATAATTTGTATCTTAGAAATTCAGCACGGCTGCTCTTGCCTTCTGAGATGGCCCATGCTCTGTGGAATGTGTTTCTCTCTAAATATATCCCCTTCTTGTCTATCAAAAAAAAAACAACAAGAAGAAGAAATAACAGCACTAGAGCAGTGGGGAAAATGGATTAGTAGAGTAAAAAGTTGTTGGAGGCATGTTGCAAGTTAGTCTTTTTATTTTGTTAATAGTATGGTCAAAGCTATGGTTTTTCCAGTAGTCATGTATGGATATGAGAGTTGGACCATAAAGAAGGCTGAGCACTGAAGAATTGATGCTTTCAAACTGGTGCTAGAGAAGACTTGAGAGTCCCTTGGACAGCAAGGAGACCAAACCAGTCAAGCCTAAAGGAAATCGACCCTGGATATTCATTGGAAGGACTGGTGCTGAAACTGAAGCTCCAAAATTGTGACCACCTGATGCGAAGAGCTGCCTCATTGGAAAAGACCCTGATGCTGGGAAAGATTGAGGGCAAGAGGAGAAGCGGGCAACGGAGAATGCAATGGTTGAATGGCATCACTGACTCAATGAACATGAGTTTGGGCAAACTTCAGGGTATAGCGAAGGACAGGGAAGCCTGACATACTGCAGTCTGTGGGGTCGCAGAGTTGGACATGGCTTGGCAACTGAACAATAGTTGATTTACAATGTTGTGCCCATCTCTGCAGTACTGCAGTGACTCTGTTAAATACATATGTACGTTCTTAGGGCTTCCCAGGTGACACTAGTGGTAAAGAACATGCCTGCCAAGGCAGGAGACAAAAGAGACTTGGGTTCAGTCCCTGGGTTGGGAAGATTCCCCCGGAGGAGGGCATGGCAACCCACTTCAGTATTCTTGCCTGGAAAATTCCACAGACAGAGGAGCTTGGCAGGCTATAGTCTATAGCGTCACAAAGAGTCAGACACGACTGAAGAGACTTAGCATGCACATGTACATTCTTACTTTTTATGTTCTTTTCTGTCATGGTTTATAACAGAATATTGAATATAGTTTCCCATGCTATACATTGGGGCTTCCCTGGTGGCTCAGACAGTAAAGAATCTGCCTGCAATGCGGGAGACCTGGGTTTGATCCCTAGTTCAGGAAGAGCCCCTGAAGAAGGCAATGGCTACCCACTCTAGTATTCTTGCCTGGAGAATTCCATGGACAGAAGAGTCTGGTGAGTGACAGTATGGATACACTAAGACAGTCAATGGATACATCCATTCTAAATGTAATAGTTTACATCTAGCAACCTGAGAAGTTAGTCTTTCATCTTCGGTTCTTTTCTTCCTGGAACCTATTAGCCCACTGTTGGATGAACATCTATTATTAAACATTCCATTTAGCTGTCACTTCTCTGGAACATCTTTCCTGATCTCACTCTCCCCAGGTGGCTTGCTGTATGCTTCTGTAGCCTCCTTATACCCTTTCATGACCAAGTTTCCACAGTTAGGAGGTAATGTGAGTTTGAAGTGTATTAGTTTGCTGGGGCTGCCATGACAGTACCACAGAATGGGTGATTTAAACAACATAAATTTGTTTTCTTACAGTTTTGGAAATTTAGAAGTCTGAGATCAAAGCATTCCCTCTGGTGTAAGAGAAGGGTGGTTCTAGGCCTCTCTCCTTGGCTTGTAGATGGACATCTCCCTGTGACTTCATATCATCTGTCTTCTGTACATATTTGTGTCCAAATTTCTTTTTTTTGTTTGTTTGAGTTTTTTTGTTTTATTTTTTGGCCATGCTGCCTGACTTGTGAAATCTTTGTTCCCCGACCAGGAATTGAACCTAGGCCCCAGCAGTGAACAGGTAGGGTCCTAACCACTGGACTCCCAGGAAATTCCCTGTGCCCAAATTTCTTATAAGGCTGTCATATTGAATTAGGGCCCATCATAATGATCTCATTATAACTGAAGACCCTGTCTCCATGTACAGTCACATTCTGAGGTATTAAGGGTTAGTACTTAAGCATAGGGGCTTCCCTGGTGGCTCAGAGGTAAAGAATCCACCTGCAATGTAGGAGGTGGCCTGCAGTGCAGGAGACAGGGGTTCGATCCCTAGGTAGGGAAGATCCCCAGGAGAAGGAAATGGCAACCCACTCTAGTATCCTTGCCAGGATAATCCTATGATTATCCGGATGGGCTGCAGTCTATGGGGTCATAAGAGTTGACCCTACTTAGCAACTAAACCACCACCACCATAAGAATTTAAAGGAGGTGGACACAATTCAGCTCATATCAGGAAGTGAAAGTTGTTATAACATCAAATTATTCACGAGTAAACTGACTATATTTAGAAATCATTCTTGACTCAGACATCTCACCCTGCTAAATGTTAGCATTTAAGGAAAGATATAAACATTTGAATGCAGAATTCCAAAGAATAGCAAGAAGAGATAAGAAAGCCTTCTTCAGCGATCAATGCAAAGAAATAGAAGAAAACAACAGAATGGGAAAGACTAGAGATCTCTTCAAGA
>NW_011494828.1:1535852-1537748 GCF_000754665.1 Bison bison bison
TGGGGGCAAGAGAAGAAGGGGACGACAGAGGATGAGATGGCTGGATGGCATCACTGACTTGATGGACGTGAGTCTGAGTGAACTCCGGGAGTTGGTGATGGACAGGGAGGCCTGGCGTGCTACGATTCATGGGGTTGCAAAGAGTCGGACACAACTGAGCGACTGAACTGAACTGAACTGAATATACAAATGTCAGAGTGCAGATGATCTTCAAAGAGGAAAATCAACAGAACTTGTCATGAACATTCTAGAAGTAAACATCTCAAACAAAGAGATTTTCAATGTTTTACTGCTTTGGACAAATGTGAGGACTCTATAGATCACATTTTCCTGGACAAATATTGTGATCTCTTTCAAATGTATGTTATTAGTCCCATTTTTCCAAGTATTCTCTTTCGGCCTGACTTTGACTGAAAGGTTCACATTCCTTCTACAGAACATCACAAGGTCTCATTTTTCCTACTTGAGTGTGAGATAGCCCCTCCTCCTTGCAGACCACAGAGCAGTTTCTGAGAGAGGTTTAAGATTGTACTTCTGTATGAGGAATTTTGATATAAGGAAATGGAATGTACTGGTGCTAGCCTCTGACTGGTGAGCACTCCCTTCCTTCTAGAATGTAGTCTTATAAAGGCAAGCCTCATTTTAAAATGAGTCTCTGGTCTTTTACTCAAAACAGTCATATAAAGAATCCTTTTTGCAAAACTACTTAAGGACCTTATAGTTTGTTGTTGTTGACAGTTTGTTGTTGTTGTTTTGGGCTGTACTGAATGGTACATAGAACCTTAGTTCCCTGACAAGAGGTCAAACCCACATCCCCTACATCGGAAGTTCAGGGTCTTTACCACTGGACTACCAGGGAAGTCCCAAGGACATCATGGTTTTCTTAAAGTCCGTCCTTAATACCTTGATAAGCCAAGTATCTTCTTTTGAAGTCTAGTGTCTTAATCTTTGATTTTCTTTTCCAGTAACTGTCAGATCCTCACTTTTCTATTGCTTTGGGTATGATGTGTTAAGTTCCCAATATCACTTCATTGCTTCATAAAGACTTGTTATCTTTTGCAAGATGTGCAGTTTCATTTTTCAGTGGATATGCACTGTACTGCTCAGTGATTTAGACAAAGATGTCAATCAGATCAGATCAGATCAGTCGCTCAGTCGTGTCCGACTCTTTGCAACCCCATGAATCGTAGCACGCCAGGCCTCCCTGTCCATCACCAACTCCCGGAGTTCACTCAGACTCACGTCCATCAAGTCAGTGATGCCATCCAGCCATCTCATCCTCTGTTGTCCCCTTCTTCTCTTGCCCCCAATCCCTCCCAGCATCAGAGTCTTTTCCAACAAAGTACTGGAGTTTCAGCTTTAGCATCATTCCTTCCAAAGAAATCCCAGGGCTGCTCTCCTTCAGAATGGACTGGTTGGATCTCCTTGCAGTCCAAGGGACTCTCAAGAGTCTTCTCCAACACCACCGTTCAAAAGCATCAATTCTTCAGTGCTCAGCCTTCTTCACAGTCCAACTCTCACATCCATACATGACCACAGGAAAAACCATGGCCTTGACTAGACGGACCCTTGCCAGCAAAGTAATGTCTCTGCTTTTAATATGCTATCTAGATTGGTCATAACTTTCCTCCAAGGAGTAAGTGTCTTTAATTCATGGCTGCAGTCACCATCTGCAGTGATTTTGGAGCCCCCAAAAATAAAGTCTGACACTGTTTCCCATCTATTCCCATGAAGTGATGGGACCGGATGCCATAATCTTCGTTTCTGAATGTTGAGCTTTAAGCCAACGTTTTCACTCTCCACTTTCACTTTCATCAAGAGGCTTTTTAGTTCCTCTTCACTTTCTGCCATAAGGGTGGTGTCATCTGCATATCTGAGGTTATTGATATTTCTCCT
>NW_011494828.1:1537848-1553500 GCF_000754665.1 Bison bison bison
AAATCCCAGGGCTGCTCTCCTTCAGAATGGACTGGTTGGATCTCCTTGCAGTCCAAGGGACTCTCAAGAGTCTTCTCCAACACCACCGTTCAAAAGCATCAATTCTTCAGTGCTCAGCCTTCTTCACAGTCCAACTCTCACATCCATACATGACCACAGGAAAAACCATGGCCTTGACTAGATGGACCCTTGTTGGCAAAGTAATGTCTCTGCTTTTTAATATGCTATCTAGATTGGTCATAACTTTCCTTCCAAGGAGTAAGTGTCTTTTAATTTCATGGCTGCAGTCACCATCTGCAGTGATTTTGGAGCCCCCAAAAATAAAGTCTGACACTGTTTTCCCATCTATTTCCCATGAAGTGATGGGACCGGATGCCATAATCTTCGTTTTCTGAATGTTGAGCTTTAAGCCAACGTTTTCACTCTCCACTTTCACTTTCATCAAGAGGCTTTTTAGTTCCTCTTCACTTTCTGCCATAAGGGTGGTGTCATCTGCATATCTGAGGTTATTGATATTTCTCCTGGCAATCTTGATTCCAGCTTGTGTTTCTTCCAGTCCAGCGTTTCTCATGATGTACTCTGCATGGAAGTTAAATAAGCAGGGTGACAATATAGAGCCTTGACGTACTCCTTTTCCTATTTGGAACCAGTCTGTTGTTCCATGTCCAGTTCTAAGTGTTGCTTCCTGACCTGCATACAAATTTCTCAAGAGGCAGATCAGGTGGTCTGGTTTTCCCATCTCTTTCAGAATTTTCCACAGTTTATTGTGATTCACACAGTCAAAGGCTTTGGCATAGTCAATAAAGCAGAAATAGATGTTTTTCTGGAACTCTCTTGCTTTTTCCATGATCCAGCGGATGTTGGCAATTTGATCTCTGGTTCCTCTGCCTTTTCTAAAACCAGCTTGAACATCAGGAAGTTCACGGTTCACATATTGCTGAAGCCTGGCTTGGAGAATTTTGAGCATTATTTTACTAGCGTGTGAGATGAGTGCATGAGGCTATAAATATGCCTGTACAGATGTGTCTTTGTTTTATTTCCCTGGCCCTTGGGCATTTGGCTAATCAAGGTTTAAATAGGTTGTTTTATACAACATGACAAGTAAGCCTGAGCTAGTGTAATGAGTACAGGAGAGCATTTTTTTTTCAGGATAATTAATGCACTTTTGTTATTATTGTTGTTGTTTAGTTGCTAAGTTGTGTCTGACTCTTTTGCAGCCCCGTGGACTGTAGCCTGCCAGGCTCCTCTGTCCATGGGATTTCCCAGACAAGAATACTGGAGTGAGTTGCCATTTCCTTCTCCAGGGGATCTTCCCTACCCAGGGATTGAATCCATTTCTCAATTACATTTAAATCGCATTCTGCTTCATTTCCCTACACCCAGGATCTATCTGAATTAATTAAACAGTTCTCAATAGAGTGGAGAACAAAGACTGTTTAATTTTAGAGATGTTTCTTTTGTTTTTCTTCTATTTTTTCCTTTCTTGTGTGGGATCTTCCTGGACCAGGGATTGAACCCATGTCTCCTGCATTGGCAGGTGGATTCTTTACCACTGAGCCACCTGGGAAGCCCTAGGGATGTTTCTTTCTAATTGACTGTACAGTTTAATAATTTGTGTTGACAACAGTGTAAACATCACCATGAGCTATGAACATGAGGTCAAGAGCCATTCAATTCTGCCAAAACAGAGGTAGATGATACTTGTGTGTGTGGAGATCCAGGGTGTCACTTTTTGCATTAAAGCTTTGCTCTAATATTCCATAGATCGGAGAAGGCGATGGCACCCCACTCCAGTACTCTTGCCTGGAAAATCCCTGCTCCGGGAAGATCTCACATGCCTTGATGCAACTAAGCTCAAGCTCCACAAATACTGAGCCCCTGCTCTAGAGCCTGTGAGGTACAACTACTAAGCCTGAATACTGCAGTCAGTAAAGCCTGAGCGCCTAGAGCCTGTGCTCCGCAATGAAGAGTAGCCCCCACTAGCCTGTGCAAAGAAACAAAGACTCAGCACTGCCAAAAAAAATATTATCCTAGAAAAGCTTTTTCTCCTCTTCGTATGGAAATGTTTCTTGAAAATATGTTGTGTGAGTGTTAGTCACTCAGTCGTGTCCAGCTCTTTGCGATCCCATGGACTGTAGCTCACCACACTCCTCTGTCCATGGAATGTGTTTACCTCACCTATAAAGCCATCTGGGCATTTCAGGGAAATGGTAATTCAACTACCATTTTCAAACGTGTATTATTTATTGATCTGCTTAAAGTCTCTATTTCTTCTTGTGCCAGTTTTGGCACTTTTTTCCTAGGATCACTCCATTAGGTTTTCAAATTTATTAGCATATAGTTATTATTAATACAATTATCTTTCCATTGTACTTACTTCTTCTGCATTTCTTTTGTATTTGCCATCTGTATTTTTCTATTTTTATAATTTTTTTCAAAGAACTAGTTTCTAGTTATGTTAATCTTTTCTTTCTCTCCGTTGATTCCTGCCCTGTCTTTCTTATGTCCTTTCCTTCTTTTTTAAAATAATTGATTTTTGGTTGCACTAGGTCTTCATTGCTGCACCAGGGCTTTCACTGGTTGGAGCGAATGGGGGCTGCCCTTCATTGCAGTGCTTCTCATTGTGGTGGCTTCTCTTGTTGTGGTGCACAGACTTAGTTGCTCAGAGGCATGTGGAATCTTCCCAGACCAGGGATTGAACTTGTGTCCCCTGCAGTGGCAGGCAGATTCTTATCCATTGTACAACCAGGGAAGTCTCCATCATGTTTTAACCCAAGGGCTATTTATATTATTTGTACAATATATAGATGTTAATTTGCAAATACAGGGACTTTCCGGTGGTCCAGTGCCTAAGACGCCACGCTCCCAAAGCAGGGGGCCTGGGCTGGAACCTTGGTCAGGGAACTAGATCCCTCATGCTACAACTGAAGACCCTGAATGCTGCAACTAAAGAAAAAATGATACTGCATGCTACAACTAAGATCCAGCACAGCCAAAAAATAAATATTAAAAACAGCAAATGCACATTATATTCAAATATCATAGATCACTTACAAAAATGGACCATGTGTTAGGCCACAAAGAAAGCCTCAAACATTCTAAAGAATCATTACCATGTAGACTATCTTCTCTATCCACAAAATTTTATTGCATTGCAAATTAACCAGAATGTCATCATGTGAGCATTTCTAGTTCCAAGAGACATTGACAATTTTGGTGTTTGTTCTGGTGGCTATGCACTAAAATGAATGCATAAATAAATTAATAAAATCAGGTGGAGAAAGAAATGGCAACCCACTCCAGTATTCTTGCCTGGAAAAGTCCATGGACAGAGGAGCCTGGTGGGCTGCGGTCCATGGGGTTACATGATTGAGCATGTGTGCATGAGGGTGGAGGGTGACGGGTTGGTAGCAATAAACTGGTAGAACAACAACAACAAAAAAAATCAGGGTTCTATTTACTACTATAGGACAGAAAAATAGATAGTGGAAGACAACTAGGAGTCTATCACAAGGTCTCAGTATTTTGTATGTGGTCATTCATTTAATCCCTTTCTTTTCTATATACTTCTTCTACCCTCAACTTTCACTTAGTTCAACCTCCTTATTGTTTTACCCTCTCCAAAAAACAAACTTCCAGTTTTCCATTGCCTTGGGGAAGACAATTTGTTAGCCTAACCTGCTTTTTAAAGCCCTGGGAGACACAGGTTTGATCCCTGGGTCAGGAAGATCCCCTAAAGGAGGAAATGGCAACTCACTCCAGCATCCTTGCCTGGAAAATTCTATGGACAGAAGAGCCTGGTCTGCTACAGTCCATGGGATCACAGAATTGGATACGAGTAACTGAGCACGGCGGAGAAGGCAATGGCACCCCACTCCAGTACTCTAGCCTGGAAAATCCCATGGACGGAGGAGCCTGGTAGGCTGCAGTCCATGAGGTCGCTAAGAGTTGGACACGACTGAGCGACTTCACTTTGACTTTTCACTTTCATGCATTGGAGAAGGAAATGGCAACCCACTCCAGTATTCTTGCTTGGAGAATCCCAGGGACGGGGCAGCCTGCTGGGCTGCCGTCTATGGGGTCACACAGAGTCGGACACGACTGAAGCGACTTAGCAGCAGCAGCAGCAGCAACTGAGCACGGACGCATGCACTTCTTCCCATACTCTTAAATGAACCTGCTGCAACCAATTCATGAGCCTTTTGTGACTTCTCTGTTGTCAACCTAATTGCTTCTTGGCTTTCCTATTGGGATTCTCTCTCTCTTTAATGATTTTATTTATTTATTTATGGCTGTGCTGGGTCTTCATTGCTATGCAGGGACTTTCCCTAATTGTGCGAGCAGGGACTACTTTTTAGTTGAGGTGCATAGACCTCAAATTGTGGTGGTTCCTGTTGTGGCCCAGCATGAGCTCAAGGACATTCAGGTTTCAGTAGTTGCGGCTTGAGGGCTCTAGAACACAGGCTCAATAGCAGTGACTACTTGGCTGCAGCAAGTGGGATCTTCCTGAACCAGGGATTGAACCCATGTCTCTCGGATTGGCAGGTGGATTCTTTATCACTGAGCCACAAGGGAAGACCAAATTCTCCTTTCTTAGGTGCTAGGTCAGTTACTACTTGTCCATCTCTTTTCCAACTCTAAAAATTTTGTTGCTATTGCTTCCTTTCCCATTCTCTGTGATCTTGCCAGTCTATCTTTAAAAACAAATTTAAAGCTTCTTTATTGCTATGCAGACAGGTTTCAAAGGGAATGAGTATAAATGTGTTTAACACACCATCTTTAACTGAAGTCCTCCCTAAATCATGTTAAATATAATTTTAAAATTACTTACTATGAAATCTTGTGGCTTGTTTTGTTTTAGGCTGCTGCTTTTGGGATCATATTTCCCCGACCTTGGTCCTTAGCAGTGAAGCATAGAGTCAAGCACTGGATTGCCAGGAAATTCCCCAGATCTTGGTTTCTATTTTAAGTAGATATATTTTAAGTGAAACTCTTTCCAGTTCTAATTATGATTATATTATGATTATTTTATTCATTCATTCGATAAGTTCATTTTGGACACCTCCTATGCATCAACCACTGGTAAATCCATTGGGCATTTAACTGTAAATAAGACAGAAAAGGCCACATGAAGCCTATATACTTAGAGGTGGTAAGAATAAAAGAAAAATGAATAACTTCAGATTTTGATAAGTACAATGGAAGAAATAAACACTAGGAAGCTAACTTTGATTGAGTGGCTAGGGAAGGTTTCTTTGGGGAAGTAATACTTGAGATGAGGCCTAAAGGAAGAATCAGTTCAGTTCAGTTCAGTCACTCAGTCATGTCCGACTCTTTGCCACCCCATGAATCGCAGCACACCAGGCCTCCTGTCCATCACCAACTCCTGGAGTTTACCCAGATTCATGTCCATTGAGTTGGTGATGCCATACAGCCATCTCATCCTCTGTTGTCCGCTTCTCCTCCTGCCCCCAATCCCTCCCAGCATCAGGGTCTTTTCCAATGGGTCAACTCTTCACATGAGGTGGCCAAAGTATTGAAGTTGCAGCTTCAGCATCAGTCCTTCCAATGAACACCCAGGACTGATCTCCTTTAGGATGGACTAGTTGGATCTCCTTGCAGTCCAAGGGACTCTCAAGAGTCTCCTCCAACACTACACTTCAAAAGCATCATTCTTCAGCACTCACCTTTCTTTATAGTCCAACTCTCACATCCATACATGATCACTGGAAAAACCATAGCCTTGACTAGACGGATCTTTGTGGACAAAGTAATGTCTCTGCTTTTTAATATGCTATCTAGGTTGGTCATAACTTTCCTTTCAAGGAGTAAGCGTCTTTTAATTTCATGGCTACAGTCACCATCTGTAGTGATTTTGGAGCCCAGAAAAATAAAGTCAGCCACTGTTTCCACTGTTTTCTCATCTATTTCGCATGAAGTGATGGGACCAGTGCCATGATCTTCATTTTCTGAATATTGAGCTTTAAGCCAACTTTTTCACTCTCCTCTTTCACTTTCATCAAGAGGCTTTTTAGTTCCTCTTCACTTTCTGCCATAAGGGTGGTGTCATCTGCATGTCTGAGGTTATTGATATTTCTCCCGGCAATCTTGATTCCAGCTTGTGCTTCCTCCAGCCCACGTTTCTCATGATGTACTCTGCATAGAAGTTAAATAAGCAGGGTGACAATATACAGCCTTGACGTACTCCTTTTCCTATTTGGAACCAGTCTGTTGTTCCATGTCTAGTTCTAACTGTTGCTTCCTGACCTGCATATAGGTTTCTCAAGAGGCAGGTCAGGTGGTCTGGTATTCCCATCTCTTTCAGAATTTTCCACAGTTTATTGTGATCTACACAGTCAAAGTCTTTGGCATAGTCACAATGGTGTGATCACTCACCTAGAGCCAGACATCCTGGAATGTGAAGTCAAGTGGGCCTTAGAAAGCATCACTACGAACAAAACTAGTGGAGGTGATGGAATTCCAGTTGACCTATTTCAAATCCTGAAAGATGATGCTGTGAAAGTGTTACACTCAATATGCCACCAAATTTGGAAAACTCAGCAGTGGCCACAGGACTGGATAAGGTCAGTTTTCATTCCCATCCCAAAGAAAGGCAATGCCAAAGAATGCTCAAACTACCGCACAATTGCACTCATCTCACATGCTAGTAAAGTAATGCTCAAAATTCTCCAAGCCAGGCTTCAGCAATACATGAACTGTGAACTTCCAGATGTTCAAGCTGGTTTTAGAAAAGGCAGAGGAACCAGAGATCAAATTGCCAACATCCGCTGGATCATTGAAAAAGAAGAGAGTTCCAGAAAAACATCTATTTCTGCTTTATTGACTATGCCAAAGCCTTTGACTGTGTAGATCACAATAAACTGTGGAAAAAGGAAGAATAGGAGCTAGTTATTCAAAGTATTGGTAGAAGAGCTTTTTAGGTAGTAAGACAGCAAGTGCAAAGGCCCCTGGATAAGAGAAAGGGCTTGTGCATTCAAAGGAACAGGGAGAAACTGTGGTAGGAAAACCAGGTGAAGGAAGAGTAGTATAAGATGAATTTTGGAAAGGTGAATTGGAGCCAGATCATGTAGGACTTGTAGGTAATGATAAGGAGCTCAAAATCTCTTCTAACAGCAATGGAAAGCTATTCCAGGAGAGTGACATAATCTGATTTACACTTTAAAATATTTTTCTGGAGAGGGTTAAGCAGAGATCAGAAGGTATGCAGTAGTACAGGCAAGAGATGAGTGGTGGTAGTAAAAACTGAAAGTGGATGGATTTAAAATCCATTTTAAAATCCATTCTTTATAAGACTGAATTCCTCAAAGGCAGAGACCATGTATTTTGTCCTTAGGACTTAGAACAAAGCCTTGAAAAATTATAGCTGTTTAGTGAATATGAGTTTAATGAGGGACTTCCGTAGTGATCCAGTGGTTGAGAATCCATCTGCCAATGGAGGGGACATGGATTCGATCCCTAGTCCAGGAAGATCCCACATGGCATGGAGCAATTAAGCCTGGGTGCTGAAAACTACTGAAGTCCACACACCCTAGACCCCGTGCTCAGCAGCAAAAGAAGCCACCTCATTGAGAAGCCCAAACACTTCAACGAGAAATTAGCCCCCGCTGGCACAACTAGGAAAAGCCCCTGCACAGCAATGAAGACCCTGCGTAGCTAAAAATAAAATAAAAATCTAAAAAAAATTAGTATAAGGAATGAGTGGATCACACAAGTTTCTGGACTGGATTTGTCAGGCCCTACTCCTGGCTGCAAGGACTCTGGGGAGATCTCCCCTCTCTGGAGCTCAATCCTCCAGTCACTGTGTTATCAGACTGTTGTAGCCATTTAGTAAATGGTTAGCATGACCCAGGCATAGTGCTGATTGTTGAAGCATCATCTCGAATTCTCACAATATTCTTAAAGAGTGGATACTGATATTGTCCTCATTTTACATTTAATCTTACATGGTTACTTGACTTGGTTCAAGTCACCCAGCTAAAAACGGGGGAACCCACATCTGTTTGCTACAGGAATTGGCATTTACAGGTCCAACTCTTTTTCCCTAAAAATTCCCAACTCCCTGAGTCTTGACAAACTGTAATAAGAATACTCCCCAGGAATCTTTCACAGTATGTGTGAACCTGGACGAAAACAAAATTACTGTTCAGATCACGGTAGGCAAGGAATGCCATGGTGGTAGGCAATGGATGGTGCTCCAGGTGTGAGGAAGTGCAGTCATTTCAGCCTGCCAGTTACCTTCCACGCAGCCAGTTGCAGGAAACGAGGCACACTACTTCCCATAAACGACTTGTTTGTAACTTTCTGCGCTAGTCAAACCTTCTCTGAACTTTGATTTCCATTTCTACCAAATGGGGCTGAGAACACCGTTGTCACTAGTAAGCTTTGGTGTAAAGTAAGACAGTTAATAGCTTTAGATGTTTAAGCACAGTGCCCCCGCATGTAGTGGAGAAACGATAAGATAAATCGAAGCTCGATAAATCGTTATCAGCTAGTCAGATTTGGAGTCTGGGGGCGGGTCTAAGAGGATGGCGTCAGCGGATTGGGCCAGTCGAAGGGGGGGCGGGTCCGGAGGGAGGAGCCACCCGCGTCCCGCCGCAGCAAGGAGCCGTGGAATCAAGCGCGGTAGTTTCAAGCGGTGACCAATCCTAGGACAGCACTGTTTTGCGTCAGTTGTTGCGGAGGTTCAGAGCCACGCGTCTCTCACCGATAACAGTTCTAGCCGTTGCAGGTATACCCGTGCTCGGTTCCTGCGTGTCCATCCGTTACGACTCAGAGGACAGATAGAAAGTCTCAGTTACCCTCCTAAGTATCGGGCCTAGAAAGAGACTCCAGGTTACTCGCTCCAAACGTAGAGCAGCACTAGCTACTTTTCTGGAAGCCGCTGACCAACGTCCAGTCAGAAGCTGTAGTGCCAAAATTCTTACGCGACTTGCTAGAGTAGCAAAAAGTTGCTTTCTTCGAGGAAGGCAGACTAGGGAGGAAAGGTACCCGGTAGAACCAGGCGGTGCGGGCGGGGGATATCCTTGGGTTGGTTTGGGGCTGGGTCCTGGCCCTTTAAACTCGAGGGGGAGGATCCGGAAGTGGATAGGCGGGGCAAAGGGCCCTACTATATAAGAGGACCCAGCCGCGCGGGGTCTCCAATCTGCCATTTTCTGTCCCTGAATAAGTCTCTGGCGTCCCGAATTCCGTCTGTTTTTCTCACAGGCTGTGTCCCGTCCGCTGGCCCAACACCTCAGGGGAGCGATGGCCGCAGAGTCCACAGCCACTGCCGCCATCACCGCGGAGCTGGTTTCTGCCGACAAGTAAGCCGGACCGTGGAGAGCTTGAGGCACTGGCCAGTCCGCAGGGAGGGGGTGGTGGACGGAGGCTCCCTGGGAGGGGCAGACCGGAGGGCTGGAGGACGTGCCTTCCAATGAACAACGGTCGCTATTCTGGAAGGCCCGGACACTGGAGAAGTTCACCTCTTGTAGAGAGTCTCCCTCAATATCAGTAACGCCGGTCGGCTGCCGCCCCCTGCCCCGCTTTTCGCGGCCGCCATCTTGCCGGGGGCAGCGGCGGCTGTCTCCATTGCCTGCCCCTCTCTTTCCTCCCCTGGCCCGGGGCTATCGGTGGGGAGGCGGGGCCCAGGCGCGCCGGTGTGCCTTCATGCCCCTGCTATGCCCACACAACTGGTGTGCGCCTCCGGTAGTATTCTCAAACACCTCGGGAAAATAACCAACAGAGATTTGGCGCCAAAAAAAAAAAACCTGCACGAGGAAGGAGGCCGGACTGGCGGCTCGGGGTGGGCGGGACCTCTAGGGGGCGGGGTGTGCGCTAGTGCGTTCGCTTCCCTCCGCGGGCTCTGGAGCAGGGGGCGGGGCCCCGAGGAGGCGGGAAAACTCCATTGTCTGGGGCTGTGAGGTTCGCGGTCCGCCTCAGACTTCCGCGGTGGGACACCGGGAAGCTTGTTCCCCGCGGTCTCCTTGCTCACCTGGTACCCACCTACCTTCAGCTAGGCCCATTTCTTTTTGTGGTGGAGAGCATCGTGGTTCTTTTAGATTTTGGCATTGTTGGCAGGGGACTCGATTGCTTGTAGAGGACTTGATCGGGTCGTGAAGCATCTTTGGCGCTGCGTTGAGGTCTCACTTCTAGCAGCGTTTGGTTGCTAGGAGAATGGGCAGTATTGTGCGTGAAGTGCAGTAGAATGGAAGACATGATTGCTGTAAAAACGGCACAGTGCCACTCAGGTATTTTTTGAACAGTGAAGGGAAACGGGACGTTTATTCGAAGAAACATAATTTAAATTATTAAGTGGCAGAGCCCTAGTATTTCACGTTTTTATTCCCTCATTTCTCATCCTTCCTTCATCCCCAAAGCTTACTTGAGAGGAAATTGCATGAAAATTTAATTAGCTAGTTGGAGAGAGCAATAAAGGCAGCATTCCTCAGTTAAATTCTTGAAACAATTTAGGGGTAAGGCGTTCAAGGGGGAGGGTGAAGAAAATTAACGTGAGTTTAGACTCTGTTAAGAATGCACATTATAAAAAAAAAAAGAATGCACATTATAATTCCAGTATAACCATTGAAAGAATAAAAAACACGTACAACTTTCAAACCAGTAGGGAGGAAAAAATGGAATGAGAAATAAACCTTAATTCAGAGTTGACTTTGATACCACTTTCATTGCTTAAGTGGTGAATGAGGGGCCACAGTTGTCATCTCTGAAAAGCTTCAATTTGGCTTCTGTTCCCTCATGCCATTTAAACAACATTGGTAAAAATTTATCAATGTCTTAATGTTAAATCAGTCCTTGTCCTCACTAGCTTTCTAAATAGTTCTAATTTTTAATGTTTTTATGTTACAATATATAACAGTTTGTAATGTAGTGGTAAGGAGGAATGAGAAAACTTAGGAAGTCTTATGTGGTGCACTGAATTTTAGTTTAGCTGTCTTATAATTTCTGAGCTACATAATTGTACCTTTAGATGAGCGATGCCAAAGTAAAAATGAGTGGTTTAGCTCAATCCTTAAAGTTCTGGTTCTGTTTCCATAAGTGTAAGGTTCATCTGTGTTGGTGTGAGGCTTATTTTGGTGCTTAGTATTCAGCTGTTTAAAGTGAGATCAATAACTTCTTGTATTGGGTTGGCCAGAAAGTTTGTTTGGGTTTTTTTCCATAAGCTCAGTAAGTAGGCTTTACCATGAGATGAATTAATGTCACAGTAATTAGAATATACTTTTGTGAAAGATTTAGCCAGTGTACCCATGTACCTAATTTTTGGTGGACTGGAGGTGTTAGGCCAGTATATTAGCTCAAATGTGTAAATGAGAAAAGAGTCTTCTTGGACCTGCAAAAAAAAAATACTGTTCTTACAAGATTGTTTTATTTACTCATTAATTTTTTGTGGCATGGCATGTGGGATCTTAGTTTCCTGACCAGGACCTTGAACCTGAGCCCCTTGTATTGAAAGCTCTCAGTCTTAACCACTGGACCACCAGGGAAGCCTCCTTAGAAGATTGTTTTAAATGAAATCTGATATTTGATAATCTCAGGGTGGTTTTGAGGTGAAGGACAAGAACAGATCAGAGAAATAAATGAAATATAGAAATTATTTCTGAACAAGATGAATATGACTTGTACTCTTAGGACAAGTTTACTCATCATCACATCCATTAACTTTGATAATCTGTGTGTGTGCAAAAGAATTCTTCACGTACCACTTTAAAAGCTGGGGTTCAGAGAATTCCCTGGTGGTCCATTGGTGGACTCAGTGCTTACACTGCAGAGGGCAAGCTCTGCGGCCCGTCCGGGAAAAAAAAAAAAAAAGTTGTTTAAAAAAGAGCCCTGAGGTTCACCCTTAAGATTCCATACACAAAAAAATGTCCTGTGTTCATGCACTGGAATGCTTGATACTGTGAAGATGTTCATACTACCCAAAGAGATCTATAGATTCAACAGAACACCAGTGGCACTTTTTGTAGAAGTAGGAAAATGCATCGTAAAACTCATAAGAAACCTCAAGGGATCCCAAATAGCCAAAACATTTTTTGTTGTTGTTTTTAGCTTTGCCTCGGCCTGGGCCCTTAGCAGTGCGAATGTGGATCCATTGGGCCACCAAGGAAAGTGAAAGTGAAGTAGCTCAGTCATGTCTGACTCTTTGCGACCCCATGGACTGTAGCCTACCAGGCTCTTCCGTCCATGGGATTCTCCAGGCAAGAATACTGGAGTGGGTTGCCATTTCCTTCTCCAGGGTATCGTCCCAGCTCAGGGATCGAACCTGGGTCTCCTGCATTGCAGGCAGACGCTTTAACCTCCGAGCCACCAGGGATTCCCTCCTAAAACAGTTCTGAAAAAGAATGAAGTGTAGATTTCACTTCCTGATTTCAAAACATTGCAAAGCTATAATTATCAAAACAGGGTGGTACTGGTATGATGGAGCAATGGAATGTAATAGTCCAGAAATAAATCCTTGCATATGGTCAAATGATTTTTGTTAAGGGTGCCAAGATCACTCAGGACACGACATTCTTTTCAACAAATGGTGTTGGGAAAATGGGATGTACACATGCAGAAGAATGAAGTTAGACCCTTATATACAAAAATGAGCTGAAAATGGATAAAAGTCCTAGATATAAGGCCTGAAACTGTAAATCTAGGAGAAAGCATAAGTTGAAGGTTCCATGGGACTTCTCTGGTCGTCCAGTGGCTAAGACTCTGTGCTTCCAGTGCAAGGGGTGTGGATTCGATCCTTGTTCAGGGAACTAGATCTCTACATGCCTCAACTAAGAGTTCACAAAAAAATAAAAATAAATATTAAAAGCCCCATGGAAATTCCCTGGTGGTCCAGTGGTTAGGATTCAGTGGTTTCACTGCAGTGGCCTGGGTCCAGTCCCTGCTTGGGGAACTAGGATCCCTCAAGCCCTACTCCCAACAAGGGTAGTTCTTCTGACATTACAGATGAGTTTTGTCTGTTTTTGAATGTTATATCCACAGTATGTTATTATATGACCTCTTACACTCAACTTTATGTGAATCATCCACATTACATATTATTTAGTGATTCTTTTTGCTGTGTAGGGGCTCTGCTTTTGAATATTACACTTTATCTGTTATGTTGTAGGTGGGTGCTGAACATGTATTTATTTGTAAGGGCATCTTAAAACTTTTTACGGAGGGTCTTCCCTGGTGGTCCAGTGGTTAATACTGCAGGGGACACAGATTTGATCCCTCGTCAGGGAACTAAGATCTTGTATGCCAAGTGGTGCAGCCAAAAAAAAAACAAAAACTAGATGATGTCTATGATGACTGGGAGTCAAGAAAACTGGATTCTATTTCTGGCTACCATGGTGGATCTCAGTTTTCCCATTTGTAAAATAGTGGCAGTAATGGGGAAGATTCTTTCAGGAAATTTCCTTTTAGGAAAATTTTGTGAAGCAGTTTTTTTCCTCCTACTTATATAGGCATAGTGAAAGCCTTAGTCCCTCAGTCATGTCGGATTCTTTGTGACCCCATGGACTGCAGCCTGCTAGGCTCCTGTCTGTGGAATTCTCCAGGCAAGAATACTGGAGTGGGTAACCATTCCCTTCTCCAGGGGATCTTCCTGACTCAGAGATTGAACCTAGGTCTCCTGCACTGCAGGCAAATTCTTTACCATCAGAGCCACCAAGGATTCCCTGTATTTATCGAGCATTTGTTTTATATAATGAGACAGAAAAGATCTCTGCTCTTAAATGGAGACTCCTGGGATAGAGACCATAAATATGTAGATTAGAGAATATCAGTGATAAAGTGCTATGCAAATAATAACTTTACCTTCCCCTAGTTTAAAGAGATGTGAGGTTAACTGGGTGGTTATTTTAGATTGGGCAATCTGGAATGGCCACAAGGAGATGAATGACCAGGAGCCAGCTATCTGAAGTTTCCATTCATGAATAGGAGAGAGTGTGGATACAGATATGGGTAGGTTGATGGTTTTGGTGGTTGAGGGAGACTTCCTATCTAGTGGTGTCTATTTGCTCAATGAGGTGTGAAGCAAGACCTGCTTAGAAGTAAGGGAGAATGGAATAAGGTGTAGGAGATTTGAGGAGAGAAATAGTTACTTTGGAGACTTGGAAGACATATTTTAGGGAATGTAGTAGGATTGCCAGTTTTGTCCTTGTTTCAGATTTGGGGCCAAGAATTTAAAGAGTGCAGTCAGTGCTGTTGTTTTCTTACATGTGCATTCAGCTGCTTTTCTGGAGCAGACACAGAATAGACAGCTAGAGGGTTGAAACCACCTCTTGTGGAACTTAAAAGTTCTCTAGAAGAAAGCCCTTCTTCACAGTGAGAGTTTACATTAAGGAAAAAAATCTTGACGATCAGACAGTTGGAGATTTTTTCCCACCACGTCTAGCAGCTGCCTGTTTGGTCTTTTGGTGCTTGTATTCCTTCGATAGAGCACCATCTCCTCTGCATTCAAACGTCCCAAGGTGGATGCTTGTAAAAACATTTTCTCTGTGATATATCTGTTCAGTTGCTTTCTTTGCTTCTTCCCTTGCATAGCCAGGCTTCTTTAGGTAAGAGTCTGCATTTCTAGTCTCCCATTTTTTCCCCTTCTATTTGCTTATGCATTTAACAGATATATTCAATATATATTTTAATATGTTGGGTTTCAGAGATACAAAGATGAATAAGATACTAGTTTCTAGTCATCAGATCACAATCTAACTGGACAACTGTGTTCTGAGAATATACACATTTGTCCATCCTGTCTCAACTGAGCTGCTTTCCTTCATGTCATTTAAACAGCATTGCTAAAGATAATCATTGTCCAAATGCTGAAGTAGTCCTTATCATTCTTAGCTTCCTAATTAGTTCTTTTTGGTACCTTTTTGCTGCCTCTGATACCAGATTCAGTTCAATTCAGTTCAGTCCCTCAGATGTGTCCGACTCTTTGCGACCCCATGAACCGCAGCACACCAGGCCTCCCTGTCCATCACCAACTCCCGGAGTTCACTCAGACTGACGTCCATCGAGTCGGTGATGCCATCCAGCCATCTCATCCTCTGTTGTCCCCTTCTCCTCCTGCCCCCAATCCCTCCCAGCATCAGTCTTTTCCAATGAGTCAACTCTTCCCTTGAGGTGGCCAAAGTACTGGAGTTTCAGCTTTAGCATCATTCCTTCCAAAGAAATCCCAGGGCTGATCTCCTTCAGAATGGACTGGTTGGATCTCCTTGCAGTCCAAGGGACTCTCAAGAGTCTTCTCCAACACCACAGTTCAAAAGCATCAATTTTCTCAGTTTTCTTCACAATCCAACTCTCACATCTATACATGACCACTGGAAAAACCATAGCCTTGACTAGACGGACCTTTGTTGGCAAAGTAATGTCTCTGCTTTTGAATATGCTATCT
Source organism: Bison bison bison (assembly GCF_000754665.1). Lineage (NCBI taxonomy): Eukaryota > Metazoa > Chordata > Mammalia > Artiodactyla > Bovidae > Bison > Bison bison. Next base: position 1,553,237 of record NW_011494828.1, read on the forward strand.
AGGTTGGACATAGCTTTCCTTCCAAGGAGTAAGTGTCTTTTAATTTCATGGCTGCAGTCACCATCTGCAGTGATTTTGGAGCCCCAAAAAATAAAAGTCTGAGACTGTTTCCACTGTTTCCCCATCTATTTCCCATGAAGTGGTGGGACTGGATGCCATGATCTTTGTTTTCTGAATGTTGAGCTTTAAGCCAACTTTTTCACTGTCCACTTTCACTTTCATCAAGAGGCTTTTTAGTTCCTCTTCACTTTCTGCCATAAGGGT
>NW_011494828.1:1553600-1553674 GCF_000754665.1 Bison bison bison
AGCATAGCATATTAAAAAGCAGAGACATTACTTTGCCAACAAAGGTCCGTCTAGTCAAGGCTATGGCTTTTCCA
>NW_011494828.1:1553774-1579440 GCF_000754665.1 Bison bison bison
TGGGACTGGATGCCATGATCTTGTTTTTCTTGTAATGTTTGTAGCTTTAAGTCCAACTTTTTCACTGTCCACTTTCACTTTCATCAAGAGGCTTTTTAGTTCCTCTTCACTTTCTGCCATAAGGGTGGTGTCATCTGCATATTCTGAGGTTATTGATATTTCTCCTGGCAATCTTGATTCCAGCTTGTGTTTCTTCCAGTCCAGCGTTTCTCATGATGTACTCTGCATAGAAGTTAAATAAGCAGGGTGACAATATACAGCCTTGACGTACTCCCTTTCCTATTTGTAACCAGTCTGTTGTTCCATGTCTAGTTCTAACTGTTGCTTCCTGATACCAGATACTCCCTCTTTAATTTTATTTTCCTTTGATGCTGCCTCTGATTCTTCCTATCTTTTAGTTCTTTCATTGTTAATGAGTGCTAGCATCTTTTGATTCTTTATGTGCCAAGCATTGAACTAAGCACTTCATGAACTAAGCACTTCGTGAATATTCTCATTTAATTTTCAAAACAAATCTTGTGAGATGGGTAGTGTTAATAGTTGAGAAAAGTTAGGTACTTCACATGATAAGTGGCAAAGTCACTTGTCCTTAATCCTACCCTTAGTGATTCAGAATTGGTCACTTACTTTAATAAATATTGATTAGATGCCAGGCTTTGTGCTTGGTTTTAGAATACAGTTTAGGATAAGATAGTCATGGTTTCTCAGATCTTAATCCGGATGGAGAATACAGAAAGTCAGTAGGCAGAATATAGCATGAGTTATGATTGGTGTTACGCATAGATTAGAAAATCATTTGTGTAATTGGGTAAGTTACTCTGGAAAATAGGGTATTGACACATACCACAAGGCATTTTGTGTTTTTTGTGAGAGGATTAAATGATAATGTAATAGGTACGGCTCTATGACAGATGTTTGCTCTGAATTGGCCTATTGAATGTTACTCATTTAGGTGTTTTATAAGCACCTCAAAACCAACTCTGAGGGACTTCCCTGGTGGTCCAGTGGGTAAGACTCCACTCTCCCAATGCAGGAGGCCTGGGTTCTATCTCTGGTCAGAGAACTAGATTCCACATGCTGCAATTAAGAGTTTGCCTGCTGCAACTAAAGATCCCTCATGCTGTAACTAAGACTCAGTGCAGCCAAATAAATACATACATATTTTTTTAAAAAACCAAACCAACCAACTCTTAATAGGTACCCACAGTTCTCACTAATGAATCCTATTCTTGTACCTTATTTTGCTCGGATAGTGCTCAGTTTCCCAATCCCAGAAATAAAAATTCCAGATTCACCTTCCCACGTTTCCCAGTTTCTAAACAGTCACCAATATTTAGCAATTTGGTGTTTTGTAGAAGGGCTTAGAAATGTAAAGCTTAGAGGGCCAGATAGGAAAAAGTGATGTGGTGGTGGGGATTCAGGTGAATTCTCCCTTACAGTGTTAGGTCACTGTTCAACTTCAGTTGACTGGGGAGAATGTATGCCACAGTGGCAGATATTTTTGATATTTAAAATGTTATTTCTTTGAATAGGGCATACATTCCTGGTTCAAAATCCAGAAGAGGGAGTATACAGTGAAATGTTAATTAACCCTTACTAGCGTTTTCTCCTTACAGTCCACCAGTGTTCATAATTTATTATGTATCCCTCAGTGATATCTCTTGGGCTTCCCTGGTGGCCCAGTGATAAAGAATCCGCCTGCCGATATAGGAGATGCAGGTTCAATCCCTGGGTGGGGAAGATCCCCTGGAAATGGAAATGGCAACCCACGCCAGTGTTCTTGCCTGGGAAATACATGGACGGAGAAGCCTGGCAGGCTACAATTCATGGGGTTGCAAAGAGTTGGACACGACTTAGCGACTAAACAACAATAACAGCAATGATATCTAATATAAGAGCAGATTGTATGTAGTTATTCTACATTATTGTACAAATGGTAGCACACTTGATACATTTCTGACCACTTTATTAGCAATGTATCTTGGAGATGATTCCTCCTCAGGATGTAATTTCCTCATGAGGGCATAGTTTTCCTTTTTTTTTTTTAAATGGCTGCATTTTATTCTATTCTGTGGCTGTCTCATAACAGGTTTCCTATTGGTGGATACTTGAATTCTATCCAGAATTTAATTATTACAAATAATGCTTTAGTGAATAACCTTGTAAACCATGGACTCATCTATAGGATAAATTCTACAGGTGGAACTGCTGGATCAAAGAGTGTTCACTTGTTATTTTTGATAGATACTGCCAAATAGACCTGCATAGAAGTTTTGTAAATTTAAACTTCTATTAGCAATGTATATATTTAAACTTCTGTTAGCAGTTTGTTAGCGTGCAGTACTTATACAGCACTACATGCAGAGCCTTGCTGAGGTTGTGAGTTGAAGCCTGACCTGGAGCATGACCCTTGTGGATACCCTCACGTCTCTCCTTTTGATTCCCTGGTGGCTCAGACAGTAAAGTGTCTGCCTGCAATGCTGGATACCCGGGTTTGATCCCTGGGTCAGGAAGGGTTTGCCCCCTGGAGAAGGCAACCCACTCTAGTACTCTTGCCTGGAAAATCCCATGGATGGAGGAGCCTGGTAGGCTATGGTCCATGGGGTTGCAAAAAGTGGGAAACGTCTGAGCGACTTCACTTTTAGCAATATATGGAAACAGTTGTTTTTCTTACGTTCTTGTCTTTGAATATTTGATGGGTAAAAAAATGTTTTCTCACTGTAGTTTTGTGTTTCTCTGAAGAGTGTGAGCACGTATTCAGATGTTTGAGCTCTTTGTGTTTCATTTTCTGTGGATATGTTTATATCCTTTAATCTTTTCCTGCTGGACTTTTTTTCCTTTTGATTATAATACTCTATATATTTGGTAAGATAACCTTTTGTGAAATGAATTAGATGGAGTAGAATTTATCAATCTTCTATAATTTCTGAATTTAAAAAGGCCTTCTCCAGATGAATTACATAGTAATTCTCCCATGGTTTTCTTTAGTAATTTTTGGTTTTACAGTTTACATAACAATTTTTTAAGAGAAGCAGAAATCCAGATTTTTTGTGTGCTATCTTCATAGTTTTAAATGTAGTGGCTACCATAATTAACATTGAAAAAATAATTGTGGATAAACATGTCTGTGGCTCAGATAAGACATGAACATTAGTGTGTAATTTTTTTCCCTAACCTGGTGTTTGTTACATTGTGGTCCCCAAACCAGCAGTAGCATCACCTAGAAGGTTGTTAGAAATGCAAATTCCTGGACCTCATAGTAGATCCACTGAACCAGAACTCTAGGGTTGGGACTCAATAATCTGTTTAATTCATGTAGACTGAAGTTTGAAGAATCTCTGCTTTAATTATGCCTTTTCTTCTGACTGTACTAATATGGCCTTGATTGGTTCATGCCCTTTTTGTCTAGGCTACTAAGTAAGAATAGAAGTAAGTTTATCATTGCTGACCTGCCTCTTGAGAAACCTGTATGCAGGTCAGGAAGCAACAGTTAGAACTGGACATGGAACAACAGACTGGTTCCAAATAGGAAAAGGAGTACATCAAGGCTGTATATTGTCACCCTGCTTATTTAACTTATATTTAGAGTACATCAGGAGAACCACTGGGCTGGAGGAAGCGCAAGCTGGAATCAAGATTGCCGGGAGAAATGTCAGTAACCTCAGATAGGCAGAAGACACCACCCTTATGGCAGAAAGTGAAGAAGAACTAAAGAGCCTCTTGATTAAAGTGAAAGAGGAGAGTGAAAAAGGGCTTAAAGCTCAACATTCAGAAAACTAAAATCATGGCATCCGGTCCCATCACTTCATGGGAAATAGATGGGGAAACAGTGGCTGACTTTATTTTTCTGGGCTCCAGAATCACTGCAGATGGTGATTGTAGCCATGAAATTAAAAGACAGGAAGGAAAGTTATGACCAACCTAGATAGCATATTAAAAAGCAGAGACATTACTTTGCCAACAAAGGTCCGTCTAGTCAAGGCTATGGTTTTTCCAGTGATCATGTATGGATGTGAGAGTTGGATTATGAAGAAAGCTGAGCGCCAAAGAATTGAAGCTTTTGAAGTGTGGTGTTAGAGAAGACTCTTGAGAGTCCCTTGGACTGCAAGGAGATCCAACCAGTCCATCCTAAAGAAGATCAGTCCTGGGTGTTCATTGGAAGGACTGATGTTGAAGGTGAAATTCCAATATTTTGGCCACCTGATGTGAAGTGCTGACTCATTTGAAAAGACCCTGATGCTGGGAGGGATTGAGGGCAGGAGGAGAAGGGGACGACAGGATGAGATGGTTGGATGGCATCACTGACTCAATGGACGTGGGTTTGGGTAAACTCTGGGAGTTGGTGATGGACAGGGAGGCCTGGTGTGCTGCGGTTCATTGGGTGGCAGAGAGTCGGACATGACTGAGCAACTGAACTGATACCCATTTTTTTCTAATTTTATCCACTTCAAACTTTTGTACCATAGGATATATAAGAAGTAAATTTGATGATATTATGCATTCAGTGCCTCAGCTTGATAAAAATTTAAAGACTTAGGTTGGCATCAAAACTAAATGATCTGTTTCTAGTCTTGTTCCTAGGAAGTGGGGACATGGAAAGTAGGGTGAAGGACAGTTACAAAGGTAAAGTTCAGGAAATTCCCTGGCGGTTTAGTGGTTAGGACTCCACACTTTCACTGCCATGGTCCCTGCTCTAGGAACTAAAGTCCTGCAAGCTATGCTATGCAGCCCGGTCCCTGCCTCCCCCCTGCCAAAGATGTAAGCATAAAAACTGAGAGTAAACATTTGGAAATAAAGAAATTTGACATTACTCTGACATTTCTGTTTTATATTAAAAAACCCATCTCCTGCATATTGAAATTGAAAGTCCGGTCCTTTAGTCACAGGTAATTTCAGAAACTCTGTGCTAGAATTAGAATAATCCATTAGTGAAGGAAGCTATTTGAAGGTAACTAGCTATGACAGGGGCTTCCCCTGGTGGCTCATGGTAAAGAATTCCCCTGTCAATGCAGATTCAATTCCTGGATCTTGAAGATCCCCTGGAGAAGGAAATGGCAACCCACTCCAGTATTCTTGCCTGGGAAATTCCATGGACAGAGGCACCTGGCAGGCTACAGTCCATGAGGTCACAAAAGAGTCTGACACGACAACTGAACAACAGCAAGCTATGACAGGAAGTATTTGTAGATAAGGATCCTGGGCCATTCCAGGGTTCTGGTCAGATCATTTGCTGCTTACTGTGCAGCTGAACACATTAGCTTTTAAATTGTGCTTTTTTCCTGTCAGTATGAAGTCTGCTTATTTTCAACCCCATTTCCCTGCCCACCTCCCCTCTCCAGGACTTTTCATCAAACTTGTTAACCAATATAATGTTTAGGAGTTTCTAAGAAAGATACTGGATCCTGCTGAAAGTAATTGACAACTTTTCATCTCTAAAGCATTTTCTAAGACTCAGATTCCAATATAGTTAGCCCCTGCTTGTCATTTAATCTCTTCTGCTTTTTCCAAATTGTCCTCTCTGCTTTTTTTTCGGTGGAGGGGATGCAGGTTGGCGTTGGCGCCTGTGGCTTGTGGGATTTTAGTTCTCTCACTTGGGCCATTGGCAGTGATGGGGCGAATCCTAACCGCTGGACAGCTAGGGAATTTACTTGTGTCCTCTGCTTTAACTTTTGCTGGAGGTTGATTCTGATGCTTAGCATACAGTGAAAGTGAAAGTGAAGTTGCTCAGTCGTGTCCGACTCTTTGCAACCCCATGGACTGTAGCCTATCAGGATCCTCCGTCCATGGGATTTTCCAGGCAAGAGTGCTGGAGTGGATTGCCATTTCCTTCTCCAGGGGATCTTCCCAACCCAGGAATCGAACCCGGGTCTCCCGCATTGCAGGCAGATGCTTTACCATCTTAGCCACCAGGGAAGTCACATCTAGCATACAGTAGATACTAATAAAATGTCTATTGAATTTGATTTTTGAGTTAATATATTTATTGAGTAAGCTATTTTTTAGTTGTTCATTTGTTTTGTCCATATTGTGTATATAAATTTGGTATGCTAAATAAGAAAGTCCAAGTATGAAAAATTAATTGACTCAGTTCTGTTTGTGTGTATATTTTAACCTTTGGAGGAGTTAAAAACACAACTTCCTGTGTTCTCCCATGCTCCTAGCTTTCTTGCTGCATGTACTTCAGTTCTCATGTATGGCTTCTGAGGTGTTTAGTAGTAAAGTTTTCTGTGTTCCCACTGTTCTTTTTCTCCATTTCATCACAGCTAACAGCATTCTCTGCTCTCATTTGAGATGTAACGGTCCTTGGTTTAAACTGGTGTGCTTTGGAGGCACAGTTAAAGATGATAAATATCCTTAACTGAATATTTCCTTTGGGATATAGGTGAAAACTGATGATAGACTAGGTAACAAAGGCAAGGATTTAAGTTCATACCAAGTGAATGGTGTCAGTGTATAGCATTCCTAAGTAATAACTTAAGTCAACTCTTTTCTTGAAACCTACCTAAGGTTTAACTGTATGGTAAAAAAAGGGTAAATTCTTCGTTCCCTTTATTTATCAATTTTCAATCATTTTCCAAAGATGACTAATGAGGTTTTTTTTTTGTTTATATTATTGAGAACTCACGGATTTAAACATATTTGGAGTTTTCCAGTCAATTGCAGCTATAATCTTTTTTAAAATGTTTAAAATTTTATATTGCAGTATAGTTGATTAACAGTGTGTTAGTTTCAGGTGTACAGCAAAGTGATTCAGTTATACATATACATGTATCTATTCTTTTTCGAGTTTTTTCCCACTTAGGTTATTATAAAATACTGAGCATATTTCCCTGTACTACACAGTAGGTCCTTTTTCGTTATTCAGTTATCTGCGTGTGTGTTTTATATTTATTTATTTGGCTGCTTTGGGTCTTAGTTGCACCACGTGGGCTCTTAGATCATCATTGCGGTGTGAGGGATCTTTCAGTTGTGGCTTGTGAACTCTTAGTTGGGACATTCGGGATCTAGTTCCCCTGACCAGGGATCGAACCCAGGCCCCTTTTTGGGAGCTTGGAGTCTTACCCACTGGGCCACTGGGGAAGTCCCTATTATCTTTGTTGATGTTCACATTGTCCCTTCTTTTGGCCAGTGAGATTTTATTGAGGTTGGCTCCTAAGTGTGCTTTTGTAATATTATTGTAAATATGAGACATCAAATTTATAGAGAAGTTGAAAAAGTACAAAGAACTCTTCTTGCTTTACCCTGGATTCCCCACCTTTCCTTTTATTTTTATTATTTTTTTTTTCCCCACCTTTCCTTTTAGCATGACCATTAGTAGATATGATCCTAAATAATGCTAGATAGAGTTTTGTTGCCTTCTGTCATGATATTGCCCCAGATTCACCTATGTACTTCTCCAACACTGTTTTAGATCAGTTATTTCTCAGAGGATTCTTGGTTCCTTTTAGTGGGAAATGGATTTTCAGGAGCACAGTCTAGGTTCTAGGGGCTGCTGAGTTGGTCATTTCTAGACTTTTTCAGTAAACACAACTATGAAATATTGTAAAGATATTTATTAGTACTTTTACCCCTGAAAATGAATGTTCTGGGAAACTTTGCTTTTTCCTTTTTTTAAAAAACAAACTTATTTTTAGTGAGCAGTAAACTCAAATCTAGGATGTAACTGTCTTGTTCATTATATCAATAGTATCAGGTAGCAAATAAGCATTCAACAGTTACTTGAATGAATAAGTGTTAAATTTGATAATGTAAATAAATGTTATGTAAGATCTGAATATATTGGACATTTAATAAATAGCTTTTTTTATGACTTTATGTTTTTAAATTTCTAGTCTTAAAATAGCCTTTCATTTTTACTTTTTCCCCCCTTAATTTTTCTTTACAGAATTGAAGAAGATGCCCCTGCTCCTTCTACTTCTGCAGATAAAGTGGAGAGGTATGATTATTTACAGTGGCGTGATTTGATTTATATCTAGAACATAGACATAAGAGCTGTGTAACTTGAGGGCAGTTTGTTTTATCATCTTTAATAGGTAACGAGTGAGAGTGAATAAGTGTTAAAGTATTTGTAAATTAAAAGTATGGAGTCCTAATAAATTTATTTTCAGTCCTTCACTAAATGATTTTATAATCTGTGACAAAATGTGAAGTATGAATGCACTTCTGCCTACTAAAGTAAGATGATTGTCTTTAGCAAAAGCACTTGTGTGGCCATTTGAATTAAGAATCAGATTTTTCTTTGTGGACATGGGGACAGGGGAGGAGAGGGTGAGATGTATGGAAAGAGTAACATGGAAACTTACATTACCATGTGTAAAATAGATAGCCAACGGGAATTTGCTGTATGGCTAAGGAAACTCAAACAGGCTCTGTATCAACCTAGAGGGGTGGGATGGGAAGGGAGATGGGAGGGAGGTTCAAAAGGGAGGGGATATATGTATACCTGATTCATGATGAGGTTTGACAGAAAAACAGCAAGATTCTGTAAAGCAATTATCCTTCAATGAAAAATAAATAAAAATAATTAAAATTTTCATGGAATTCTGGATTTGAAAGGATGACCAACAGACAAACTGATTACGCAGACTTTGTAGTGAGCTTTTGTAGTGATAGATCGTGGGTTAGCTCAGCCTTGCCAGAGCAGTTGAGAGGTCTAAGGAAATAAAATACTACAGTTTTAAATGTAGCAGGTATTCAAAAAATGTTGATTTTAAAAGTATATGACACCTGAAAAGAAATCTTTTTTCTTGCAGTCTGGATGTGGATAGTGAAGCTAAGAAACTCTTGGGATTGGGACAGAAACATCTGGTAATGGGTGATATTCCTGCAGCTGTCAATGCCTTCCAGGAAGCAGCTAGTCTTTTGTAAGTACTGTATTACATTCCTAATAAACTTGAGTCATAAAAAGTTGTTTAATGGGAAAAAGAATGAAAAGCAAGAGTTTAAAAAGATTTATTTTTCATGTATGAGTTTATTCCTATAACTATAAAACTCACGTATAACTGAGCAGTTTTAGCCTTTGATTTTCCTGAGTTAATGAAATTTGTTTTCTGTTGATCACTAACTAATTTGTCCCAGTTCTGGGACTTGTTCCAATTTTAACAGTGGAAGTGTTTTTTTTTTGTTTTGTTTGTTTTTTTTTAACTTTTTATTTGAAGTGGAGTTGATTTACAATGTTATATTAATTTCTGCTGTATATCAGAGTGACTCAGTTATATGCATATATACTTTTTTTTTTATTCTTTTCCCTTAAGTATATATCCCAGGGTACTGAATACACCTGTATAGTAGGGCTGTGTTTACTCTAACGCTTGAAGTTCTATATCCAGGGGAAGTCCGTAATCCCAAGCAAGGCATGGTTAGTCACCCTCTCGCTAATGCTGTTATTAGCACAGCATTTTTCATAGATTCTTAGCACCTTTGTTATCTGTACAATTTCTTGAATATTGATAGTTGACCACCAGGTGGCCATGTATATCTGTATCTTGGGGGAATGGGTTAGTCTTAGTGCTTCAGGAGTGATTTAGTTTAGCCAAAGACTTTAATGTACTTTATACACTGAGAGAAAGTGTCTTTTAAGTGGTAGCCTTTCAGCCTGTGACTTGTTTTCTCAAAAATACCATTACCAATAGCAGTTGAAGTCAGTCATGCATGCTCATTAGTTGATAACATTATATTTAGTGGAAGTGAAGAAATCTTGCTTAATGAAAGAGATGCTTATAATAAAGCTGGGTTTCAGGTTTGAGGCTCACTGATTAAGTCTTTGGCTTCTTCATTCCTTTTATTCAGTCAGTCAGGGTTATATTAGTGTATTTTTTCCCTAACCCTTACTCCCTCTAGAACAGAATCTTATTCCTGGATGCTTGTTGATTGTTGTTGATTTATTGGCCTCTGGCCTCTCTGTCGTCATCTGGGCCTGAAGAGCTGAGGTTCTGGTATTCAGTGTTGTGCTAAGGGTAGGACCCAGGTTTCATCTGATGCTAAGTAATTAGGTGTTTTTATATAAAAATCTTACATTGTAAAATGTTAAAATCTAAGTTTTTAATATTGAGCACATAGAAACACACTTCTTAGCTTTTTCCTTCCAGATTCCTGAAAAGTTTAGTTTTCTCACTGTCCTGTCATTAAGGGTATTTGAGTAGAATTTGAGATGCATTCTTCTAATATAACAGACTTCCCTTAAACATGACCTTCATCATTATAGCTTTTATGCTTAGTTGCTCTGGTTACTCTTACTAGACTCTTAGACTATTAGTTGACTTTACTTAGCATGATTTCTGCAGATCCTTTACCCCATAAAAGCTAGTCTCTTTACTCCACATAAAGTACTTCCTCCTTCCCATTTATCATACTTGTGATTTTTCCTCTGCTTCTTCCATGTTTATAGGTATTAATAGCTAAACTTGGTATATATATTGCTATCTATTTCTAAGCATTATTTTGAATGATTTTATATGCATTAACTTAATTAGTTCTTGCAGTAGACCTAAGCGGTTCTTAACATTTCCATTTTATAAATGCGAAAACTAAGGCATTGTGAGATTAAGTTAACTACTAAAGTTTAAAGTTAGAGGCAGGATTTGAATCTAGGCAAGAACATTAACTCTTTATCATGATGCCTGTACATGGACTTGATTCATGCTTTAGTCCCAGCCAAAGGCCATCTAACTCCTAACGATATTCTGGCTTATATTGACCCCTATCTTTTATCAGGAGAAATACCTATTAATAGCTTGCATCTTAGATTATATATTTAATTGTAGGAAATAGATGTCTTTTTAGAATATATATTCTAATTATATAATGTATATTATATATCTAAATGCATAATTATGATATATACTATATAGATGAAGAACTGGCAACATTAACTTATTCATTGTTTCTTAAAGTCCCTTGAACCTTGAGTTCAAGAGGAGGGGAGAGTATTGGTTTCCTAGAAGGATGTGTTACAGAAGAAACGTCATTTTATGGCTAAAGAACTAGAAAAAATAGAAGTTTAATTCAGATCCTAGCTGTTTATTCTCTTTTTAGAGGTAAGAAGTATGGAGAGACAGCTAATGAATGTGGAGAAGCCTTCTTTTTTTATGGGAAATCGCTTTTGGAGTTGGCAAGGTATGTCTTTCAAGCTAAGTTTAAAGTAAGATGTTTGTATCATAATGATTTATTTAAAAACTTTTAAGTTTCTTTGTTAAGATTATTTATTAGCCTTAAGATTTCACAGGAACTGAGTGAGACTGGTTTTACTCAGGGGGTTTAGAAAGGAGGATGAAAAATTGATGGGTTGTTTTTGCTTCTCTTTTTCTTTTTTTGCTTGTGCTGCACAGTATGTGGGATCTTAGTTCCCTGACCAGAGATTGAACCTTCACCCTTAGCAGTGGAAAGTGTGGAGTTTTAACCACTGAACCTCCAGGGAATTCCCTTGATGGGAATTTTGAAAGGCACTTAAAAGAGTAAAGTTATACTTAAGTTTTGACTTTTGCAGTTATTAGAAGCAGAGATCTTTCCATTAGTGAATAGTCAATAACTTACCAAGTCTAGTTTAGAGAGGGAACCTTTAAAAACACTCTCAGCTAGCCCAGAACAATATCCATAACAAGGATGGATGGAAGGACAATTTGGAAACACTTGGCATGTGAAAATATCTTAAGATAAAAAACAGAAGAATCATCTCTGGATAAGGAGTTGGAAAGTTGTTATGATATTCCACCAGAATTTATTAAGCAGAATAAAATACATTGAGGGTACACAGAGTAGCAAATAATCTGTAATCTATTTAATCTCTCACTTTTGCTAAGCTTTCTAATTTTGTAGAGCAGTCTAAGGATTTGTCATGAAAATCTTGCCAGAATGTTTTTGGCCATCTAGAGACATATAGGTAGATGAGAAGTTTGGGAAACATGGCCCTTTTGATAAGGGTTATCAGTGCTTTTTAAGATGGCTGGATAAAGGGTATGTTCATTTTCTTCAGTGCTCTTAAAACCATAGTTTATATTCATTTTGACCATTGCTTTTCTTTCATGAGTGCTTATAGTTTATATTCCCTGTACTTACTTACTCTTCTGTTGCTTTTATAATACAGGGCTAAGTTTCTTTCTTAAAAAGACTGTTAGGTTCTAGCCATCATACCTTTAGTACTTTCTCCTTTTGTTCTGCTAGAATGGAGAATGGTGTGTTGGGAAATGCCCTGGAAGGTGTGCATGTGGAAGAGGAGGAAGGAGAAAAAACAGAAGAAGAATCTCTGGTAGAAAATAATGATAACATAGATGGTATGTGGAGTTGCATGTGACATTCAAGAGATGCGACGTATATTTCTTATATACAAGCGATGGAAATAGGGCTCTCCTTATTTTGAATAGTCTCTCTTGGGGCTACACTTGCATCTGGTGGAGACTGCGGGGGAGGTCTCAGTGAAACTGATGATAGACTTTTTTAAGGGGATAACTTAATTTCCTAAATAAATCTGGTTATTTAAATTGATATTCTAAGTATTAAAATAACCTAAAATATTTTTCTGATGTAAATTTTTAAGAGTCTTTGCAGCTCAGTTATTTTAATGGCTGGGCTTTTGGGGCCCTTTTACATTTTTTGGTTCTAAGAAAATTAAATGTTAATTTCTAATCTGGGTTTTGCTGCTAGAGTTTTACATATCAGATCTATTTTATATATATATATATATATATATATATATAGTGTTGAGAGGAGAATGTAAAGCTTGGCATCTCTTAGCTAACTGATAATTAGAATGCTCAAGTAAAATAATACCTAATTTAAGGAGCTTGGGTTTCTTTTGCAGTAAATTGCTCTGCTAGTTGGGATTTTTCCTTTGCTTTTCTCAAAGGGGCAGGTAATTTGTAGGCCATCTGCTAAAACATAAGCCAGGCTGTTTGAGGGTTTAAAGGGAATGTATTTTTAGTTTCCATTTATGCCTTTATCATTAAATTCGAAGACATGTTTATGCTTCATGTTCTTTAACCATGTAGAGGAAGCAAGGGAAGAGTTGAGAGAACAGGTTTATGACGCCATGGGAGAAAAAGAAGCCCAAAAAACAGAAGACAAGTCTCTGGTAAAGCCTGAAATGGATAAAGAACAGGAAACTGAAATGGAGAAGGGTGGAAGAGAAGATATGGATATCGGTGAGCCTGCAGAGGAACTACAGGAGAAAGTTAAATCAGCTCCAGATCAGTTAACTGAAACCACTGAAGAAGGAAAAGGAGCAGCGGCACCAGAAGGATTGAGTGAAGCTGAAGTCACTTCTAAGAAGCCAGATCAGGAAATACCGGGTGCTGAGGAAGGAAAATCAGTTTCTGAAACTGACGTCCAAGAAGAGTGCAGAGAAAAAGGGGGTCAGGGAGAAGTAATTGTGAGCATAGAGGAGAAACCAAAAGAAGCTTCAAAAGAACAACCTGTTGTGACTCTAGAAAAGCAGGGCACTCCAGTGGAGATAGAAGCAGTCAAGCCAGTGGATATGGGTGGGGATGAGCCAAAGGAGCAGGTAGCTGCCTCTGAAAGTGAACCAGGAAAGGCTCTTCTTGAGCAGTTGGTAGGACAAGAATTGCCTTCTGCCGAAGAGTCACCGGAGGTGACAACACAGGCTGCAGATGCCTCAGCTGCAGAAGCCGGATCAGAAGTCTCTGAGAAGCCTGGAGGGCAGGACACTGTTCTCCCTCAGGATGGTGCAGTCAATGGACTGTCAGCTGCAGGGGATCACGCCTCCACTAAACCACAGACTAATGCAGAAGGACTGATAGGAACAAAAGATGGCTCAGCACTAGAGAAGGTCAGGGCAGAGTTGGTTCCTAGCCAGGAGACTAAGCTGTCTGTAGAAGAGTCTGAGGCAGCCGGAGATGGGGTGGAGACTGAGGTGGCCCAGGGGGCTACTGAGCAATCCCCTGAAGACAAAGTTAAGATAGCTGCTTATGAAGAAGCACAAGACAAAGAAGAACAGATGAAAGAGGGTGAAGGTAACCGGGACATACAAGAGCTACAGTGGGTGGAGTACATTCTGGATTTGACTCACTAATCATGGGTAAAAGTCAGCCTTCCATTCAGAATTTTCCGTCTGCCTTTGGATTAGGAAAGGGCTAAATGAAAATGGGAGTGGTTTAAGAAGGTGGTGATAAGTTGAGCAAGTTAAAAGCAAGTCTTCTTTAGTTGGCTTATAGACTAACGCTTTTACTAATTGCAAAATAGGCCTTTCTGAGATTTGGCTAGCTATCAGTAACTTGTTGCACTCACTAGCCAACAAAGGTGGGTGGTGGGGTGGAGTAGGTAGGGAAATAGTGTGCTAGGCTGGCAGAGAATGCTGAATGGATGTTCACTTGCATGCCTCTGGATTTTTAAATTTACTGTTCACATGGTTCCTTTTTTTCTGCTTTAGGAAGCAGGATTAAAGCAGTAGAATCCACTGAATTGATGCACTTAAGCAGGCATGCCATTTAAGTGAAGGCAGTTTACCCTTGAATGTTTTATCACCAGAGTGAAAGAATTCTGGTAATCTTTACTTTCAGTCTTCAGGAAGTGTTTAGAGGCTTATTCACATTAGTTAAATTAGCCCCCTCCAAAAGATAATTGAAAACTGTGAAGTACTCTTGCAGCTTTCCCTCCTCATTTCATGCTTGCTTTGGCTGCTAAACTGACTTTTTTTGTTACTTAGAATGTTATGAAGTGTGAATGCTTTGTATTGTATCATTGGTCTAATTATGATTCCATTTCATCAAGATGTATAAGCCTCTAATTAGCAACTACATAATTGGCACGTCTGACTTGAGTTGTACTATCATTTGAGGATTCTGCTGTCTGTAAGATTGATCTAACGGTATTAATAACCACAGGTATAGTCCAATTAATCGTTAATACTTACATATATATACACACACACACATATTATGTAATTGACTGCTTTGAGTTTTCTTACGTTTGAGATGTTCAAAGACCCATTATCAATATCTGTAGCTAATTCTGGTTAACTTCCTTCTACCTGTGTGCAAGTCCTTGTACTCCAGCCAGCACAAGCATGGTAACCAGAAGTGAATTGGCTAAATGGTAGCACCACTGGGCTGCTCATTGGGCTTGAGGAGAGTGTATGGAAAAAGCACAGAACTGAACTCAGTTTTTAAAAAACCTCTCATGTCTTAATCTTTAGAGTTTCTCACATACATTAAACTTTACTTTTGATTCCAAAATACAGTACTGTGTAGTAGGTAGTATCACTCCAGTTATAGTGATGAGGAAATGGAGGGTTAGAGGTTACGTGACTTGTTTGGGATCAAACAGTAAATCATAGGACCAGAATATGACCCTAGATCTGATGTGAATGTGTTCTTCCCAGAATACCTCACACTGAGGAAGTCAACTTTAATCCCTTCCTTTAACCCACTTCTTGTCAGAAATGTATGTGGTAGCACTAGCCTGCAGAAATCTTGGAAGAGGTTTTCTCTTAAAACCCTGTGAAGAGGTATTTAAGAGTCATTCTGCTGCTTTGCACAGCTCTCTTGCCACCTTGTTTTGAAGATGCTCTAAGATGAGAGAAGTGGTATCTCTAAAACGTTGTTTCCCTTTCTCTGAAGGATGACTTATGACAAACAAGATTCCATTTTCAAAGAAACTTAGAAAATAAACAGATCTCTTAACTGAGGCCTTCGGTGCATTTCTGTTAATACCTGGGCACAGATTACCAGGTTGAAAAATAGTGGCTTTCTCATTAACTTAGCTCTTCACCACCATTCCATGAAGGTAATGCAGATTCCTCAAGAGAAACAAGTGTTTTTCTCAGACCATTATAAGAATTTTAATTTAAAAATTTGATGTAAAACTCCAAATATCTAGACATTTTATGCCAAAATAGATGCCACTTTCTAGCATGCTGGTATGAGTTGAACAGATACCAGATAAATAAGAATATAGAACAGCAACATTTTGCCAAATTTTCCTGCACATTGGGAAGATAAGGTGTTTGGTTTTTTAAATATTGTGAGAAATACACCCGATCTGCTTCACCTGTCATGTGTTCTAGTGGAGGATGGGCTTCATCCTCAAAGTCAATAAGACCACCCATCTAGCCTAACATTAGGGAGCTAAGTATACAAACCACTTTGAAATTTGGGCACTGAAAGCTACTGGTATGTGGTGGTGAGTACTTGTATTTCAGAAGCACCAAATTACATGGTCAACAGGAGAAAAGGGAGGTACCTGATAAAACAGTGTTTGCTATAGAGGTTAATTACAATTAACTTGTAACTTTAACTGGTTCTTAGGACTTTAGTTTGTCCTAATTTATACGACTTTTCTTTGCCTATTTCCATCCTAAAGAAATATTGGTAGACAGATAAAAGTTCTTTAACCTGACTTCATGGCCCTAATGCCTAATTTTCAGTTAGGAGACAGTATTTGGGCTCTTCTGAATTGTTTGAACCCAAGTGTGTAGAGCTGTTTATCAGCAGCCTGTCCTCGCAGGCAGTTAACTTGTATTTGTCAGTATGATGAAATGTGGTGTTAGTATGGCTGCAGACTTTAACATGATACTGGAAAGTCAAATAACGTACTGCTCACTCAAATTCTGTGCATGCTGGAGCTGGCTGGAGTGCGGCATGCTCATTGGTGAGGAATGGTGAGGGCTGTGCTTCTTTCCACGGCTGTATTGTGGGAAAGCATCTTCTTGAGCATCCTTGCTTCAAATGGACTGAAGTAATTTAACTTTTGGTATTTTCTTGGCCTTATTAGTATTAACTGACAGTTGGCTTAAAGAACCCAGGAATACTGGCTGAGGCCTCCAACTGACTCTGAGTAGATGGGAGTTTCTAGCCAGTGAATCAAAGTCAGTAGTTAATTTCTTTTGATCTGAACTGTGCAGGTTGACTTTTAGAAGAGAAACACAGCCTGTTGGTCATTGAAGGTCTGAATTATTTAAGATTATGCTAAATCTGGATTAGACTCGAGTTAGACTGTTAACCACTGACTTTATTATTTATATCCAGTTCAAATGTTACCCGATTTGGCTTGAATCTGGCCTGTCCTACCCCAGAATATAGGTCATTTGACATGTTTATTGGAATCTCTGACTTGTCCTGTCATCTTTGTCTGTTATGTTTAGTATTCTCAATACTGAAGAATTTTTGCTTGCAGAAACCGAGGGCTCAGAAGAGGAGGATAAAGAAAATGACAAGGCTGAAGAAACACTAAATGATTCAGCTCTTGAAAACAAGGTGAATTCTTATTTGCCGAGTATTATCTCCTTTCTTATTGTAGGACTGTGGTTTACTAGTGTAGGCATAATTATTATAGATAGTCATTTCTTGGTTAGGGTTTGGGGACCCTTTATTCATGCTGAGAATAGGCAGATCCATTTGATCCTAGCAGTCCTGTCAATTAGGACAGGACCCAACATATCATTGCTAACTGTCACTGATGCTGAAGCTCCAGTACTTTGGCCACCTGATACGAAGAGCCTACTCATCGGAAAAGACCCAAATGCTGGGAAAGGTTGAGGACGGGAGGAGAAGGGGGCAACAGAGGATGAGATGGTTGAATAGCATCACGAACTCGATGGACACGAGTTTGAGCAAACTCTGGGAGATGGTGTAGGCTAGAGAAACCTGGCTTGAAGTCCATGGGGTTGTATAGAGTCGGACATGACTTAGTGACTGAGCAACAACTGACATAAGGTGATACAGGGTAGACTTTGTAGGGGTCCATTGTGTAGGTTTAGAGAGAAAATTCTGAATTTTGAATCCTATACCAGTTCTGCTCCTTCACCTCAGCCATACTAAATTACACATTCTGATTTGTAATCAAAGATGCCTGTCTTGTACTTCTGCCTAACACCAATGATTTGGATATACTTTAGTCCCTTCAAGAAAATGAAGAGGAGGAGATTGGGAACCTAGAACTTGCCTGGGATATGCTGGATTTAGCAAAGATCATTTTTAAAAGGTAAAAAACTCTTGGTGCTTTTAGCCTTAGGCTGGGAGTTCGGGGGTTGAAAACAAAGCAGTTAGGCTTGGTCAGATGTTATTAAGGTTTCTAACTATCTTTCCTTTTAGGCAAGACACGAAGGAGGCTCAGCTTTATGCTGCACAGGCACATCTTAAACTTGGAGAAGTTAGTGTTGAATCTGGTAATACATTTTCTGTTTTACTCTCTAACACACTGTTTCCCCGCCCCGTGCCTGAACCTTCTAATTCCTTAAAATCCAGCTCAATTGATCATAAATTGTGGGCAGTTAGTTTTGAATGGACAGTAGGTGTTTTGGGTTCGTTATGGTTCCTAGAACAATGAATAGTCTTTTAAATGATACTGTAAATGAAAGTCTCTTGGTAGGTTTTTTTTTTCTTTTGGCTGAACTGTGCAGCATGCGGGATCTTAGTTCCCTGATAGGGGTGAACCCATGGCCCCTTTGCATTGGGAGTGCAGAGTCCTAATCACTGGCTCGCCAGGGAACTCCCTCCCAGTAGCTTTTTTAAGTTGTTCAAGGGTCCTGGAGATACTACAAAGAAAAGTGAAATATATATAACATAGGAAAACATTTCTGCAGAATTTCTGGAATTTTAGAAGTTCTGTATATTAAATGTGCATTTGCTTGCTATTTTTCTCTTCAATAGAGAATTACCTCCAAGCTGTGGAGGAGTTCCAGGCTTGCCTAAACCTGCAGGAACAGTATTTGGAAGCCCATGATCGGCTCCTTGCAGAGACTCACTACCAGCTGGGCTTGGCCTATGGGTACAACTCTCAGTATGATGAAGCAGTAGCACAGTTCAGCAAATCTATTGAAGTCATTGAGAAGAGAATGGGTGAGTATGCATCGTCTGTTTCCACAAGAATTATGATGGATCCAGTATCGACAGGTTTTTTTTTTTTTTTTTTTCCCGACAGGTTTTTTTTAAAGGTTCATTTTGTGTTATCTATTACTTACTGATCACTTCAGCCTTTTCTTTCTAGCTGTACTAAATGAGCAGATGAAGGAGGCTGAAGGATCACCTACTGAATATGAGAAAGAAATTGAGGAGCTGAAGGAGCTGCTCCCTGAAATTAGAGAGAAGATAGAAGATGCAAAGGAGTCCCAGCGTAGTGGGAATGTAGCTGAACTGGCTCTGAAAGCAACTCTGGTTCGTTTGGTTTCCTTGTAGAGTTTTGATAGTCACACATTTGATATTTTTGAAGGCCTTTTATCATGGTACTAGTGTTCCATTTGCTAGGAATCTTCCTCACGACTTGGTTTCCAGGGATTTGGATGTCAGAGGGAATGTGAGAAGTCTTATACGATTTCCTCTCATAGTAAATACAATGCTCAAGACAGTATGCTCTGGAGCCAGACTGTGGGTTTGAATTCTTTCTCAGCTATTTACTGTGTGACCATGTGTGAGTAGAGAGGGTGGGTGATGTTGCTACCATGTGGAGGCCACTAGTGTTTGAAGTCTTATTAATCAGTTGCTTGTAGGTAGGTGACCTGGTGGGTTCTATCCTGGGACCCACTTGGGTTTGTCATTTCTCACAGGTGGAGAGCTCTACTTCAGGTTTCACTTCTAGTGGAGGAAGCTCTTCAGTTTCCATGGTGGGTATTCAGGTGATTTTTGTCAATATTAGGCTTCAGTGTATATTTCATATACAGCAGTACATTGGTAACAAAGGTTTCTTTTTTGCCAGATTGCAAGTAGAAAGCCAACAGATGGTGCTTCCTCATCAAATTGTGTTACTGATATTTCCCACCTTGTCAGAAAGAAGGTAAATCTATATATGGTCATTTCTTTTCTATATTCTCCCTACTCTGCATTTCCCTCCCTCCAAATGATACATGAGAATTACCTTTCACATAAACATCCCTAATGCTTGGTGCAATAAGATGGCTGTTTTAGGACTTCCCTGGTGGTTCAGTGGCTGAGACTCCAAGCTTACGTTGTTGGGGGCCCGAGTTTGATCCCTGGTCAGGGAACTGGATCCCATATGCCACAACTAAAGATCAAAGATCCTGAGAGCCACAGCTAGGACCTAGTGCAGCCAAAAGAAATACATATGTCTTCTAGCAACACTCTCCTGGTCTATTTTAGCCCAAGGGCTATTAGGAAAGCTGATGAGGAGGTCTGGTCAGATCATCCCATCTTAGGAAGCTGGCAGGTTTACAGTAGTCATTCAGCAGCAGACCTCCTTAAACTTAAGCCTCCACTCTTATTTTGCTTCCTGACTCAACTTCAGATTTATGGGTTGGTCACTGTTGTCTATTCCTCATCCCTATCCTCTCTCTCCATCCTTGGAGAGGCTGAACTGGTATGTTTAGGCATACCAGTCTATTCTCCAGAGGACAGGCTGTGGCTCAGGAGACCCTTAGAGCTGTGAATCCTGGTGTTCATGATCTTTGCACCATAGGGAAGAGGCATGTGTTACAAAATTGTTTTATAATTGTCCTTTTAAAAACAGTAAGCACATTTGTGAACCTTTCACAATTAATTATATCTTTATAGAGGAAACCAGAGGAAGAGAGCCCCCGGAAAGATGATGCAAAGAAAGCCAAACAAGAGCCAGAGGTGAATGGAGGCAGTGGGGACACTATTTCCACTGGAACCGAAGTTGCTGAAAACATGGAGGAGGAGGTGGGCAGTTAAGCAGGGTTTGGACTCTTGCCTCATTTCCCTTGTTCTCAGGGCCTGGGGAAGCCAATGCATGTTCCCCAACTTGATCCTCTTTGGATTATTTGATTACTTTCATAAAAACAATGAGGTTGTACAGGAAACAGTTTGGTTATGAAATGTAAGATGTCTCATTGTCAAATATATACCACAGGTCCCCCTCTAATGAATGTGGGAGAAGACACTTGATTGCCAAGACCATTCGGTCACTTTTGCTTGCTCCTCTTTCTATCAGCCTTATTACAGAGAAGTTAGGAAATGGGTGCATACTTGTGATCCCTTTTAGTGTAGAGAGCAAAGCAGAATTTAAGGGACCTCTGTTGTTCCTCTGACTGAGGCCGACTCAGTTGTGTAAGAAAGAATGGCTTAAAGTAGGCTCACTTATGCCCAGGCTCCCTGTTTATCTTCCAGGCTGAGAATAAAGCTGAAAGCCGGGCAGCAGTGGAGGGGACAGTGGAGGCCGGAGCTACAGTTGAAAGCACTGCATGCTAAGAGAGGGAGCAGAGCCTGCCTCCCAGTGGACAGTGTTTTTGTATATAATGTATTTTTTCACTTTTTGGGGATTCTTTTTGTATAACTTCAATAAAGATTGTAAGCAAAGGTTGAGGCTTTGATGATTTTTTTTTCCCCTTAAATATTGGCTTAATCTGTGCCCCTTGGAGCACTCTGGGTTTTATACAGTAGCCAAAGGTTTTTGTGTTTTTTTCCTCCTCTGTATTGATCTCTGTTGGAAGTTCTAATCCAGATTCCTGTCTAATGTGGAGGTGATGAAATCAAGCGTGACCGCAGGCCCTTATCTTCCAGTGGTGCTGTCTTTTCCATTATAAATACTCTGAACCTGGGCTGTCTTGCAAATTGAGTGGTGCTCTCCCTGGACAAGGGGCTACAAAACAAGACTTAGTTAAGATCTTGTTCTTTGGTGCTGATACTGTTTGATGGACTTTGTGAGCTAATAGCAGCTATGCCAGGCCTTGGGGCACCTTGGTATCCACCTGGTGTCCAATTAGGGCCATAATCCTGTCCTGGAAAAAACTGACGAAAATTTGGGGCAAGGGAGCGGGCAGGGGGAGTGATCCTTGAAGACTGTTGTGCTAACTGTATAAAATTGAGCTTGCAAGTGGCTGAGGGACTGACTGGACACTTTGGATGTGGTTGGAAGAATCTGTGGGGAGAACTGGCTGGTTGAGTTACATTGTTATATTTGAACCTTTATGTACAGAAAATATCAACAGTTGAAATTGTTACCTGTCCACAGTTTTGACTTATTAAATAAAGATGTTAAAATGCCTCTGGACTTGTGTTTAAAGAGTGCGGATCCTGAGCTGCCTGGAGCATTTCAGTGGGATGTGTGGTTGAAAGGTGGAAAGTGGCTCAGCAATTCTGGCTGCCCAGTCCGAGGGTGCTGGTGTTTAGGCCACTGGTGCTAAAGCCGTCCCATTGGGCCCTTGCTGATGTCCAGGGTGCAGAGCCAGTGTAAGATCTGTGACTTGGCTGCCTCTGAGCTGACCTTTAAGAAACTGCTTTATACCAGGCAGGATCTGAACTCCAAACAGTGCCTGCCCTCTACTACCTAAGGGGATTTGATAATTCCACCACTCACAGGGCTACTTTGCTGCACTGGACAGATAGCAGGTTAGAACAGGCAAAGGCAGCCTTAATTATCAAGACTTTGATTTTGCTGACACTGGTCTGAAGCCAGGCCCAATATAATATCAGCTGGATTTCACCTCTGATGAGCCCCCTGCCAACTTGGAGGGAACATGACCCAGGTTGTTTGTAAGTAGATAGGCTACAGGAGCTCCCTGTTTTATGGTGACCTTGAGAATCTGGAAGGCTTCCTGGAGGATGTGAAGAAGCTGGGATAAATAAGTGGGCTGTAAGACTGGCTTTAGCAAAAAAAAACATAACACATGGGGAGGAGCTCATAGAGTTCCTTTTTTTTAAATTTTATTTTATTTTTAAACTTTACAATATTGTATTAGTTTTGCCAAATATCGAAATGAATCCGCCACAGGTATACCCGCGTTCCCCATCGTGAACCCTCCACCCTCCTCCCTCCCCTCCCCTCCCTCTGGGTCGTCCCAGTGCACCAGCCCCAAGCATCCAGTACCGTGCATTGAACCTTCTTTAGCTGAATGAAAGACTCTCTCCAAGTCACCTTTCAAAGAATTTATATGCTAGACAATACTATAAACCTGATGTGTTTAATCCTCACATCAATCTTTTTTTTTTAACAAAAGGATAAAAGGTAAAGAAAGACCAAGTGCTTGTGGAAGTTAGAGCTGGGATTGGAGCTCATGTTAATGTGCTCACTTCTGTATTTGTTTCCAGACTCTTGTCAGAACATGGAGATAGTAAAGCTGCAGATCCCAGAAGAGGCCTCAGTCTGGGCCCCAGCCTTGTGCACGTTAAGCTACTCATACCCCCGTTCTTCTGGACTCTGAGCCAGTGGGGGTTGGTCAAAGCTGTACCCTCTTCTCCGCACCCAAGTCTGCTAGTTCAGGCATCTTCTGGAGGAGGGGGGTCAACAAAGGCAGTTGTTGGGGTGAGGGGGCTGGCTTCCAGTGAAGATGAGTTGGGTACCTGTGGAACAAGGAGAGGGTAGATCTGTAGCAATCTTTGTGTAGAGGTTAATAGCACAGCGTCTAGTGTCACACCACTTTACAGTTAACTGCTCACTGTGAACCAAGTTAACCTCATGGTGCTCTCATTTCCTTATCTGTTGACACAGCTGTACGGACCTAACAGGATATGTGAGTCACATGAGTTCATTCACAGAAAACAGTAATGGCTTGTTAAGTGCATAGTGGTTAACAAAGGCTGGTTATTAACCACATCAACCACACCTGTGTTGTCCCTGCTCTAGTTGGGCCCTCACCAGGGGTGGGTACTGGTACTCGTGGGCATTTGCTGGATTGATCTCTGCCAGGGTCTGGACACCTGCATCTCTTGCATTCACCAGTCGCAGAAAGAGCTCGGCCTGATTAACCTGGGGAAAGGTGAAATGGCCTTGCATCTGTAACGTGAAGGAGCAGACCCAGCCCCCATCTTCCACACTCACCTGGGGAATCCCGTTAAGCTGCCCAGGGCTAAGGCTGGGGTCCGGAGGGAGGGCCCGAAATGGGAGACGCCAGCGACCACTTAGCAACCTCTGATTCTGGTCAAATAGCACTAGTGAGGCCCAGGCCTTTGGCTGTGGTGCCTTAGCCCATGCTAGCCCCTGCCAGGCCCAGAGCTCACAGACCAAGGCTACTGATGGTGAGGGTGGTAGTCTAGAGCAAAACCAAAAATGTGTCAGGAGCCAGAAGTGGGTTATGCTCCCTTCCTAGGACTTGGCCCTCAGAGCCAGAGTCCTTGTATACAGATGAGGAAATACAGCAGAGTGAGGGACAAGCCTCAGCTGTGGCAAACAGCACCAAGGAAATAATCCCCATGTACTGACCTGGGTACAGGCTGCTTGCTGGCAAGGATGGCACAGTTGCCCATGGGCCCAGGAGCTGGAGGTGGGGGCAGGCAAAGGGCTGGGGGTAGCGCTGTGGTCCCTCCTGACTCCCATCCATCTCGGGCCAAACCAGTCATCAGTTGCACCCAAACCCAAGAAGCTTCAAGGCCCCGCAGGAAGTCATAGAAAATGACAAAGCCAGCCCTAGGAAACACAGGTCTCAAACACGCACACGCCCCAGTCCCACCCGCCCACCACCCAGGCAGTTCCCCCATTCTAGCTGGCCTGAGTGGGTCTCCTAAACTAGTAGCAGTGACTAAGTCACAGAGGATGTTGAAGGAGGGAGCAGGCCTCACCCAGGGTTGTAGGGTGCAGGGCCCAGGACGTCAGTTGTGGGCAGGAGGTAGTGTGGATCCCTGGCCGGGTTCCTGGTCATGGCTCCAGGAAGCTGCGACTGCGCAGGAAGAGTTAATTCTTCCAGAAACCCTCCCAGGCAGACACTATGCTCCCCGAGCTCCCCCAGCTGCACAGAGCAGAACTGCCCCAATCCGAACCCCCGGTCCTCACAGCCTTCTCAGCGCCACCCAAGAATAGGACTCTGGTGGAGGGCGGCAGCTGGGGAGCCACTGGAGGCGGGAGGCTTGGGGGATCTTCCCTCCTCAGGCGTGGGCTCGGATTGGCCCCAAGTCTCGGCTCCCCTTGCCCTAGGTACACGGAAGAGAAGGGGCCCTTGAGCAGGACGCAGGAAGTGAGATACCTCATCCCCAAGAGCCAAACCCATGCAGACACCTGGAGATGCGCGTGGACACGGGACTGATGGGGCGCAGACACGGGTCGCATTCCCCGTGCATGGCCCCTCTAACCCCTTTCTCTGAGCCTGGCCTGCTGGGGAGGGCTAGGCAGGGTGGAACTGGCTGCTCACTGACCCCAGGGTGTCTGGCCTGCGCCAATCTGCATCTGCAAAGCCAGGATTTCTGCCTCCAGGCGCCGGTTTTCAGCCTCCACTGCTAGAAGCTCCTTGAATGCAGCACCTGCCCGTCCTCCTGAGATTGAACAAATGTGACCCGTCACCTCTGATCTCTGGTGACCAGCTGCTCTAAGCAGCTCTCCAGCCTTGGTACTCTCTGAACACGGCTGATTGTCGGCTAACATTCTAGCCACCACCACAGAGACAAATGTTCTACCTCGGAGTTTCACTCAAGTGGTTCTCAAGCCAAAGGCGTCCTCCCTCACCGCCCTTCCCTCTTTCCAGAGAGGTCTCCTGGCTGGCCCGCTTCTGTTCACCCCTGCGGGTCCGCGACCGCCGAAGCTCCAGAGCTGATGCCTCCGCTTGCAGCTGCCACATCCAGCCCAGAACGCCGGGGTCCTGGCCCCCGCCTCGAATGTAGGCCTCACGCAGGGCCCTAGGGAGTAGGGGACAGGAAGGCAGCAGCGTTTTACCAGAATCGATCAGCGCTTCGTCCCGAGAACGTCCCCGGGCCCGGACCTCACCCGATCTCCGCAGGCAGAGTCCCTGGGGTGGCCTGTAGCACCGGACCACAGAGTTCTGCTTCTCTCACGGTGTTCAGCCGGGTGCTGGGGTCGGGGCCGGCGGCGCCGGGACCGC
>NW_011494828.1:1579540-1580526 GCF_000754665.1 Bison bison bison
GGGTCTCCGGTAGCCCCGCCCCTTCCCGACGGCTACCGCGCGGCCTCCAGGCAGAGCCCCCCTCCCCGCTCAAGCCCCGCCCCGCGCAGGGGCGGCTCTCCCGGGTTCCCACGCATCCTTCTTACACCGGGTTGGCCTGGAGCTGCTGAACGTGCGCCCCTAACTTCTCCAGAGCTCCCCGCGTTCGCCCTGCCTCTGCCCGGAGTTCTCGAAGCTCTCGCTCCAGACTGAATATGCGTGATTTCCCGTTCCCGGTCCAGGCCAAACCTTGGAGGCGCCGGCTCAGTTCTGAGGGGGTAAGAGATCAAGTCACGACCGTGGGGCGACCTCAAGCCAAGGGGGGAAGGTGGGCCCTAGTCCCCCTCTGTCCCCTCACCCTCGCTGCGCTGCTCTAGGGCCCAGCTCTGTGCCGCGGTCTCTGCCACGCGCCTGGCGTGAGTCCAGTGCAGTGCCAGCAGCCGCTCGCCCAGGCTGCCAGCAGCCTTGGAGTGGGCGCTCGGAGTCGTCGCCTCTGAACGCCTCCAGGGTCCCTGTGGCGCCCTGGGGATTTCTGTTATCCAGGGTCTCATTTCCTGCAGACAGAGCCGCAGCCGCTGCACCTGAAGGTAACAGTTACCCGCAGCCTCTGTTGGGAGTAATCTGACCTACTCGTGATCTGTAAGCTTGAGGGGCAATGCTGTTTTGTGCCCATGGGGAAAGCCAGGTGTACCTCCTCTGTTAGCCTCTTCAGAGCTGATTTGCTGGCCTCCTGCTCCCGGAGGCCCTGGTGTTCTTGTGGCACAACCTGCGGATGGGGTGTGGGGTGAGGAATGCTGAGAGTCACTTCAATACCCACTCATGACCATGGAGGCCTTTACCCCAGGTACCCGTGGTTCAGTGGCTACTGGGGGCTGTGCTCCAATCATCACCTCCCGGGTCTGACGGCCAATGCAGAAGCGCTGAGTGTGGGTGGCCAGCAGGGCCCAGGAGCGGAAAACCATGTCACA
>NW_011494828.1:1580626-1586488 GCF_000754665.1 Bison bison bison
AGGAGCCCTGGCTCCCTGGAGTGGGAGGCCATGGGAGGGGACCCCTTTCCTGACACCAGCCAAGACCTGGAGAAAACAGGACACAGGGGCAGAGGGAAAGGGAGAGGAGGATGAAATAGCCAAAGGTAGAGAGGAAAGACCACGTTTACCAGGTCAAGTTTGTTTGGGGAGAAGCTTTAGCTCCCTGGGCAACCACCTCAGGTCTGGGCAGGTCTGGAGAATGAGTGGGAAGGCTTAGTCACCTTAGGGAGGAGTCCCTGGCTTGAAAAACACTGTTAAAGCATTGTTCAACCTTGTATGAGTATAGGCAAGTCTCTTACCACCACATCTTGGTTTTTCTGCCTATATTAATAAAGGGGAGCAAACAGCTGCCTCCTAGAATTTCAGCTGAGTCCACATCACCACATACTTCATCTTGGCCATTTAATAGCCTCTGGCAGAAAAGGTCATCTTCTTCATTCTTGTTTTGCCCAAGTGGATGTATCCCAAGTTAAATGTCATTGTCCATCCAGGGAATACTTGAGAGAGAAGGCATTGTGCCTGGAAACCATGACTTGCTGGTTGAGTAACAAGCATTTCCTTCCACCATGCCTCTCTGGAGGTAACATTTTTTGCATAACCAAGTCACACCAAGGCTCCCCAACTCCCAATTCCCACCACACCCCAACCAAGATAATCAGCACAGCCCAGAAAAGAAGGTTCTGGAAGAACACAATCCATCAGAAAAGGAAATCAAATACAGAAAGGTACCCCTTCACTCGAGACTGGGGCCCACACAGGCCCCATTCCTGCTGACTGATCTCCCTGCCAGCTCCCTGAGTAGATGAATCCAACAGAAACAGGAGCTCTGACAGCTCCATGTTTCTAAACAAGCAGGTGGTGGTTACCCCACCCCCAGGTACTTAAGGCCAAGGTAGGAGGAGCAGCAGGTTACACAGTACTTCAAAGTATATAATCAAAGTCCAGCTCAATTTCAAGTGAGAAAAGGGCTACACTTTAGAAATTTGTTCTGAGAGCACTAGTTATGGCAAAGCCCAAGACCAAATATACAGGATATGTCTAACTCAACCTACTTCTCATTTCCAATTTATAGTTCATTTAATAGTATTTCATTGAGCCTAAGATGCACATTTTTCATATTTTAATACTGAAATAAAGATTCACAATTAATGTAGTGTCATAACTCAATTTTTTTCTTTTCCTTCCTTCCTCTATTAATCTCTCTCTCTTTTGACCGCCCACATGGCACATGGGATCCCTAGTTTCCCAATAAGGGATTGAACCCTTGCCGCCTACACTGGAACTGTGGCGTCTTATCCACTAGATCACCAGGGAAGTCCCAAGTTTTCTTATTAGTACTCTGCCTTCCTATCCTTTAGAATCTACCAAGTATCATGGTGGTTTCCCTTCCTCTAGTCTCTACCCCTTCTGGAATCTACACTGTAAGACAGTTATCCTTTCAAGTGGTTGGGCCTGTTACTCTTGCTTGTCTCCCATTACAGCATCATCTTGGGCTGCTATATCCACTGGGGACCACGTGATATACAGCTGGTCAAAGAATGCCACCATCAGTGATCTGTTCACTTCTAATTGTTCATCAGATCTTGCCCTAAGATTCCATTTTTAATGTAACTGTTTCTTCTCTTCCCTATTGAGTTGCGTGCTCCTTGCATTCCCAGGGCCTTGCACAATGCCTGGGACACCCTATATTCTTATTTAGCACGAATATTCAGGCACAGAGTTCCTTAAAATAGGCACACTGGCAAATACACGGGCAGTGAAAAACAGCTTCAGAAAGGAAACTTGGGTTTCTGGTTTTATTACTGGTAGTTTATTGCACAGGTTTTCTGCATCAAAAATGTATCTGCTAAAAGGAGAAACAGGTGTGTCTGAATTCGGATTTTTTTCCCTCAGACCTCTAAATCCACTCATCTAATTTTAAAGAAAATATACTTCTTACACAAGACAATCCAAACTGATGCAAAATATTTATTCCAAGTTAGTTATTTTATGCAGTAGTTTTCCCCCTCAACAGACTTGTGATAACCACATCTTTTAAATCTGTAAATAATGTTATCAAAATAATCTTAATCTTTGAAATCTCACAAAAATTTATATTTTACAATCCACCCTGAATATCAAGGCTGCAAGAATAACACAACATTTCCTATATCCAAATATTTTACAGCTGTACCCAGAAAGAAAAAAAAAAGGGAAAAAACCACATATGCTTGGTTAAGGGCTAACGTTACCCGAGCAGCCAGAAATAAAATAAAATATCCAAATTATTAGCATTAATTTAATACAATTATAACTTCAACAGTCACTTTGTCATTGACAATGATTGCTTGAGCACAAGGGTGAGTGCCCCAAGGGCTGGTAGTAGAAGCTGCTGCTGCAGACCAGTGTCTCCTCCTCTCTGCACTGCCAGCTCCCACCTGTGCATTGCCCCATATATACTGTGTGTATGTGTGTTTTAAAAATCTTTCCCACCACACAAAATTCTCTCTATTAAGCAGGTAACAGGGAAGAACAACAACAAAAGCTAAACAAGCCAATCGCTCGCTCTCTCTTTGGGATATGATTATTTCCCTTGTGCATGAAGTATTCAACAATAAAATAAGAAAAGGAAAAGGCAAAGAACGATTTCTTCTGTATAACCCCTAAACACACAAGCTGAGTTTACTGGGTCAGATTTAACTGTGAGCATTTATACGCCTACTTCCAGGCATCATCATCAGATGTCTCACTGCTACTTGTCTCCGTGTCTGAGTCCTCAAACTCTGCTCTGCAAGTGCTCCTCCAAGGGGAGAAGAGGCTGGAACTTCGACTCTGCAAGAAGCCATTCTTTCCGAAGCCGTTTCTTCTCAGCTGTGGTTGGCATGGGAAAAAAAGGAAAAGACCATCAGCAGTCACTACACTGGCCCAGGACCAAAAGTCACTACCGTTTCCCAGGACCTGGCAAAGGCCAGAAAGCCGAAGTGTTAGTTGCTCAGTTGACTCTGCAACCCCATGGACTGTAGCCCACCTGGCTCCTCTGTCCATGGAATTTCCCAGGCAAGAATACTGGAGTGGGTTGCCATTCCCTTCTCCAGGGGATCTTCCTGACCCAGGAATCAAAACCAGGTCTTCTGTATTCCAGGCGGATTCTTTATTCCTGAGCCATCAGGGAAGTTGGGAAAGGCCAGGCTTCAGCTCAATTTTAGCCAGAATGTTCTTTCTTCTAAGAAACTGAAGATTTCTTACAGCAGTGCTTTTTGAACTGCAATGTGCAAATGAATCACCTAAAGATTTCTTTAAAATGCAGACTGATTGAGTATGTCTGAGGTAGGGTTCAAGATTTCTTATTTCCACAAGTTCTCAGGTGATGACGATGATAGGGGAACAGAATTCTGAGTACTGAAGTCTTTATGTCAGCCTATACTTTTCCTTATAGGATTTAACATCACTGTTACTTATGCTTTAAATACATACCACCAGAACTTAGGTTCCATGAGGTTTGTAGGGACCTGGCAGTGTTTTATTCAAAGAAAGAATCTAGGCATTTGTTGAAGAAATTTAGAGAGACTATTTGGTTTCTTGGCTCTGGGTGGGGTACCAGAGGGAATCCACAAGGCTGCAAGCAGAGCAGGGTTAGCCTGCTTCCCCAGGGACCAAGGGCTCAGTCCATAACCTTGGAACATAGCCTTGTGGTTCTGAGGAGGAGTTAGAGCTTCCAGGATGAAATAACATATTGCTTTCTGTAATCTGCGAACTACTGACCGGGTTCTGTGTCCACCACTGGAGGTCCTTATGGCCTGGGATGCTCCTCTGTATTTCTACAATGGCAACTTATTGTTTTCTTTCTCAAGGTCCTTCTCACACCCTAAACTGGGACTTTTTCTCTTAGTCATTAACTGCTCTCCAGCAAAGTTTACCACATACCTGCTCTGTCTTCATGTGGAACTCTCTGAGCTCATCCTCTGTGAGGGGAAGACAATTCTCGTCATTTTCAGGATACTCCTGCCATCCCATTGCTTTCAGTAACCTAGTAGAAAAAGAAAATACAGCTTTAAGTGGGAGGGAAGCCCTTAACTTTCCATAGAAACTTTCCTGCCCAGGGACAATGGTATCCATTTAGAGAAGAAACATGGGTTTTTCTCTTTATACTCAGTAGGATAAGCTTTAATTATGACTACTTAGGTGCCTGGAATTAGATGGTGAATCTCCACAGTTGCTCTTTCCAATCTCAATAGATGCAGAAGAAGCCTTTGACAAAATTCAGCACCTATTTATGATTAAAACTCTTCAAAAAATGGACATAGAAGGAACCTACCTCAACACAGTAAAGGCCATATATGATAAGCCTACAGCAAACATTCTCAGTGGTGAAAAACTGAAAGCATTCCCCCTAAAATCAGGAACAAGACAAGGGTATCCACTTTCACCACTATTATTCAACATAGTTTTGGAAATCCTAGCTACAGCAATCAGAGAAGAAAAAGAAATAAAAGAAATTCAGATAGGAAAAGAAGTAATGCTTTTACTGTTTGCAGATGCCATGATACTGTACAAGACAGTGTCACAAAATCACTCGAGCTAATCAGTGAATTGAGCTAAGCTACAGGATACAAAATCGATACACAGGTGCTCTTTCCAGAGCATAAGAGTTATAGAGAACTCTTATGTAGAAGCAGCAGAATAAAGAAAAGAGTCAAACTGTCCCATAGGCAAAACCAAAGAAATCTCACTGTCTCCCGTGAGCAAAATCAGCACATAGCCACATGTACCAAGGTTCCTATTTTTCTTGACTGCACAACACAGCATGTGGGATCTTACTTCCCTGACCAGGAATGGAAGCCATGCCCCTGCAGTGGAAGCATGGAGAATTAACCGCTGGACTGCCAGGGAAGACGCTCTGAGTTCTCTTAATTTCATGGCATTGTAAACCCCATAACCTTGTGATTGTTTACCCCTTTTTAAGTTCCTCTGGATAGGAGCTCCTTTTCAGGAAGATACCTGGCAGGTCCCATCTGCCATCCAGTTGGCCAGACACCTTGGTTGGCTCTGTGTTCAAGGCCCTCATTTAAAGAACAGGCCTCATACCTTCAGTTCAGTTCAGTTCAGTTGCTCAGTCGTGTCTGACTCTTTGCAACCCCATGAATCGCAGCACGCCAGGCCTCCCTGTCCATCACCAACTCCCGGAGTTCACCCAGACTCACGTCCATCGAGTCAGTGATGCCATCCAGCCATCTCATCCTCTGCCGTCCCCTTCTCCTCCTGCCCCCAATCCCTCCCAGCATCAGAGTCTTTTCCAATGAGTCAACTCTTCGCCTGAGGTGGCCAAAGTACTGGAGTTTCAGCTTTAGCATCATTCCTTCCAAAGAAATCCCAGGGCTGATCTCCTTCAGAATGGACTGGTTGGATTTCCTTGCAGTCCAAGGGATTCTCAAGAGTCTTCTCCAACACCAGAGTTCAAAAGCATCAATTCTTTGGCGCTCAGCCTTCTTCACAGCCCAACTCTCACATCCATACATGACCACAAGGAAAACCATAGCCTTGACTAGATGAATCTTTGCTGGCAAAGTAATGTCTCTGCTTTTCAATATGCTATCTAGGTTGGTCATAACTTTCCTTCCAAAGAGTAAGCGTCTTTTAATTTCATGGCTGCAATCACCATCTGCAGTGATTTTGGAGCCCCCCAAAAATAGTCTGACACTGTTTCCACTGTTTCCCCATCTATTTCCCATGAAGTCATGGGACCGGATGCCATGATCTTCGTTTTCTGAGTGTTGAGCTTTAAGCCAACTTTTTCACTCTCCACTTTCACTTTCATCAAGAGGCTTTTGAGTTCCTCTTCACTTTCTGCCATAAGGGTGGTAT
>NW_011494828.1:1586776-1619838 GCF_000754665.1 Bison bison bison
TCCAGCGGATGTTGGCAATTTGATCTCTGGTTCCTCTGCCTTTTCTAAAACCAGCTTGAACATCAGGAAGTTCACGGTTCATGTATTGCTGAAGCCTGGCTTGGAGAATTTTGAGCATTACTTTACTAGCATGTGAGATGAGTGCAATTGTGCGGTAGTTTGAGCATTCTTTGGCATTGCCTTTCTTTGGGATTGGAATGAAAACTGACCTTGGGGCCTCATAAATCCCCAGAGAAGCCAAAGGGGCCACCATAACAGCTCTAGGAAACAGGTCTCACCCACTCCACCTTTCTAACCTAAGCCATAAATTGAGGCTGAAACTGAACTACAAGAAAGCCCTGGAAAGAAGCATGTGGAAAGCTGGGTGAATCTGTAAAGGAATACACCCAGTGGGCAACAGGCCAGCCTGTGGCACACACAGAACAAGCTGTGCTGCTGCGGGCACTTCTCTCTATACTGGAGGTGGAGGTGTCTTAAGCATGTTCAGACTCCTTGTAGGTCATATGTAGCCTTGTATCTCTGATCCTCACCTACCTGTGCTCCGCTTCCAGAGAGTGCGAGAGGCCCTCCCCGTCCTCCTCCACAGGGAGCGCAAGGCCGTTCTGGTGGCAGCCTTCCTCCCCGCTTTCCTTTGGTTCAGGTGTGCTGTTGTCCTCTGACTGGGGGACAGGAAGGGAAGGAAGGGCACATTTAGTTTAATAATCTATTGGGGCAAGGTAAGCCATCTAAGAGATTAAGGAGATGCTTTCTACCTTGGCCCACAGGTTTTCCCCACTTATAATGCAGAAAAACACTTATGTTGCCCCAGAAGAACCCACAGTCTTACATCTTCCAACTTCTCACACTCTCTGCTCTCTGAGAAGTCTCCATTCCGGTCATCCTTCAGAGTCTTCAGAAACTCACTCTTCCTGTCAGTAGTTCGGCGGGTCAACTTGGTGAGACGAGAGGAGCTGATCTCAATCGGAGGAGTGGTGCTGGCGGGACTCTGGGCAAACACCACAAAATAGGTTGCTCCTGGCAGTGAACGTAAGTACTGGGATTCTCTAGGCCACTTCTTCATGATACTGCTTTCCTGAATCTGGCAGTCTGTTTATTACGGTCTTTTACCAAAAATAAACTATCGTTTTCATTTAAACAGAGTTCAGTTCTGCAGTTTTTACAGTTAAAACCAGATGGTTTAAATAGCACCTCTCTGATCTTTCTCCAGAGGCAAGCATAATGCCAGTCTACCACAGGCCAAAGACCCCACCCAGCTACCATCTATCTTTGGATGCTAATGGGAATCACCAGTAAAGAAATGACTCTGAGCTAAGAATAGCTACAAAGGAAATAAAGTTAGAGCTATACATACCACACCACTTGTCTCAGTTTAAGTAAATGGGGAATGCCAACTTCAGAAAAAAAAGCTGTTTTCCTTTATCCTCACTCACCTCTTTGGGAGAACTTAAAACTACACCACCAGCCAGTACTACTGGTTTGGTAACAGAGATTGGACTGGTAAAAGCAGACTCTCGGCTAGAGGAAAGGGGTCCTGATTTGTGTTCCATTCTGTTAGCTTTCCACGCACTGGCCTACACAGGAAGAAAGAACAATCAGTCAGAACAGCACACAGACAGAAGCAGCTCAGCTTGTAAGATCACAAAGCAAAGAGTGAAAAGTTACATGGGAATATTACGTGGAATGTTGTGTAGGAATATGAAAGCTCACCTGTCTCAACACATTTGGGAGGTACACAACCTTGAAGGGAAAAGGTAGACAGGAATCAGAAAAGCCATGGGATATTAATAGGTATAGAGAGCTCTCGTCCAATAAGCCTGAGAGATGCTAGGCTGAATGTAGTCCCACAACAGGTTTCTTTTACTGTGCTATTTCACAAAGCACTTTCATATATGTGAACTGAGAGGCAGATATAATCTACAGTATTTTCTAAACTCATTTGACACCCCAATTTTTTTTTTTTAATGGTGTGTTGTATGTTAACCTTTGATGTAACCCTGACAAACCTCAACCCTCACAAAGTACATCAGAAAAAATGTTGTTTTCTAGGAACTCTGATGGCAGGAGGCTAGTTACAGGACAGAGTGGGAAATATAAATGGCTGGATGATCCTGGTTTAGTCCAGAAGCTCTTCCCTTGCTCCGTCTTATGGGGTCTGGGCCCATTCTGTCCCTCTGGCCCTGGCCCCAACTCAAATGGCAACATAGTGTAGCTAGAATACTCATTTTCCCAAGTCAAACAGCCCATCTGAGGCACATCACTGAAGTGAGGCTGAAGAAAGTAAAAAAACCTGTTTTTCCAAAATGAAACAATTAGAAACAAAAGACCTCTAGGACAAAAGAAGGGTCTGAGTGAAAACAGCTTCATTCTTCTTATTAAAGAAGATACTGTAGGCTTTAGGAAACGTAACAGAGTTATCTACCATATACCAGATACTTCTTGTAGTTTATTTAATCCTTAACCCAATCAGATATAATTATGATGTTGAATTTTTACCAAGAATTATACTGACATTTATGTCAGTTGCTCAGTCATGTCCGACTCTTTGAGACCCCGTGGACTGTATCCCACCAGACTTCTCTGTCCATGGGATTCTCCAGGCAAGAATACGGGAGTGGGTTGCCATTCCCTTATCCAGGTATCTTCCTGACCCAGGGATTGAACCTGGGTCTCCTACAATGAGGACGGATTCCCTGGAACCACCAGGGAAGCCTGTACTGACATTAAGGAAGTTACATAATTTGTCCAAGGTTACTCAACTGGTATGTAATACTGTTTTCCACAGTGCCTCCAAAAACAACATGCAAGCCAATAAAAGAAAGAAGCAATGACCCAACTAGAATGGAGATTAATTTTTTTTCTTTCACTGAAGAAAATCTAAAGATGGCCGCTTATTCTGGCCAAATATCAAAGACACAGTTTCCCAGAGGTGTACAGGGTCACCAGATACCTTGTCTCTGTTAATACTGTACATTATCCACCCTTTAATCAATCAGTAAAATAAAGGAAGGGGAAAAAAACCATTAAAATGAACCACATATCAACCATTTTCTTTTTAAAGTATCCTCTCCTTCCCTCCAAACCAGTCTCAACTCTCCACCTCAAACGATCACGCCTTTTCCTACTAGATGGAAGTCAGAAGTCACTATACCCAAACTCTCCCCAACCCCCTTCTTTGCATCTTAAGTTCCCTTAATGGCTCCACCCTCCCTTTCTATCATTCTACATGTTTGTTCTCATTCCTTTGTGAATTTATCAATTATTTCTCCTTTGTATCTTTAACTTCCTTTCTATTAAGTTGAAGCTAGGGGGAAAAAAAGATCTATTTTCCTTTTTACTACCATCCTTTCATTGCCAAACTTTTTTGCACAGGTCAGTACCTGCTTTCACTTGCTCATTATTACTATTTAATTCCCTGTAACACACACTTCTATCCCCATTTTAATAAAACAACTCTTTCAATGAGTAAGCAAAAATTTTGTCTTCATATTACATTCAAAAGCCAGCTTTAAAAAGTCTGTTTTTGTAGAAAATAAGAGATTGCACTTTACCCATCTTTTCTGAACTCTTTTCCCTTTTTTGGGCTTCCCTGGTGGCTCAGATGGTAAAGAGTTTCCCCGCAGTGCAGGAGACCCGGGTTTGATCCCTGGGTCGGGAAGATCCCCTGGAGAAGGAACTGGCTACCCACTCCAGTATTTCCTTTCTCAATTTCCTGATCCTTCATTCTCTTCTCACCTCATAACTCCTTTCAGTCTTTTCAGTGGGTGTAGGCATACTCAGTACTCGCCAACTGGAATCTGTTCCCAGGTGAACTTACTTAGAAAAACTAGTTATTTGTTAACTGTCTAATCATTTAAGTTGTTAAAATCATGTAGCTGATAATATGACCCCTAAACTCTCACCTGAGTTTTTATAAAGACCTCCATCACTTGGCTTTAGTCTTCAAGTCCCACCACTTCCTAACTACCTGCCATCCATACTTAACCACTTATCTTTTTCCAAACACGGCATGTTTTGCCCCTCTCCCTTTTTTGGGTAACACAGTTCCTCTGCCTTCAATGCCTCACCTACTTGCTCCCTAACAAACTCCTACTGTTATAAAACTACAGTTTGTTGACTACTTCAGTCAGTCCAGTTCAGTTCAGTTGCTCAGTCCTGTCCGACTCTTTGCGACCCCATGAATCGCAGCACGCCAGGCCTCCCTGTCCATCACCAACTCCCGGAGTTCACTCAGACTCATGTCCATCGAATCTGTGATGCCATCCAGCCATCTCATCCTCTGTCGTCCCCTTCTCCTCCTGCCCCCAATCCCTCCCAGCATCAGGGTCTTTTCCAATGAATCAACTCTTCGCCTGAGGTGGCCAAAGTACTGGAGTTTCAGCTTTAGCATCATTCCTTCCAAAGAAATCCCAGGGCTGATCTCCTTCAGAATGGACTGGTTGGATCTCCTTGCAGTCCAAGGGACCCTCAGGAGTCTTCTCCAACACCACAGTTCAAAAGCATCAATTCTTCGGTGCTCAGCTTTCTTCACAGTCCAACTCTCACATCCATACATGACCACTGGAAAAACCAAAGCCTTGACTAGACGGATCTTTGTTGCCAAAGTAATGTCTCTGCTTTTCAATATGCTATCTAGGTTGGTCATAACTTTCCTTCCAAGGAGTAAGCGTCTTTTAATTTTCATGGCTGCAGTCGCCATCTGCAGTGATTTTGGAGCCCAGAAAAATAAAGTCTGACACTGTTTCCACTGTTTCTCCATCTATTTCCCATGAAGTGATGGGACTGGATGCCATGATCTTCGTTTTCTGAATGTTGAGCTTTAAGCCAACTTTTTCACTCTCCACTTTCACTTTCAACAAGAGGCTTTTGAGTTCCTCTTCACTTTCTGCCATAAGGGTGGTGTCATCTGCATATCTGAGGTTATTGATATTTCTCCCGGCAATCTTGATTCCAGCTTGTGCTTCTTCCAGCCCAGTGTTTCTCATGATGTACTCTGCATAAAAGTTAAATAAGCAGGATGACAGTATACAACCTTGACGTACTCCTTTTCCTATTTGGAACCAGTCTGTTGTTCCATGTCCAATTCTAACTGTTGCCTCCTGACCTGCACACAAATTTTTGAGGCAGATCAGGTGGTCTGGTATTCCCATCTCTTTCAGAATTTTCCACAGTTTTTTGTGATCCACACAGTCAAAGCTGCCAATACTATATTCCAAGTACTTAGAATGGCATGAAGTCTGACTCCAAAACCAGAATTCTCATCTTCCTCTTTTTTATCCTTTATCAAGAAGGAAAGTATTCTGGGGCAGTGTAAACAGCCCTAGCTGAAGTCAGACAAATCTAGTTGAAGAATCCTGACTCCATAATTTTTTTTAGGATTTGAAATAGCTCAACTGGAATTCCATCACCTCCACTAGCTTTGTTCGTTGTGATGCTTCCTAAGGCCCACTTGACTTAGCATTCCAGGATGTCTGGCTCTAGGTGAGTGATCACACCATTGTGGTTATCTGGGTCATGAAGATCTTTTTTGTATAGTTCTTCTGTGTATTCTTGCCACCTCTTCTTAATATCTTCTGCTTCTGTTAGGTCCATACCATTTATGGCCTTTATCATGCCCATCTTTGCATGAAATGTTCCCTTGGTATCTCTAAAGAGATCCCTACTCTTTCCTATTCTATTGTTTTCCTCTATTTCTTTGCATTGATCGCCGAGGAAGGCTTTCTTATCTTTCCTTGCTGTTCTCTGGAACTCTGTATTCAACCTCACATTACATAATTTTGTACATCCTAGGATTAAAGTAATATTTTATGCAAAAGGCCTAGTGAATGTCCTGGAACATAGGAAGATGTCAACAAATGGTAGTACTTCCTTTCTTTGTCACTTCAAAACCCAATTCAAATATGACCTCATCTGTAAAGACTCATGAGGACCCTCTCCAAGAAGGCAGTACAATTATTTTTCATATCTGTCTCTTCACTATATCTCAAAATAAACCCTTTGAGATTGTTTTTGTGCCTCTAGTGACATATAGCTTTTAAATACACAGATCCTTAATGTTTAATAACTGTTAAACAGAGAGAAAATGAATGAATGGATACATCCACATCTGCCTATTAGTCATCTCCTCTCCCCGTAGTAGCCTACATTCAAGAGTCCCAGAACCACTCACATCAACTTCTCCCTGAAAACTCTGCATTCTTTCTTCTCTAACTTCAGTGAAATGGTTCCACAGTTATCCCAGTTTCCGGGGGAAGAATGCTCAGTGTCCTGTTTTCTTCCTCTTATTTGCTCCCCACTGTGTGCCATCACCACCCCTCTTCTCTGTTACTTGCATCACATCCCTGTTCTGGCTTTACTGCCTTTTGCAAAGGCAGTTAACAGCAGACTTTACATTGGTTTTCCTATCTTCATCTTTTCTGAACTCAATTCTCCACAACAGGGCTAAACTGATCTTAAGCTCTGTGTTATGACTTTTCTCCTTGTCACGTCTTCACCCACAGAAGATGTGAGACCCCTGAGGCTATGACTTTGTCTCACTTATTTTCTTATTCTTCTTCTACAGTTTAACATAATGTTTGCAGATATTCCCAATGAAGAAACACTTATGAAAACTTTTTAAACTCTCAGAAACCCTTAAAAGACAGGCAGTACTACCTTCATTTTATATGATGCAGTTGAGGTTCAGAACATTAGAAACTTGTTCAAACTTGTATTATAAAGAAGGACTTAAGTGTTATCTGCCTACTCGAAAATCCTGCTGTTAAATTTCCATGCTGGGTTCTTTCTTTATAGGAGTTGCTCTCTTGACTGAATTCACATTCTTTCCCTTCTGTATCAAAAGAAATTAATATTCTGCTGCTGCTGCTGCTAAGTCGCTTCAGTCGTGTCTGACACTGTGCGGCCCCATAGACGGCAGCTCACCAGGCTCCCCCGTCCCTGGGATTCTCCAGGCAAGAACACTGGAGTGGATTGCCATTT
The DNA here is from genome assembly GCF_000754665.1 of Bison bison bison. Taxonomy (NCBI): domain Eukaryota; kingdom Metazoa; phylum Chordata; class Mammalia; order Artiodactyla; family Bovidae; genus Bison; species Bison bison. The sequence goes on from NW_011494828.1 coordinate 1,593,752, forward strand.
CCTTCTCCAAAGCATGAAAGTGAAAAGTGAAAGTGAAGTCGCTCAGTTGTGTCTGACTCTTAGCGATCCCATGGACTACAGCCTACCAGGCTCTTCTGTCCACGGGATTTTCCAGGCAAGAGTACTGGAGTGGGGTGCCATTGCCTTCTCTGATTAATATTCTACACCCCTTTTAAAAATAACAACACTTGTCAATCAGTGTATTCTTCTTGGGTCATGTTCCTTTAATGACCTTTCAAGTAAATTTAAAGTTGTCCCCACAGGCTTCTTCCTACAGATTTTCTTCATCCTTTCACTTAACTGTTCTAGCACCTATATTGTTTCCTTTTACTGTCAAGTTTCAAACATGCCACTACCTTCATTTCCACCCACATAACTATAGAATCCTCTGAAATCTTGTTTTTCAGCCCTACACTACTGTCCTAAAACCTTAACTCAAAGTCACCAAAAACTTTCTAACTGCTCAGGTGCAAACCCCCTCTTTTCCGTTATTGCCCTTGTCAGCAGCAACTGACAAATGCTGACAACCCTGGCTGCTATCTTAAACTCACCCTCGCAGATTTGTGAAAGCATACCATTTTTTCTATGTCTGAGTACAATTTCTTAATCCTATTAACTACGTTGTTATTTTCCTAATATTTATCAAATAATAAGCATTTTCCCAAGTCTTATTTTCCTATTCTTTACTCTTCTTCTATCCTCTTTCCCTTGGTGATCTTCTCTACCCTGACAAGTTTCATTATCACTAGGATAATGACCATCAGTTCTGATATTTTTCCAGTACTACCAGGCAGTTAGAATGGTTCATTCATTATCCCTCAAATGTGCCCACTGTTTCCTATTTTCAAAACATTTTACTTAACCACCTCTTCTAATCTGTAGTACTTTCCAGACTTTTTCCTGACTACCTAAATCTTGACTATCCTCTAAAAATCCATTCAAATTACATTTTTTCAGTAAAATTTCCCTTCATGGTTGTAGTCTAAGCTGATCGTGCTCCTCTGAATAATGTAAAGAGTGTTTTAATTTAGTTGTTCCAAATCTGTTTAAGATTTGTTTCTAGGATTTGTTATTTTATTTCATATACAATCATATGACCTTATACTCTTGTATCTTGTCATCCCAATTAAACTTTCAGCTCATGGGGGCTCAGGACCAATGATGTACTTCTCTGTGTTGGTCTTAAAACCTGTGTTTTGAGTTTCAGTCGTGTCCGACTTTGTGACGCCCCATGGACTGTATCCCACCAGGCTCCTCTGTCCATGTAATTTTCCAGGCAAGAATACTGGAGGGGATTGCCATTTCCTCCTCCAGGAGATCTTCCGGACCCAGGGATTGAACCCACGTCTCCTGCACTGGCAAGACAGATTCTTTGCCACTCAGCCACCAAGCCTAAACAAGTGTTGGTGCCTAGAGAAAAGTGAATTAATGCTCACTAGTATTTTCAATAACACAGTAAACTCTGTTTCCTTGCAGTGGCTACAATTTATTCAAGCAATTATTGTGTGCCTTTGTGAGAATGCTAGGGATACAAACATGAAAAAGACCTGAAACCCTTAAGGAGATTACACCCAGTGAAGAAACAGATACAATAAATGTCAAGATTAGAGACAGAATGCTATTCAATCAGCTACAAGGCTTAATTAGATCTTTAGACGAATGTATGGCAACCCACTCCAGTACTCTTGCCTGGAAAATCCCATGGACGGAGGAGCCTGGTAGGCTGCAGTCCACGGGGTCGCTAAGAGTCGGGCACAACTGAGCGATTTCACTTTCACTTTTCACTTTCATGCACTGGAGAAGGAAATGGTAACCCACTCCAGTATTCTTGCCTGGAGAATCCCAGGGACAGAGGAGCCTAGTGGGCTGCCATCTATGGGGTCACACAGAGTCGGACACGACTGAAGCGACTTAGCAGCAGCAGACGTATGTGATAGAAAAGGATTCACAGAGAGGATGACATAAACAGGAAGGAAAATCTCCTAGGTAAGAGAAAGAAAGGGCAGTAACATATAAAAGATAGCTTGGGCTTAGACTATATAGAATTATACATGCCAATGCTAAGGAGTCTAGACATTGTATTATAACATCAGTGGTTGCTTAGCTATGACCCATGGGCCACAACTGGCTTGAGGCCTATTTTTATATGACCCATAAGCTAATTTTTTTTTTTTTTTTTCATTTTTAAAGGGTTGGGGAAAAAAAGAAAAAGAGAATGTTACCAAAAGGTCATATGTCATTGTGTGACCAACAAAGCCTAAAGTATGAATTATCTGGCCCTTTACAGATAAATTTTAGCCTGCCAGGCTTCTCTGTCCATGGAATTCCCCAGCCAAAAATACTAGAGTGGGTTGCTATTCTGTTCTCCAGGGTATCTTCCCGACCAAGGCATCAAACCTGGGTCTCCTGCATAGCAGGCAGATTCTTTTACATCTGCCACCAGGGGATCCCTAAGTTATCCAACCGCTGCTATACTGATGGTATGGGATCACTAAAGGGACTTAATGGGAAAGGATGGGATATATTCAAACTGCTTTAGGATAACCATTCTGACAGTTCAGTGGAAGATAAATACAGAGAGATGAGGCAATAGAAGGTACACTGAAATAATAAATGTGAGATGACAAAGACATAGGATATCATGGAGGAAAAAATTGACACAGACTTTGTAACTGCTTGGCACAGGGGAATGAGTGAGGAGGAGGAGGAATGAAGCAGCAGCCATGGTATTCAGCTCACTGATAGATAAATGTTGATATTATTAATGAAAACAGCACATCAAGAGAAGCAGGTTTATAAGATGAAGCTAGAGTATGAGAGGCCTACTAAACATGTAGTTGACAGCAGTAGAGAGTTTGGAGACAAGAGTAAAATACTATACATATAAGTTAGTGGTACCAAATGAATATCTGGTGAGGGACTCAACAGGAAAAAACAAATTTACTAAGTTCTTATTTATTCATCCCACCTTTGCTGTATAAGGTTCTGAAACTGATTCCAAATCATACCTTGGATGGAGGTGGTACAGGCTTAGGAACCAGGTTCTTATAGACACTTGGAACCATGGTTGACGATTTGTTTCCATTTGCATGGTGAGATCCTGGTGAGGTGAATGCAGCAGAGAAGGCAGCAGCAGGATCTTCTTTGGAAACTTTTTTGATGACTAGCATTTTGGAGGGTTGCTTGGCACTAGGTGGGTTTTCTGTGAAACACAACAGTGGAGAGCAAAAGAATGTCAAACCTTTTGGTTAACACACAGCATAGTTCAAATGAAGGCCTCACTTTCAACGAAGAGCTAAGAGTTGTGACTAAGTGACAAACATTTCCTGGTGTGCACTTCATAGATATTCTCAAGAGTGACACTACTCAGGAACCATAAGAACAAAGGCAGTATGTCAAACACTTGATTCTAAATTCATACTCAACCAAAAAGCCCGAAGATACCAGCAATCTTTCAGGCGTATAACATGCCTCATGTGCAGTGTGATCACTCAGGCATATACCAAACAAGAATATATCCAAGGGTAGCAACTCCTGTCAGCATGAGAATAGAGAGAGTAGAGAAAACTGGAAAAAGGAGTCTGCTATGGGACCTTCTGATGAGGCGAACTGGAGCAAAGCTATTCATTAACAAAAGGGAAGTGGTATAGCAACTGCCCTTAATCCCGCAACTCAGAATCCAAACCCAGTATTTAGATACACTAAAGCTGTCCTAGTAAGATGCCTGGCTACTGAATAACACAGGAACTAGGAGAGTACAATTTGTAAATGCCAAACATCCCAATGCTACAGAATCAGGTTTGGTTTGAAATACACTGATTTGTCTAATAACTTTTTATAAAGCTAGTTATTCCCAACATATACATATAAATGTGTGTATTTATAGGTTTTCCCCTACCTACACAACAATCATCATTTATAATTGCCAAAAACAAGGATACCACCACCACAGTCAGCAAACAGAACCTGGCTGAACAAAATGTTCTATAGGATGTGGTATTATTTAGCCTATCAAAGAATACTTTAGAATCTATTTGCTTAAAATCTGCTTTCAAATTCAGGGTTCTACAAGCTCTCAATTGTCTTTATTCTGACTCCACTACCTTTACATCCCAATGGTATTTTTGGGGCGGGGGTGGGGTGGGGGCAGAGTAACAGTTAATAGGTGTTAGTTACCATGTGCAAATGGATGAGATGAGAAACCAGAGATAAAGAAACAAACAAAAAAAGAGATAAATTTTTCTCCTCTCCCTGCTAATAAGATAAATTTAAAGTTTTGCCTTTAAAATGGCAAATCTACCTACCCCACACTCCAGAAGGGGTCCCAATAGGTCTGCATGGCTGATTCTGTTTGCCAGCTTCTGGATTCAAAGAAGGCTAGGAAAAAAGGGTATATTAATGATTGATATAGAAAGCTAATCATTTCAGCACTTTTTGCAAAGTAGCCTTCATCATGGAACCTATCAAATAACTATCAGCAGCACTTATTTAACTCTATATTCAGAATTAACAAACAGATATTTTGAAATGCCAATCAATAGGTCTTACATTAATCTCAGGCTCTTGTGGCTTTCATTTCCTTTAATATAAGAGGAGTAAAAAATTAAAAAAACAAAACAAAAACACTGTGCAAATTCTCATCTTCCTATAGGATATATATATGCCAACTAAGGAGAAAGCTGAATGAACAAGAAAGTATATCACTTTTTTCATATTTAAAGAGCACAATCTGGTCAGTGAAGTGTGTAATATCCACAGCATTTTTAATAAGACTGCTTTAGGGCAGAGGCACCTCATGTGCTAGGACTGTGCTGGGAATTTACAAAGGCCATTAAGAAGAATCCTTATCCCCACAAGGGACACGGTTTTCCTAAAAAGATAAACTTGCAGCCGAAAGCACAATAAAAGGTTACAGGTGCTATGATAAACGTTCACATTAGGGAAGGAGTACTAAGGAAGGAATAGTCAATTCTACTAGAAAGAGAAGTTCTATCAGAACAAGTTTCATTAGAGGAGTCCTTAATGATGAACTCCTAGGCTGGAAAATGGGTGATTCCAAAACAGAATGCTCAATGAACACCAAGACAGGAAAAACATGAAAAAGAATCAAATACTCAGAGATCTGCACACAGTTCAACATCAGTGCTAGGGAATGAGAGGACCTTTCTTTGGGGAAAGAGATGTCTGGCAAAATAGGAAAGTGCCAGATTGTGGAGCAGTTTTAAGGGAGGTTGAATCTTATTCTTTAGGAATGGGGCTATAGGATCCCCTTGCCCATTTTTATTTTGGCAACTACTTGCTGGTTTTGTTTTCTCCTTAGGAGATACCTAATGTCTGGCTGTGCTTCTGTTTCTGTGGTGCAATACAATGATCTAATTTTATCATCCTTTCTTTATAAGCTAGTATATATTCTTCCACTATTCAGTGGTAGAATTCATATGGAAAAGATAGAATACATGCTTGTTTCTAGGGTGGGGTATCATTGTGAACTCACAGCTTTGATCATATTTAATTTTATTTAAGGGCTTCCCTGGTGGCTCAGTGGTAAAGAATCTGTCTGCCAATGCAGGAGATGTGGGTTTGATTGCTGGGTCTAGAAGATCCCCTGGAGAAGGAAATGGCAATCCACTCCAGTATCCTTGCCTGGGAAATCCCACGGACAGGGAAGTCTGGCAGGCTGCATACAGTACATGGGGCTGCAAAAAGAGCTGGATATGACTTAGTGACTAAACAACAATGGAAATCAAACACTTGAAATTATTACCCTTAATTGATGCATGAAACATCCCAAGTTTGGCCAGTGGGGAACCTCTTCAATTTGGCTTCTGAATCCTTTTGATACAAGCCTAGCCATCTTTATTTCTTTACTATGTAGTATAACAAAACATTCTAAGCTTATCTTATAAATATCCTGTCCAGAAATGGCATTTCAAGACCACGATCTGGGCACTAGGGACATTATTATGGTACTGGTCATTGTGTTCAGTACTTTTTAGTGGACAGAGCCTGGAAATGCACAAACATGTGCATATACACACATTTTGAAAGATGAAATACCTCATGGCTTAGTGATATTTCCAATTCAAATTGAGGGCCTTGGGCTTTTTACTAAACATCTTCTATTTCTATCTGTATTTCCTTTCTTATACCTCTGATTTTCAAGGATACAAAATATCAACAATATGATTAATAAAAATGATCTTACACAATGTTTGTGACCTTTATAAATGAAGATAAGTGTGACACAGTATAAAATGCTTGGCTCACATTTTCTTTGCTTGAGTATCCAGTTAATTCACTGGCTTGGGTTATAAAGCTTTGTTGTCAAAGTATATCTGATTTTTTCTTTGTTCTAAGTCACTTGTTCTTTGTGTCTTGATATACAAAGGATGACTGGTCTGGCTGTCCTTTCAATTTGTAGTTTCAAGTCTTACTATATTTCATAAAATTATTCTTGAATTACACTTTTTAGCACTTACATTTTTCATTGTTATTCTTTTGAAGGGTGAGTTTTTGGATTTTTTTTGGTCAAATTACCGCATCTCTTTTTCAATTCTAAATCTCAATCTGTTTCAGTTTCATTTAAAGTTTCCTTTAATTCTTGGAAAACACTACTGTTTATTGTCTTGTGCTCTTTGTTTAGTCTTCATTTTTCTGAACTTTTATTGTTTCTTTCCCAAGTTCTAGCACTGCGAATTTTTCTGGTTATGTTTTTCTTGTACCATTTATTCAAATTGTAAAATAGCAGGTTATGGTTCCTATCTGTATTGTGCACATCTTGCAGGTGTACTTTGCATGGGCTATAGAAATGATATTCTGTTCCTTACTATCTTGATCCTTTCATGTTGTTCCATTTTTATGTGATCAATTTTTGTGAATGTGGATCAAGATAGCTTTGTTATATCACTCTTATAGCTCTCTCTTCTGTTGTTTCCATGGAGTGCTCAAAAGGACTATGGCATACTTTCTTTGATATCCTAGCTCACCACCCCCCTCCCCATGCATTTTATATAAACCTCTTCTTCCCTTTGTCTCTATTGTCTGTCTCTGCAGCTCAGTCTGGATTCTATTTCCAACAGTTTTGTTCTCAGTGAGGGGCTTTTGTTTTGGAAGGGAGCACTGGCTAGTTATGATTAAAAGGGATAGAACTCTGTGCTGGTTATCATTTTACTGCCTCTTGGTTCCAGTCATCCTTTCTGCTTGTTCTATGTAAATTTATCTGGGCACTTTAAAAAACTCCCTTTGTTAATTTGCTGGCATGGTAATTTCGTCAGTAGATAGCAAGGACAGACTTCTGCTTCTTGCTCCTGTGTGCTCACTCAGCAGACTCCTGCAGCACCCTGCTCCTGCTCTAAGCTGGGTTCTAAAGTACAAGTGAGTGCTGACTTGAGTGGTTTTACAGCACTGACATCTCCCATGAACAGCTTTATGAGGTACTCTAAAGGGCATATTTCCAGTATGTTCCCCAAAGAAGCACCTTACCAACTGCTCTGCCATTCAGTGAACCACAGCTAAGCCCTTCCAACAAGATCTTGATCTCAATCTTGGGAGTGGTGATGGGGCAAGAGAGCACTCTTGGGCACTCTGTCTTAGCCCTAGGGTCAGTGGCAGCTCCTTGTATCTGCTAATTCGCTACCTTAGAATTCTATATATTTAAAAAATATATTTATTTGGCTGCATCAGGTCTTAGTTCTGGCATGCAGGATCTTCACTGTGTCATGCCAGAATCTTTTGTTACCTGCCATGCATGGACGTTAGTTGCAGAGTGTGGGCTGTCTAGTTGTGGCACACAGGCTTAGTTGCTCCACAGCATGCGGGATCTTAGTTCCTCAATCAGGGATCGAATTTGCATCTCCTGCACTGCAAAGCAGACTCCTGACCACTGGACCACTAGGGAAATCCCAGAACTCTGTATTCTTTATATTATTTAGAGTTCTCTTTACTTCTTGCTAGCCAATCACTCATTACCATATCTTGTTAAGTTCTTTATGTTAACTTTCCTTGGTCAAATTACTCAAAGATTTCTCTCTCCTAATCAATCCACTTAGACCCTTCAAACCTTATCCCAGAATACCTCTGTATTTACTAGTTTTGGGGATATGGAAAACCGCCCCTAATTTCTAGCTGCTGTTCTCAAATGTTCTCTAAGCTTTCCAGAACAATTCCTGGCTCTTATGAAAATCTGGGGATGCTCGATGCCCTATTGTTTCCTTCAGTTTCTCCTGCATAAATGCTAATACCTAATTATCATTCAAGTTTTATAGCTTTCAGTAATTTGCCCCTATGCTGCAATACCTCACTTTATTTAACTGTAGGTGATGTCCATGTAGTTTCTGGCTCTTCAATCCTGTAATTTCAGACTTAGAAGTAATACAAAGAATTCCTATACATCATGCATTTAGAGTTTCATGTCTCCTGCTTGGCTGGCAGACTTTTTACTACTGACACACCTGGGAAGGCTTTCTAGAGTGTCATATAGATGGAATCATGCAGTATGTACTCTATTGTGTAAAGTTTCACTGAGATTCGTCATGTTTCATCCAGTCATTCTTTTTTTATTACTGAATAAGTAGTCCATTAAGAATCCATCTGCCAGTGCAGAAGACACAAGAGACTAGATTGGGAAGATCCCTTTGAGTAGGAAATGGCAACCCACTGCAGTATTCTTGCCTAAAAATTCCATGGACACAGGACCCTGGCAGGCTACAGTCCATGGGGTTGCAAAGAGCACGGCATAGTATTAAGTAGTCCATTACATGACTACACCACAATTTTTCTATTCCTGTTTCTACATTTAAATTGTTTGCTGGGAATTCTCTGGGAGTCCAGTGGTTAGGACTCCATGCTTTCACTGCCGAGGGCCTGGGTTCAATCCCCGGTTGGCGAATTAAGATTCTACAGGCCACATGGCATGGCCACCAAAAAAAAAAAGAAGTTTCCAGTTTTGTGTTATTATGAAAAAAATTACAGTAAATGTACATAGACTTCCATGCCTCTTTAGTAAATACACAGAAGTGCAAGTACTGGGTCACCAGATTTATGTTTAATTTTATAAGAAACTGCCAGATTTTCCTCTTCCCAAAATGGTAGTACTACTATACACACCTACATGAGAGCTCCAAGTACTCAAAAATGTCACCAAAGTTAGTGTTTTCAGACTTTAAATATTAGCCAGTCTGTTCAGCAATATCTCATAGTGGCCTTAATTTAAATTTCCACACTTCCTTTATGACTAATGACACTGACCATTTTTTCATGTGCCTATTGGCCATTCTTATATCTTCCTTGTGAAACATTTGTTCAAATCTTATTTATAATTTTAAAATACTGATTTGTAGGAGTTACTCACATTATGGCTACAGGCCCCTTTTCAAATCTATGATCTGCAAATATTTTCCTGAGTCTGTGAGACAAGCAGAAGTCCTAAGTTCTGATGAAGCCCAATTTATCAATGCTTTCCTTTATGATTACTGCTTCCTAGGTCAAAGAAATCTTTTTCAAAAATCCCCTATGTGAGAAAGATATTCTAAGTTGTCTTCACTTCAGGCTTTACCATAGGTCTATAAACCATCTCAAATTCATTTTTTATATGCTAGGTGATAGGAGCAGAGAAGATATATACCCATACCTGTGTGTGTATGTGTTAGTTGCTCAGTCATGTCCAACTCTTTGCGACCCCATGGACTATAGCTCGCCAGGCTCCTCTGTTCCTGGAATTCTCCTGGCAAGAATACTGGAATGGATTGCCATTCCCTTTCTCCAGGGGATCTTTCCTACCCAGGGATCAAACTCGGGTCTCCTGCATACAGGCAGATTCTTTACCATCTGAGTCACCAGGGAAGCCCGATCTATACCTAAGAGAAAGTATAGGTATAGATGGAGAAGCCATCAGAGAAGCTACCCTAGTCACTCAACTGGTAAAGAATCTGCCTACAATGCAGGAGACCCCAGTTTGATTCCTGCATCAGAAAGGTCCCCTGGAGAAGGGATAGGCTACCCACTCCAGTATTCTTGGATTTCCCTGGTGGCTCAGATGGTCATGAATCCACCTACAATGTGGGAAACCTGGGTTGGATCCCTGGGTAAGGAAGATCCCCTGGAGAAGGGCATGGCAACCCAATCCAGTATTCTTGCCTGGAGAATCCCCTGGTCAGAGGAGCCTGGCAGGCTACAGTCCATGGGGTCTCAAAAGAGTCGGATACGACTAAGCACACACACACTTGCAGCGTCTATACCTATATATAGATAGATGAACAGTTCCAGCGCAATTTGTTAAAAACATTTCTTTCTCCACTGATTGGCTTGCTTTGGTACTTCTGTTGAAAATCAAAGGAACATATTAATGAAGGTTTATTTCTGGGTTCTCTATTCTGCCGTACTATCAATCTATATGCATAATAATGTCATATCATTTTGATTAGTGTTGCGTTATACAAAGTCTTCATGTTAGGAAGTATAAATCCTCCAACTGTTCTTCTTTTTCAAGATTGCTTTAGATATTCTAGGTCTTTTTATTTCAATATAAGAAAGCATGCTTGCTGGGGTTGTACAGTCCATAGAACTGATGTCCTAACCATGTTGAATCTTCTAATTCACAGCCTTCCATTCAAAATGTATCTCTTATTTAGATCTTTAATTTCCCTTGGCAATATTCTGTGGTTCAATATTAAAGTCTCTCACATCTTCTGTTAAATTTATTCCTAAGCAGTTTTCAAAGGCTTTTTAGAATTTTGTAAAAAACCCTCTGTATACATATAAGCTGTTGAGTTCTTATCTGTGGATTCAATCAATTGCAGATCATATACTGCAACTATAGTATATACTACTGAAAAAATCTCCATACAAATGGATATGCAAGCTTGAACTCTTGAACAGCATGTTGTCCAAGGTTCAACTGTATATAAAAATACGACTTAAAAAAAAACTAACGCTGTAGCCTAAAACCTTGTTAATTCGTTAGTCTTTACAATTTATGTAAGCAACCATGTCACCTGTGAATAGAAACTTATTTCTTTCTGTTAATTTATAATGCATTTTCTCTTTCTTGCCTTACTGCACTTGTTAGGATCTCCAGTACAATGCTAAATATAAGTAGTGAGAATATACATGTTAATACTGCTCCTGGAATTAAAGGGAGCTCTGCTCTTACTGGAGAATTTGGTAAGACTCAAAGCCATGGCTACACTGTTGTACCTTCTCAGAATCCCTTCTCTCCACAAATTTCTTACTCTCAGATTCCACACACATTAAAGCCCAAATCCTACAAGACTACCCTCACACCTGGCTCCTTCTTCAAGGAACAGTGTACCATGCATCATCAATTCATTCTCTTATCCTTGGAAGGTAATATCAAACTGCCAGGAACAAAGCTCTCAACCACATTTACTAACAGCTACCATTTAAAAATATATGTGCCAGACTTTTCTGGCAGTCCAGCGGTTAAGAGACATTTCTACTACAGGGGGCGCAGATTAGATCCCTGTTTTGGGAACTAGGATCCTGCATGCTGTAAAGCATGGCCATTTAAAAAAAAGAAAAGAAATTTTATTCTTTCTTGATATATCCCATTCTTTTTCAACTAATCACTTCTTAATCCCCCTTACTGCTATTCCACACACCTCCTCTCTGAATATATTACTTTCCTTGGATGATTTTGTCCATTCATAAATCTCAACTACCACCTCTGTTTCCAAAGGCATACCTCTAATTTACCTCACCCATCTCTTTGGTACTAAGACTTCTTTATCTTCTACCCTTCAATTCTGCTCCTCCTGCATTTTCTTTTCAAATGATTACTTCAGTTCAGTTCAGTTGCTCAGTCGTGTCTGACTCTCTGCGACCCCATGAATCGCAGCGCACCAGACCTCCCTGTCCATCACCATCTCCCGGAGTTCACTCAAACTCATGTCCATCGAGTCGGTGATGCCACCCAGCCATCTCATCCTCTGTCGTCCCCTTCTCCTCCTGTCCCCAATCTCTCCCAGCATCAGAGTCTTTTCAAATGGGTCAACTCTTCACATGAGGTGGCCTAAGTACTGGACTATCAACTTCAGCATCAGTCCTTCCAATGAACACCCAGGACTGATCTCCTTTAGGATGGACTGGTTGGATCTCCTTGCAGTCCAAGGGACTCTCAAGAGTCTTCTCCAACACCACAGTTCAAAAGCATCAACTCTTCGGCGCTCAGCTTTCGTCACAGTCCAACTCTCACATCCATACATGACCACAAGGAAAAAACATAGCCTTGACCAGACGGACCTTTGTTGGCAAAGGAATGTCTCTGCTTTTAAATATGCTATCTAGGTTGGTCGTAACTTTCCTTCCAAGGAGTAAGCGTCTTTTAATTTCATGGCTGCAGTCACCATCTGCAGTGATTTTGGAGCCTGAAAAAATAAAGTCTGACACTGTTTCCACTGTTTCCCCATCTATTTCCCATAGTGATGGGACCAGATGCCATGATCTTCGTTTTCTGAATGTTGAGCTTTAAGCCAACTTTTTCACTCTCCTCTTTCACTTTCATCAAGAGGCTTTTGAGTTCCTCTTCACTTTCTGCCATAAGGGTGGTGTGATCTGCATATCTGAGGTTATTGATATTTCTCCCGGCAATCTTGATTCCAGCTTGTGCTTCATCCAACCCAGAGTTTCTCATGATGTACTCTGTGTATAAGTCAAATAAGCAGGGTGACAATATACAGCCTTGACGTACTCCTTTTCCTATTTGGAACCAGTCGGTTGTTCCATGTCCAATTCTAACTGTTGCCTCCTGACCTGCATACAAATTTTTGAGGCAGGTCAGGTGGTCTGGTATTCCCATCTCTTTCAGAATCTTCCACAGTTTATTGTGATCCACAGAGTCAAAGGCTTTGGCATAGTCAATAAAGCAGAAATAGATGTTTTTCTGGAATGCTCTTGCTTTTTCGATGATCCAGCAGATGTTGGCAATTTGATCTCTGGTTCCTCTGCCTTTTCTAAAACCAGGTTGAACATCTGGAAGTTCACGGTTCATGCATTGCTGAAGACTGGATTGGAGAATTTTGAGCATTACTTTAGTAGCGTGTCGGAGAAGGCAATGGCACCCCACTCCAGTACTCTTGCCTGGAAAATCCCATGGATGGAGGAGCCTGGTGGGCTGCAGTCCATGGGGTCGATAGGAGTCGGACACGACTGAGCGACTTCAGTTTCACTTTTCACTTTCATGCATTGGAGAAGGAAATGGCAACCCACTCCAGTGTTCTTGCCTGGAGAATCCCAGGGACGGTGGAGCCTGGTGGGCTGCCGTCTATGGGGTCGCACAGAGTCAGACACGAATGAAGTGACTTAGCAGTAGTAGCAGTTACTAGCATGTGAGATGAGTGCAACTGTGTGGTAGTTTGAGCATTCTTTGGCTTTGCCTTTCTTTGGGATTGGAATGAAAACTGACCTTTTCCAGTTCTGTGCCCACTGCTGAGTTTTCCAAATTTGCTGGCATATTGAGAGCAGCACTTTCACAGCATCATCTTTCAGGATTTGAAATAGCTCAACTGGAATTCCATCACCTCCACTAGCTTTGTTCGTTGTGATGCTTTCTAAGGCCCACTTGACTTCACATTCCAGGATGCCTGGCTCTAGGTCAGTGATCACACCATCATGATTATCTGGGTTGTGAAGATCTTTTTTGTACAGTTCTTCTGTGTATTCTTGCCACCTCTTCTTAATATCTTCTGCTTCTGTTAGGTCCCTACCATTTCTGTCCTTTATCAAGCCCATCTTTGCATGAAATGTTCCCTTGGTATCTCTAATTTTAAGAGATCTCTAGTCTTTCCCATTCTGTTGTTTTCCTCTATTTGCACTGTTTGCTGAGGAAGGCTTTCTTATCTCTCCTTGCTATTCTTTGGAACTCTGAATTCAGATGCTTATGTCTTTCCTTTTGTCCTCTGCTTTTCACTTCTCTTCTTTTCACAGCTATTTGTAAGGCCTCCTCAGACACCCATTTTGCTTTTGCATTTCTTTTCCATGGGGATGGTCTTGATTACTTATTATTCACTAATTCCTTTTGAATAGAAATCTTATTTTTTTATTTTAATTTTTGTAGAAATCTTATTTTTCACCCTTTCTTCTCTAGGTACAATGCCATGGTTTCCATTCTTTAGATTTATCCTCCAAAACAATATTTTTAACAAACTTAATGTCTGTTAACAGGAAAATGGATAAACAAACCTAGTATATTCATACAACAGAGTATTTCCTATACAGCAGTAAAAAAGATACACAGCAGAGTTTCTCAACCATGGCACTACTGACATTTGGGATTGGTTAATTCTTTGTTATAGGGCTGTCCTGTGCATTGTAGGAAACTCAGCAACATCTCTGATCTCTACATACTAGATGTCAGTAGGACTATCTCCAGTTGTGACAATCAAAATTTCTCTAGATATTGTCAAATGTGCTCTGAAGGAGGTATATTTGTTCCTGGGTTGAGAAACACTGATCTAGAGCCCTATGTATCAATATAGACAAATCTCAAACAATTTTAAGGAAATAAAAGAGAACTACGTTGGACACGACTGAAGTGACTTAGCAGCAGCAGACGATGTGATAGTATTCATATAAAATCAGAATCAGGCAAAATTGTATTACAGATTGTTTATGGATACATTCATATATGGAGCTGGTGCAAAAGTAACTGTGATTTTGCACTGCTGAATTTTGCTCTTTGATAATGGAATATATTATTAAATAAATGTGGTAATGTTATATACATCATTTTAATGTGCATATCTTGCTTTATGGCTTTTTGCTAATGAGTTATTACTTGCTGTTTATATTTATTTTAGACCACGGAAATGTGAAATGATATAGACAAAAAGCAAATGTGAGTGATTTTCTTATTCAATTTCAAAATGGGTCGTAAAGCAATGGAGACAACTTGCAACATTAACAATGCATTTGGCCCAGAACTGCTAACAAACATATAGTGCAATGGTTGTTGAGGAAGTTTTGTAAAGGAGATGAAAGCCTTGAAGATGAGGAGTATAGTGGCCAGCTGTAGTGGAAGCTGACAACGACCAATTGAGAGCAGTCATCGAAGCTGCTGCTCTTATACAAGAAGTTGCTAAAGAACTCAACGTTGACCATTCTACAGTCATTTGGCATCTGAAGCAAACTGGAAAGGTGAAAAAGCTCAAGTGTGTGCCTCATGAACTGCCTGTAAATTAGACAAACTGTTTTGAAGTGTCATCTTCTTTTATTCTACACAAGGACGATAAATAATTTCTTGATCAGATTGTGATGTCCGACAAAAAGTGGACTTTACATTATAACCAGCTCAGTGGTTGGCCTGAGCAGCAGCTCCAAAGCACTTCCCAAAGCCAAAGTTACACCAAAAAGGAAAAAAAGGTCATGGTCACTGTTTGGTGGTCTGCTGCTGGTCGGATCCGTAACAGCTTTCTGAATCCCAGCGAAACCGCTGCATCTGAAAAGTATGCCCCACAAATCACTGAGATGCACTGAAAACTGCAACACCTGCAGCAAGCACTGGTCAACAGAAAAGGCCCAATTCTGCATGACAATGCCCGACCACATACTGCACAACCGATGCTTCAAAAACCGAATGAACTGGTCTATGAAATTTGACCTCATCTACCATATTCACCTGCTCTCTTGCCAACTGACTACCACTTCTTCAAGCATCTTGACAACTTTTTGCAAGGAAAATTCTTTCCACAACTAGCAGAAGGCAGAAAATGCTTTCCAAGAGTCTGTCAAATCCCAAAGCGTGGATTTTTATGCTACAGGAATAAACAAACTTACTTCTCATTGGCAAAAATGTGTTCACTGTAATGGTTCCTATTTCAGTTAACAAAGATATGTTTGAGCCTAGTTATAATGATTTAAAATTCAGTCTGAAACCACAATTATTTTTGTACCAACCTAATAGTAAAAAAACATATATGATGGGAAACACTGAAATAAAAACGGTGATTACCTTTAGGGGAAAGAGGAGAATATGGTTAGGGAAGTTTTAACTGTACCTATAATTTACCTCATTTATAAAAGAATGGTCTGGAGCATACTGGGCAAAATGTCAATATTCACAAAGCTAAGTTATGAGTGTACTTGACCATCTTTCTCCACACTTTAATGTACACTTTAGTTCAGTTGCTCAGTCGTGTCCGACTCTTTGTGACCCCATGAATTGCAGCACGCCAGGCCTCCCTGTCCATCACCAACTCCCGGAATATGCCATAAAAGTGTAAACACAAAATAAACCTGCCCTTATTGACCTTGTTCAGGTATGATGTGACTTAGCAGGTGAAGATAACACTGCCTTAAACATTTCTTTCTATTGTCAACTCATTTCTCACTGGAAAAGTCACAGAACTGATAACAGACCTTATCAAACTATGCCAATCAGTAGTATAGTACCAGTTTAAAAAGTACGCTAAGTAACTTCTACCTTACCCCACACCAATTCTCATTTCTCATTATCTTTTTTTTTTTAACTAAAGCACAAAAGAAACTTAAACTACTAAAAGAAATCTTGTTTTCCATGTGCTCAGCTGACTGTGGTCATAATAATATGTATTTTAGGTAAATGTTCAGATAAGATAGAAATTATAACTACAGTTGCTTCATTTAATTGGGTGAAAATTACAAAACGAAATTCATTTTATAACAGGAATACCATTCAACTTTTTTTTTTGTTGCTGCTGGTTTGATGAGGATTTCATCAAGCTCTCAAAGTGTGATAAGCAAGAGAGATTTTGTTTCCTAATCACTACCACTGGTCTTGTTTGAATTTGCTTATTTATTGAATAAATAAAGTTATAATTTAGTGTAGTCATTTTGGACTATTGAGTACTTAAAAACATTCTGGTCAAATACTTAATGTATTGGTATTATAGACTTTTCCAGGAATAAAATTTTAAAGGATGGGCACCTTGAAATAGGAATATCAATAAGTAACATTTAAATTAAGAGCCCTCAGACCATTTGCTAGACTTGGGAGAGGAGGGGCTGAATGCCTAAATTTTACTCTCTAGGTGGCTTTGATAACATGAAATGGGTGTTATAAAAGTGACTAGCTTATCTAATGTGCTACTTAAAAATAATGAGCTGCACTAATAGGATTTTGCTTCTAGTCATATGTGGCTTCTGGGCACTTCGAATGTGTTATCTATATTAAGATGTAGTATAATTATAAAACACACAAAGAATTTTGCAGACCTAGTATAACAAAGAATGTAATTATTTGAAGATAATGACTACAGGTTAAAATAATAATAATGATTTGGATATATTTGGTTAAATAAAATATATTATTAAACTTTTAAAGGTGCACAAAAACTACTTTTGGCTTAGAGGTCAAAAGGCATATAATTCACCACAGAGTAGCATATATAGGCAACAGGTAAAATATTCCTAACTGTGTGTTTCTAATCTTATCACAACTGTCTATATAAGCAAGCAATATCAGAGGAAAAAATCCCTCTTATGATAGTTGGAGAAAGACAATTTAACAGTTTTCCATAAATATATCTGAATATTGAATCTTATAAAACTTAAAGAAAACTCAGGATTTCTTTCAAGTTCCAAAGGTGTAAAGATGAAAAAATATTAAGATTTGCTAAAAATTATACAGGAATTTTGGTCCTCATCTTCATATTAATCAACTCTTTCCTAAAAACAATAAAAGTCTAAATGTAGGACTCCCTTTTATTTATTTCTTCAAATGTTCTTATATATATATATAAGAATCATTTTAGATTTTAACTGCAGAACTAAACCTTTATACTTACAAAGTCTTCCTCTTCAAACTGCAACTTTTCTACCTTATCTTCTTTCTTCTCTTCCCTAATATCTGTAGGTGGCTTCTCCTGAAAGACACAGCCTTTCCGGGAATGGAAGCTGCCATTCCAATGGCGATGGTTTCCTGTGCCACCCCCACTACGCTGGCTCATGCCATCATGACCTCGTGAAGAGCCATGCCAACCAGATAGGTTCCCTGTGATTCCAGCATATGCTCCCTTAGAGACACCAGAGTCCACAGAATCATGGCGAAACAGGGAGGGCTGGTGCCAAGAATCTGAAAAAATAAGGAAAAGTAACACATTAGTGTGTTTGCTTTCTGTAAATTCAGGAACAAGTGGGCCATATGCTTCCTGATCTAATTTACAGTATTGCCAAAGCCCTTCAGGGGACTTCTAAATAAAAAATTAAGTCCACACACACACAAAATCACAAGATACATCCTTTTGTTTTAATGTAATTTCTGTATGAGTTCTTTAACTGAATAAATGACTTAAGAGCACCTAAGAATGTTAGAAAGCCAGTATAGCTGAGTGATGACTACTGGACGATCTAATTGAGTATTGTGTTTACAAAAGATCATTATTCCAAGGTTATGGACATGTACCCTCAACCTGGGCTTCCTCTGAGTAGCTTAAATAGTCATGGAAGTTGGGTATGTCTTACCTCCTGTAGTTCGAAGAGGTCCATTGTTGAAAAAGCCATCAGAGGAATTATGTCTACGACGGCTTACTCCAAATCTACCATCTCCTCGGGGTAGGTGCTCTCCGTGTTTTTCGAAAGTCGCTGTAGGTGACTAAGATGATAATAAAGTATAGAGAAGCAAACAGATAAGTACGTATCAATCTCTTTCATTATCTTTGGTTTTGCATCAGGCTTCTAGAAAACAAGTAATATTGGTGGCAGACATCTCCATTTTGAGCACATGGGACATAGTTAAGGGCAATAGTTCTCTGAGTTAGAGAAGTCCTACATTTCCTATTTAATCACTGATTGAATTAATTAACAGGCTACTTCAATTACTTGCATGGTGAGGGGTGGGGGAGGAATCAGTCAATATCCAGAAGAACAAGCTCCAAAACTTACACTTAAAAATGTTGTTAATCTTGAAAGGAAAAGAAAGAAGCTTGGTTTAAAATAATTCTAAATAGCTTATTTGTGTAAATTACTCTCGAATTGGACAGAAAGGAACAGTTTAAATACCATCATGGCATGCCATTAACAATCACACAAAAGTTTTTATAGCTTTATAAAACACTTATTTCCATTGTTTAATACTCATAACAAGATTACAATTTGACATCATCCCCATTTTATTTACACATGAGGAAGGAGGTCAGAGAGAGTAAGTCTCTGAGGTTACACAACTAAAATAAAGCATTTTGAGAAACACTATTATGTCCTTTCCTACTCCAAATAGTTGTATGCTATGACAGTCTTTTTCTCAAACAATAGAAAACCGAAGTTTAATAATCCATGAAATGTATGGTTTACAGGCCCACCACACCCAACATTTGATAAGTGCTTATAGGAGAACTACAGGTTGTGTTAGAGAAATCTTTATATCTATTTCCTTATTATTAATATCTTCACTTACACTTGGTATTGTCAGATTTTATTTAGCCATTCTAGTGGGTTGCAAGGGCTTCCCTAGTAGTTCAGCTGGTAAAGAACCCGCCTACAGTGCTGGAGACCCCAGTTCGATTCCTGGGTCATGAAGATCTCCTGGAGAAGGGATAGGTTACCCACTCCAGTATTCTTGGGCTTCCCTGATGGCTCAGCTGGCAAAGAATCCGCCTGCACTGTGGGAGACCTGGGTTCGATCCTTGGGTTGGAAAGATGCCCTGGAGAAGGGAACAGCAACCCATTCCAGTATTCTGGCCTGGAGAATTCCATGGACTGTATAGTCTATAGGATCGCAAAGAGTCAGACACAACTGAGAGATTTTCACTTTCTTTCAGTGGGTTACAAAGATTTCTCCTTTCCTCCGAAAGTTTACTGGGTTTTAATTCTTCAATTTAGGTTATAATACACTTCAAGTAAATTTTTATGTACGATATAAAGTCAAGGTTGAGGCTCTCCCTCCTATTCCTCCATAAATATCCAGTCCTAAAGCAACCTGTTGAAAAGGATTATCACTTCTGCATTGAATTACCTTGGTACTTTAGTAAAAAATCAACTGACTAAATATACAGGACTATTTTTGAATTTTGTATTCTATTCCACCACTTCACAAGTCTATGCTAATACCACACAAATTTGCTTGCTGTAGCCTTGATGGAAATATTTATTAATAAATTATATTTCCTAATTCTTTTTACCAAGTTCATGGCGCTAAATCAATTGTTCTCTGCAGGTATAAGATCTGCCTACTTTTAAACACTTTCCTAGATCCCATACCTAATCTCTCAGGTCCACCACCTCCAACTCTTGAGGCAGATTATGTCAATTATGAGATGGCTGCGAATTTCACAAGCGCAATTCAAACTGAAATTTAGAGTAAAGGGTTGTGGGTCTAGACAGAGCAGGAACATCTTCCCCAAAATTCATGTTTAAAAAAATGTTTTTTTTTTTCTGAGACTACCTATCAACTTTGTCCCTCCTCTATTAGGTGGCAAAATGGGAAGTATTTTTATTAGCTTCCCAAAGGTTTCCTTTATCAAGAATATATTCCATTTGTCTTTATCCTTAATGCAAATATTTTCTCCAAAATCAGTAAGCAGACCATTGTCTCTGAAATAGAATTTCTAGGATTTAATCTGAGAGTCATGTAGTAGTCAATCAATTACTGTCTATTCTTTTTCCTCATCAACTACTACTTTAGACATATGTACATTCATTCTGAAGATCCATTTCCCCCAAACCGAAGTGTTCTGCAACTAACACAGGAAGTCTTAAGTGTGTCACACAATGAGAAAAGCTTAACATGTAATGAAATAAACAGGACACTTGGGTACACACTGACTTGAACTGCCTAAGTGTTTATACCCTAAAAGTAAGATAAAAGAAAGATAAGTTTATGAAAACATATCTAAAATTCTCAGACAAGACTGAATATACACACAAAAAAACTAGATTGTAAAACAGAGGCTATAAGACAAGGATGCAAAGAATTGGTATTAAGATAGTTACTAGAATGAAGAACAGTACCTTAGCTGACTGTGGTGTTGAGAAATTTAGCCAAGCAGGAACAAAGTCATGCTGCGCCATTTAGGTCCAGTGTCTCTTTTCAACAAGGTGAGGCATCCAACCTCATGGCCAGGATCTGAAAATGAGAAAATTGAAATCATTTATTCTTGGAAGAACCTTGTATCAAGTAAAGGAGTCTGTGATTTCTTTAAGGTTGCCCTTTTACAGAAAGACTTGCTCTCTGAACCTTTCTAGAGTAGTCATCTGGCCTCATACATCAGAGAAGTTCTGAACAAAAACAATAGTCTGTGAATATATAACCATGAATATTCAACACAGAGAGAGAAAGTGGGACATTGCCCTAAAAGTTATATGACAGAAGCTAATGAATTCTTGGGTTATAGCAGAAGAACCTTAAGAATAAACAACTACTCATAACTATAGATATATGCTATGCCAGGTATATGCTGTTGCTGCTGCGGCTGCTAAGTTGCTTCGGTTGTGTCTGACTCTGTGCGACCCCATAGATGGCAGCCCACCAGGCTCCCCCATCCCTGGGATTCTCCAGGCAAGAACACTGGAATGGGTTGCCATTTCCTTCTCCAATGCATGAAAGTGAAAAGTGACAGTGAAGTTGCCCAGTTGTGTCCAACTCTTAGCAATCCTGTGGACTGTAGCTCACCTCCATGAAGACTGTAGGCTCCTCCATCCATAGGATTTTCCAGGCAAGAGTACCGGAGTGGGGTGCCAATGCCTTCTCCGCAGGTATATGCTAAGTTGCTTCCAACACTGCTGATACTTTGTGACCCCATGAACTACAGCCTACCAGGTTCCTCTAACCATGGGATTCTCCAGGCAAGAATACTGGAGTGGGCTGCCACTTCCTTCTCCAGGAGATCTTCCTGACCCAGGGATCAAACCCATGGTCTCTTATGTCTCCTGCATTGGCAGGAGGGTTCTTTACCACCAGCACCACCTGGGAAGCCCCAAATTATAGATACTTATAAAAAAAGATTAATCTGCTTCAGGTAACTTCAGGCAAAAGCAGTAGAAAAAAATCTTCCTAGAGAAGGAAGTTATAACTTCTCAAGAGTTTTTCTATTAGTTCACATTAACTTCTAATCAGAATCAATTTTCCTGAGAGATCTATTAGTGTCTCCAAACTACCTCACTGATAGTCTCCAGAATATATCAGAAAAGAGTAGGTATTTTCCATGATACATATACATACACAGTCTTCTTCCAAAGTTAGACATAGGAGGATACTTACCCCAGAGTATAACCTCTGTGGTCCTGCTTCCTGAACTTCTTGAGTTGCCAGCTGGATTTCCACAAGGTTCTCTTGTTAAAAGGGTACTTAATTAGGCTGGCCAGCAGAATGCCTTACGATGAAGCAGAAAGAATCCAGGCTCTGTGTGGATCAATCTCTCAGTCCCCTCAATTGCTCATCTTAAACTATCTAGTTCCTGACACGTTTCCCAAAGGGGAAGGGGAAAGGGGAAGGGGGAGGGGAACATAAAAAGTATTTGTTACATTTAAAAAATGGGGGGAAGGGGAAAGAGCTATATCAATGTTCACCTCATTCAACTTCCTTGAGTGATGGCACTATGATGTTGCTTAAATAGATAATACATGGACATTTGCACAGTGAATGCAAATACTGTTCATAACAAGGTCATAGCTTAGAAAGACAGAATGACTTTTGTTTGGTCAAATAATGTCACTGAAGTGACAGATCAAAAATAAAACACAGACAAGCTATAAAAGATCTTCTGAGTAGTCAACTCTAGTAGCAAAACATCCACATTACAAAGCCCTTAATTTATAAATCTCATTATTCTTACACAGCTGGTAAAAATAGCCTGCAGGTATGAGTTTATATTTGTCTTATCCTTCAAAATCTACGGACATAAGAAAGCTTGTTAAAAAAAAAAAAAAAACAAAAACAGGAACTTGATATGCCTTTCCCTCCAAGAATAGCAGCTTTCAAGGCAAATTTCTTGGTATAAAGCTCTCAAATGTTTCTATTTCTTTGGTCTTCACTATTTATAAATTCACAGCAAAACTAAAACAAGTAGAAAGGCAGGGCTTAAGAACAGTCATGGAGAAAGCTCCAAAGTGAGGTTTTCTTCTCTTCAGTTTTCTGTATTTCACTTGTTCTGCCCGTTCCCAAAGACTAAATTGAGTTAATGGAAGGTAATAAGAATCTTCTACTTCAGCGGAGAAGTCACTTTGGATCCATTTTCATTGTTATTCAATCATTTAAAAGGCCACAGGAATCTATCACTATAAATGAAAAAACAAAATAACGTATCACAAGAGGCAAAATTACTATATATAATTGCTAAAATGAGACATGGTCAAATGATGGACCTAGGAGACAAAGGTCTAGGAGACAAAACTCAAATCCAATTTAAACATTAATTTAATGTACTACCACCTAAATACATAACTGGCTAAAACTTTTTTAAGGATTTTAAAAGGATTTTAGAAAAGTGAGGTGAAAAAAAAATCTACCTTTAAAATAACTATTTCTCCAATTAGCTATCAAATGTAATTCAGAAATGCAAATTAGAGTCCGTTAGATTTAGACTTTCCCTCATACTTGGAACAGCTTGCCATAAGTGGTCAAAGAGGCATAACTAACTGGTTTATTACACAGTCATCAACTATTTATTTAGTACTAACCACGGCTAGATGCTTAAAAACAAGACATCCGTCATAGCATTCCTCATGTATTTACGTATTTTTAGATACCTACTTATCAATTAAGAGACTTAAGTGCTTATTCTCTGACGTAAGATATGCAGTAAGAGATGACATAAATATTTCTTTGGCAAATTCCTAACATACTTCCAAGGGCTAGAACATTTTCTGATATAAGAGAATGCTTGCATCTGTGGGCAATTCTGGTCTACACTGGTAAATACTAGTTTATAGACTATTTCTCATATAATCAATTCCTGTTTAAAGAAATACTAAATTCAGAACAGTAAATACCTCTGTGGGGAAACAATGGGAAAGGAATCAGAAAAAGATTCTGGGGAGCTTTACCTGTATCTATAATACATTATTAATTGAATGATGGGCATTCACTTGTTCTCTACACTTTTTATATCTTTATAATACACATATGTGTAACATCAACCACACAGAATACACACGTAATAATTTTTAAAAATGACCTTATTAATATGCAAAAGAAGTCTCAGTAAGTTCCAAAGAATAAAAGTCTATGATCTCTTACTATGTTAAAATCAGGAAACAATTTCCTCTTCAGTTCCCACTCTCCTTCCCCTTCCTGAAGAAATACTGTACAAAGCCATTAGGAGCAGTCAGGCGAAATAAAAGCAGCAAAGGGGGAGGCTCCAGAGGCCAGAGCAAGGTACTGGGGCACAATCAGCATGTGAGGGTGTCCACAGAGGGAGGAAGGATACTAAAATGTGTGTACGGCAGCAGTCCTGCACAGGCTGTTGGACCTCATTAGGTGAGTGTCCCAGTACAGTCCAATGCAGAGTATTGGAACCTCAAGAGGAATAACGAGGATTTCCTGGCAAAGGGACATGGCCAAGTGGGTTGCAGGCTTCCACGCAGCAATGTGCCTTCCACAGTTGTTACAACTCAGACGTGTTTAGGGAGAAATACATATAAGGGAGGAGGTGATAAATGCAGGTTGGTTACATACCAGGATTTGATCAAAAAGTAAAAAATATTAGGGAAAAATGGGAGTCAGATTTCTTACTGTGAGAGAAGTGATACAATGATAAACTTTCAAAATCTTTAAGTAGAAGAAAAACCACTATGAATAAATTTGCACTATAACAGCTAGAGCAATATTTAATAAAACATAAGCTTTAAAAACTTATTTTTTTAAGAAGATTAAACAAACAACTTTATTGCTCTTTTTTTTTCATGATGGGAAAGGAGCAATAAAAAGAATCTAAAGAAACACAGAAACATAAGGTCAGAAAAAATCAGAATGATTTTTTAAAACAATACTTATTTTGAAACAGATTAATAATAATTGTTTAAGACAGAATGAAAAAGAGGAAATAAACACAACAGATAAATAAATAATCATGAGTAGGGACTTCCCTGGTGGTCTAGTGGTTAAGAATCCACTTTGCACTGCAGGGGATGTGAATTTGATCGCTGGTTGGGGAACTAAAACTCCAGGAGCTGAGGAGCACTAAGCCCACACCACACACTCCCGTATTCTTGCCTGGAAAATTCCATGGACAGAGGACAAGGAATGGTTAGTTCAAGAATAATCTCTTGATATTGGTTCTGTGGTCCAGCCTAGAGATTTTGAAAATCAGAACTGACTGCAATTCACAACCTGGTGAAAACTTGATTTTTTTTTTTGAAAACCAGTTTTTAATATAAACAAATTAAAAGCCAAGTCACAAAATATTTAGGAAGAAGTAAAATAAACTGAACTACATAATTGATGGGATACGGGAGTAAAAGAGAAATAAAAGTTCATACACTGATTTCTAGCAAGGGTAACTTCGGAAATAACTACCACATCACTGACTGATACAGGGAGTAAAAGCTAACTGGCTACTGTTCCTCCAGTATAATTCAGGTGTTTTTTTTAAAAATAAATTTATTTATTTTTGACTGCACTGGGTCTTTGTTGCTGTGCACAGGCTTTCTCTATTTGTGGTTAGCTGAGGCTATTTTCAAATTTGGAAAACTCAGCAGTGGCCACAGGACTGGAAAAGGTCAGTTTTCATTAAAATCCCAAAGAAAGGCAATGCAAAAGAATGCTCAAACTACTGCACAACTGCACTCATCTCACACGCTAGTAAAGTAATGCTCAAAATTCTCCAAGCCAGGCTTCAGCAATACGTGAACTGTGAACTTCCTGATGTTCAAGCTGGTTTTAGAAAAGGCAGAGGAACCAGAGATCAAATTGCCAACATCCGCTGGATCATGGAAAAAGCAAAGAGTTCCAAAAAACATCTATTTCTGCTTTATTGACTATGCCAAAGCCTTTGACTGTGTGGATCCCAATAAACTGTGGAAAATTCTGAAAGAGATGGGAATACCAGACCACCTGACCTGCCTCTTGAGAAATCTGTATGCAGGTCAGGAAGCAACAGTTAGAACTGGACATGGAACAACAGACTGGTTCCAAATAGGAAAAGGAGTACGTCAAGGCCTGT
>NW_011494828.1:1620223-1620883 GCF_000754665.1 Bison bison bison
AAAGCTCAACATTCAGAAAACGAAGATCATGGCATCTGGTCCCATCACTTCATGGGAAATAGATGGGGAAACAGTGGAAACAGTGGCAGACTTTATTTTTTGGGGCTCCAAACTCACTGCAGATGGTGACTGCAGCCACGAAATTAAAAGATGCTTACTCCTTGGAAGGAAAGTTATGACCAACCTAGATAGCATATTCAAAAGCAGGGACATTGCTTTGCCAACAAAGGTCCGTCTAGTCAAGGTTTCTCCTGTGGTCATGTACGGATGTGAGAGTTGGACTGTGAAGAAGGCTGAGCGCCGAAGAATTGATGCTTTTGAACTGTGGTGTTGGAGAAGACTCTTGAGGGTCCCTTGGACGGCAAGGAGATCCAACCAGTCCATTCTGAAGGAGATCAGCCCTGGGATTTCTTGGGAAGGAATGATGCTAAAGCTGAAACTCCAGTACTTTGGCCACCTCATGCGAAGAGTTGACTTGTTGGAAAAGACTCTGATGCTGGGAGGGATTAGGGGCAGGAGGAGAAGGGGACGACAGAGGATGAGATGGCTGGATGGCATCACTGACTCGATGGACCTGAGTCTGAGTGAACTCTGGGAGTTGGTGATGGACAGGGAGGCCTGGCGTGCTGCAATTCATGGGGACGCAAAGTGTCGGACACG
>NW_011494828.1:1620983-1624095 GCF_000754665.1 Bison bison bison
CACTGACTCGATGGACCTGAGTCTGAGTGAACTCTGGGAGTTGGTGATGGACAGGGAGGCCTGGCGTGCTGCAATTCATGGGGTCGCAAAGTGTCGGACACGACTGAGCGACTGAACTGAACTCAAGTGAACTGAGGCTATTCTCTAGTTGCAGTGCACAGGCTTCTCTTGTTGTGGAGCACAGGATCTGGGTGCGTGGACTCAGTTGCCACGTAGTTGCCCTGTAGCATGTGGGATCTTCTTGGACCAGGGATTGAACCTGTGTCTCCCATACTGACAGGCAGATTCTTCAGCACAGGACCACCAGGAAAGCCTCAGGACTGTTTTTACTTAAGTCTATACCTGCAGTGAAACAATCCTATGACAAACCTAGACAGTGTTTTAAAAAATAGAAACACCACTTCGCTGACAAAGATCCATATAATCAGAGCTATGGTTTTCCAGTAGTCATGTACGGATGTGAGAGCTGGAGCATATAGAAGGCTGAGTGCCAAAGAATTGATGCTTTTGAACTGCAGTGCTGGAGACACTTGGACAGCAAGGAGATCAAACCAGTCCATCCTAAAGGAAATCAGTCCTGAATATTCATTGGAAGGACTGAAGCTGAAGCTCCAATACTTTGGCCACCTGATGAGAAAAACTGACTCACTGGAAAAAACCCTGATGCTGAGAAAGATTGAGGGCAAGAGCAGAAGAGGGTGCAGAGGATGAGGTAGCTGAATGGCATCACTAACTCAATGGACATGAGTCTGTACAAACTCCAGGAGACAGTGATGGACAGGGAAGTCTGGTGTGCTGCAGGCCATGGGGTTGCAAAGATATGACTTAGCGACTGAACAACAATACCTATAATACCTAATACATGATGACATTGTCCCTGTAATAGTTTCTTATGGAAAAATATAAAATCAAGTTTCCATCTAAAATAACATAATCAACTATTTGTTGCACCCTTTCTGTTGTAAGAATTTTGGTTTAAATCACAGAGAACCAGAAATTCAAGGCAGGAAGATGGATCATCTATTAGGTTATAAAATTGAAGGAAAGGAAGACACGAAGGAAAGACACATTTTCTTTCGTTATAGACACGAAGGAACATGCCTCAGTTTTAAACACACAAATATTTCCCTTTAACAAAGCACACTAGGCACATTTTAACTGACACACATTATTTTTTCAGTCAGTGTTCAACCCCAAATTACTCTAGTAGAGTTTCAGCTGAGGCAGTGACTGTAGAGGGAATATTAACTGGTGATGCTTTGCTACTGGTGTGAAAATTCTAAATCTGTTATATATCCCATAACTACTTACTGACCATCTCCAACATACTAGGCCGTCAACCTATCAAAGTGTGGTCTGTGCATGCACATGTACAGCATGTGGTGGTGAGGAGATGAATGACAAGTGGGAAATGAAGAAAGAGGACAGATAAAGGAAAAACAAATCCCTGTTTTAGAAGCAAAAGACTAAAATGTCAATAATGGTTTTACTAGGATGGTGTAACTGCAAGCATTTTGGTTCACGTTTGTAGTAAAATGTTCTTGTAATGAAATGTCTTTACTCTGGTTATGCCTCCTGGGGCTGTGGCTATTTTTATAAACAACTAATTGGTGCAACTTTAGCTTAACTACTGAGAAATTCTTGGAAGGAAAAATACATCACTCAAAACTTTTGGGGTGGTTATCAAGACTTAAAAAATTTAAATATGAGATGTCAAGTATGTAGTCTGGATCTCAGAGAGGTCTGTTCTGAAGAGAGAATTCTGGGAATTATTAAGTGTTTGGTGAAAGTGAAAGTTGCTCAGTTGTGTCCGACTCTTTGCAACCCCATGGACTGTAGTCCATGGAATTCTCCAGGCCAGAATACTGGAGAAGGTAGCCTTTCTCTTCTCCAGGGCATCTTCCTAATCAGGGATCAAACCCAGGTCTCCTGCATTGCAGGCGGATTCTTTACCAGCTGAGTCACAAGGGAAGCCCAGCATTTGTAGTATTTGGTTGATGATGTTTAAAATCAGAAGAGATGAGATCTAAGGAGACTATAAAGATTTATGTAAAAGTCTCCAAGTGCTATCTATTCCACTCCTTAGTTTCCATTTCTGTTTGTCACTCTAGGTTCCAGTTACTCTTCCATTAAAAACCTGGTTTCAGGGACTTCCTTTGGCAGTCCAGTGGTTAAGACTCCACATTCCAAGGCAGGGGGCATAGGAATGATTCCTAGTTGTATGTCCCATAGCAGAGCCAAAACAAACAAACAAAAAAAACTGGTTTACAGGCACTACTAGACTCTTCAGCCCTCTACCTCAGCCTCTATTCTTGGCTGCTAGATTTCTCTTCCAAAGTCCAGGTTCAAATTATACTACCCTGCTCAGAAGTTTTCCGGTTTCCTACCAACTACACAATAGGGTTTAAGTTTCCTGGTCTGACAGTCGACACATAAGCCTTTCAGGACTTCCCTGGTGCAACAGTGGATAAGAATCTGCCCGCCAATGCAGGGAACACGGGTTCCATCCCTGGTCTGGTAAGATTCCACATGCTTGGAGCAACTAAGCCCCCTAGCCACAACCACTGAAGCCTGCACACTGCGATTACTAAAGCCCGCAGGCTTATAAGCCTGTGCTCCGCAACAGAAGAAACCACTGCAATGAGAAGAAGCCGATGTACTGGAACAAAGAGTAGCCCCATCTCACTGCAACTAGAGAAAATCTGGGCAAAGCAACAAAAGACCCAGTGTAGCCAAAAATAAATAAATATTTTTAAAAGAAGAAGAAAAGAAATAAGCCTTTCCCCATAAGTAAACTCTGTCTAAAATCTTCAAGGTAAGTTAATTGTGCCTTCTAGGGCACTCAACACTTCCTCCTTCCAGTTCAGTTCAGTTGCTCAGTCGTGTCCAACTCTTAGCAACCCCATGAATCGCAGCACGCCAGGCCTCCCTGTCCATCACCAACTCCCGGAGTTCACTCAGACTCAGGTCCATCGAGTCAGTGATGCCATCCAGCCATCTCATCCTCTGTTGTCCCCTTCTCCTCCTGCCCCTAATCCCTCCCAGCATCAGAGTCTTTTCCAACAAGTCAACTCTTCGCATGAGGTGGCCAAAGTACTGGAGTTTCAGCTTA
>NW_011494828.1:1624921-1625339 GCF_000754665.1 Bison bison bison
CCATAAGGGTGGTGTCATCTGCATGTCTGAGGTTATTGATATTTCTCCCGGCAATCTTGATTCCAGCTTGTGTTTCTTCCAGTCCAGCATTTCTCATGATGTACTCTGCATAGAAGTTAAATAAGCAGGGTGACAATATACAGCCTTGACGTACTCCTTTTCCTATTTGGAACCAGTCTGTTGTTCCATGTCCAGTTCTAACTGTTGCTTCCTGACCTGCATACAGGTTTCTCAAGAGGCAGGTCAGGTGGTCTGGTATTCCCATCTCTCTCAGAATTTTCCACAGTTTATTGTGATCCACACAGTCAAAGGCTTTGTCAATAAAGCAGAAATAGATGTTTTTCTGGAACTCTTGCTTTTTCCAAGATCCAGCGGATGTTGGCAATTTGATCTCTGGTTCCTCTGCCTTTTCTAAAAC
>NW_011494828.1:1625439-1643854 GCF_000754665.1 Bison bison bison
TTTATCAAGCCCATCTTTGCATGAAATGTTCCCTTAGTATCTCTAATTTTCTTGAAGAGATCTCTAGTCTTCCCCATTCTGTTGTTTTCCTCTATTTCTTTGCATGTTGACTCTAATTCCCAGAAGGCTAAAAAATTGTTGATTCTAGAAAGTCTTGTCTTGCCCTTCTTTGAAACTCACACAGCGTCTAGCATGGTACCCTGCATGCAGTTAAGGATTCAAAGGTTTAATAAACTAATTTTTACAGATTATGACAAAGCAAGAATGCAGAGAAACTGGAACCCTCATACATTGCTGGTAGAAATATACAATGATGCAGCTGCTGTGGGAAACGGTGGTTCCTCAAAGTTAAACACAGAGTTAGCATACAATCTATCATTTCTATTCCTAGGTGTACAGAGACAAGAAATGAAAACACGTGTCCACACAACAAGTTGTAAGTGAATGTTCACCGCAGTTTTATTCACAAAAGCTACAAGAAGAAACTCAAATGCCCATCAACAGATAGATAAGCAAAATGTGGTATATTCATACAACAGAATATTATTCAGCTATGAAAATGAATGAAGTACTGATACATGCTCCAAGGATGAACTCTGAAAGCATTATGCTAAATGAAAGATGCCAAATATGCAAAACACCACATATTACATGACTCCATTTATATGAAATATCCAATCCAGAGAGACAGAGAACAATTAGTGGTTACCAGGGGTTGGAGGAGGGGATGTGACTGCTTAATGCATTTGAGGTTTGGGATAATGAAAAGGCTCTGGACCTGACAGTGATGATGGTTGGAAAACACTGTGAGTGTACTTGCTGCCGTCAAACTGTACACTTTAAAATGTTTACAACAGCGAATCTTATATGTGTTTTGCCCCAATTTAAAAAAAATAGTATTACAGTGCAGTTGTTAACAGAAATCATAATATTAAATATAAACAGTGCACTACATCATTCTTTTTAGGTTTTATCTCAATAATTTTTAGATAAAATGCTTTCTTCCTGCACACGCATATCAGAACTGCCTATTTGAATACTTGATCCAACCATTCATTCACAAACATCTGTCAAATATTTTAGCTTTACAAATCCTCTGACTTCCTGGCTACTTCCCATATGCCCAGCAATCTACAAGATACTTCATAACATGATCTAATTTTACACCTTGTAATAAGTTGCTAGAGAGGATGTCCCTGCCAGGGACATTATCTCAATCTCCTCTAAGTTAAGCTTCCATTATCAATCCACATGTGTTCATGACCTCACTAACTCTTATTTTCTCCACAGTCCAATATCCCTCTAGGTATTTAGGTTCATTTTCCTTCAGTCTTAACAAAACTTCCATAAAGAGCAGTGTACCGCCAGCATCTCCATTTTCTCACTCCCCATTTATTTCTCAATCCACTGCAAATTTAATTTCTTCCCACAACTCCAATGAACACTTATCTGTCCTTTTAATTCCAAAATTTGAAGAGTATCTCCTAGTTTCTTTACCACTAAAATGAAAGCTGCACTTCTTCACATGTTGAAGGTTAATAAACCATCAAATATATAAAAATAGCACATTACTTTATCAACTCTTAATCAAAGGGCTTCCCAGGTGGCACTAGTGGTAAAGAACCTGCCTGCCAACACAGGAGACATAAGAGACTTGGGTTTGATACTTGGGTCAGGAAGATCCCCTGGAGGAGGGCACGGCAACCCAATCCAGTTTTCTTGCCTGGAGAATCCCATGGACAGAGGAGCCTGGCAGGCTACAATCCATGGGGTCGCAAAGAGTTGGACACGACTGAGCACACAATCAAAGCGTGGGTGAAAAGAAATATAAAGCCAGATAGTTTATTTAGTCATATTCTGGGAGAATTTTTAATTAAAACACTAATCTGTGCAACTCCTAACATATACTTTATTCTTCCTTCCTTCCTGACACCAGGTTAGCCATCCACTCAGAGATTAACAATAAGAAAAAGCCAACGCAAGCTCTAAAATGTTAAGAGACTTAACCAAGGTAACACATCTAATAAGTGACTGGGTCAGGTCTGGTACACTAATTTTCTAATTTCACTGCTTTCTGAATTATACACACTGTGATTGTTTCCAGTCATGAAATAATTCCGATACTTAGAAAAACAGAACAAATTCCTTAAAATCCTATGGAGCAAAAATCTAAAGAGGGATGTTAGTTTATACACACTTTTTCTAGGCCTTTCTTTCTGTATTTCTCTTTTACTTATCTCGGTTAGTCAAGAATGGCTGGCTTCCAGGCAAAGCTGAAAGGCAAAAAAGTAAACCTTTTGGTGCTAAGAAAAAAGAAGCACATAAAAAAATGTGGCTTTAAAGTACATGGTTCCTGATCCTTTTTAAAAAATAAATTTTATTTATATATTTATGGCTGCATGGGGTCTTCGCTGCTGCGCGCAGGCTTTCTTTAGTTGTAGCAAGCAGGGGCCACTCTCTAGGTGTGGTGTGCGGGCTTCTCTTGTTGTGGAGTATGGGCTCGAGGGCCTTTAGTTGCAGTGCGCAGGCTCAGTAGTCACGGCCCACAAGGGCCTCCGCTTATTTGCCCCAAGGCACGTGGAATCTTTCCAGACCAGGGACTGAACCACATTTCCTGCAATGGCAGGCAAGTTCTCAACCACTGGACTACCAGCGAAGTCCCATAGTCCTGATCTGAATAAAACTGCAATCTCAGGTAGTTAGCCATGCCAATACCTTAAAAGAACATGACCCATATATCCAACTCCATCACAGGCAAAAATGATTCAGAACATGTACTGCTGAGCCATGAAGTTCCAAGGACCTATCATATCCACAGCTAGCTAAGGGAAAGAATGCAAAGAAGCCACAAGGGGTTCTTTCTACAAAATGGTATCAGGCTTATACCAAATGATCTTGGCTAGAAGGGATAACTGGACAAAGAGTTCGAAAGGAACTTCTCTACCTTCAACTTCTATACGTTCACTTCTCTGAAATGCATATAAAGTTTCCGTATAAGGAAGCACCTGTGTGGGGCTTCCCTGGTGGCTCGGTGGTGAAGAATCTGCCAATGCAGGAGACACAGGTTCAACCCCTGATTCAGGAATATCCCACATGCTGAAGAACGACTCAGCCCATGGGCCACAACTACTAAGCCTGTCCTCTAGAGCCTGGGAACCGCAACTACTGAAGTCCACACACGCTAGAGTCTGTGCTCCAGAACAAGAGAAGTCAATGCAATGAGAAGCCCTGTGTACCACAACTGCAGAGTAGCCCCTGCTCTCCGTAACTAAGAAAAGCCCACACAGCAGTGAAGTCCTGGCACAGACAAAAGTAAATAAATAAAAAGAAAAGAAAAAAAAAAAAGGCATCTGTGGTCAAGACATCATGTTAATTCTTCTTTCCCATTCTCTTTCCCAGGAATGTTTCACAAGTGCCCTTCTCCTTCTTACCCATCTTACTATGGTGTGCTATTCCAAGTGGATTAAGAAGAAAGTCTTTTGATTCATGTTGGAGAGTTCTCATTGAAGAATGTGGTGACAGGTGTGATAACAATTTTTGTTTAATAATGTCACTTTTGGTTCCTTACTAGTATCAAAGAATGCTACTGTAAGCAAGTATGATGAGAGCACAGAGGATATGGGTAAGGCATAAAGCATTATTTCACCTAGGTGAAAGAATCATAGCAATGCTCCTGAATTTTGGGAAGTATCAATCTGCTGCGAAGCTCAGCAAGGACTCATTTACTTGTGTCTAAGACTGTGTCCTAGCTGCATTAAAATGTGCCCCATACACAATGGAGTATTACTCAGCCATTAAAAAGAATACATTTGAATCAGTTCTAATGAGGTGGATGAAACTGGAGCCTATTATACAGAGTGAAGTAAGCCAGAAAGAAAAACACCAATACAGTATACTAACGCATATATACGGAATTTAGAGAGATGGTAACGATAACCCCGTATGCGAGACAGCAAAAGAGACACAGATGTATAGAACTGTCTTTTGGACTCTGTGGGAGAGGGCAAGGGTGGGATGATCGGGAGAATGGCATTGAAACATATATAATATCATGTAAGAAATGAATCGCCAGTTCAGGTTCAATGCATGATAATGGATGCTCGGGGCTGGTGCACTGGGATGACCCAGAGGCAGGGTACAGGGAGGGAAGAGGGAGGGGGGTTCAGTATGGGGAACATGGACACCTGTGGCGGATTTTT
This sequence comes from Bison bison bison, assembly GCF_000754665.1. Lineage (NCBI taxonomy): Eukaryota > Metazoa > Chordata > Mammalia > Artiodactyla > Bovidae > Bison > Bison bison. The sequence goes on from NW_011494828.1 coordinate 1,629,639, forward strand.
AACTGAGTTTTGCTGAAAGATTTGATACTATAAATCCATATTCATTTATGCGCTATCATATATCAGTATTTCACTGCACATTTACTCATTCCTACCACACACTTGGGCTTTCCTGTTGGCTCAACAGTAAAGAATCCATCTGCCAATGCAGGAGACATGAGTTTGATCCCTGGGTCGGGAAGATACCCTGGGAAAGGAAATGGCAACTCATTCCAGTATTCTTGCCTGGGAAATCCCATGGACAGAGGAACCTGGTGAGTTATGACATGCAGTCACAAAGAGTCAGACATAACTTAGTGACTAACCACCACCACCACAGACTAATAATTTACAAAGACTCTTAAAAGAGTTTTACTGCTTAAAAAAAGTTCCTAGCAAAATGAATTGATTAAAAACTACATCTACACATTAGGTAATACAAATATTCCCAAAATGCAATCTAGGACATAATGGCCTAAACTTATAAACAGCAAACAAAAAACCACAAAGCAAAAACAAAAAAACTTCTTTCAATTTAAATAATTTCTCCTTCTCAGATGCTGACTTGTCATTTAAATTCATTTAATGAAAGCATAACCTTCAACCACGAAATGAAATTTCTATTCTATCTATACTATATACAACAACTCCAAACTTACCTCTACAATACCACTGAGATTTGGTTTTAATTTTTTTTAACAATCTGCAAGAAAACTCTAAAATATGCAGTGTTTAATTTTCAGCCAATTTTGTTTTAATTTTGGCTCCATAAAAACTGCTTTTAAATAAAAAAGTAATAGGTATACTTCATCTTTTAAATTTTTATTTCTTTATTTTTATTTTTGGCTCTGCTGAGTCTTCACTGCTACACAAGGGCATTCTCTAGTTGTGATGAGTGGGGCCACACTTGACTTGCAGGGTGTGGGCTTCTTACTGAGGTGTTACGGAGCATGGGCTCTAGGGCACACAGGCTCCAGTAGTTGTGGCGTGTGGGCTTAGCTGCCTTGCAGCAGGTGAGATCTTCCCAGACCAGAGACCAAACCTGGATAGCCCCTGCACTGGCAGGCAGATTCTTAACTGCTGCACCATATTAGGGAAGTTAAACAGTCTTGTTTAGGCTTCAGAGACAAAGAAGAACAGGCCTCGAACCTTGCTTCTAACCGGCCTGGACATTGCTCTGACTGTGGTTTGAGTGCAAGCCTTGCAGCAGCATAGATAAGATACCAGATGAATCTTAAGATTGTTGAGTCCCTGGAGCGGGGCTGGGCTTAACAACATTCCAAGTTTTGTCACAGTTCTGACAAAACACGGTCCACTGGAGACAGGAATGGCAAACCACTTTAGTATTCTTGCCATGAGAACCAAATGAACAGTATGAAAACGCAAAAAGATACCACAATGAAAGATGAACTCCCCAGGCTGGCAGGTACCCAATATGCTACTGCATAAGAGTGGAGAAATAACTCCAGAAAGAACAAAGAGACAGAGCCAAAGTGAAAACAACACCCAGTTGTGGATGTGACTGGTGATGGAAGTCAAGTGTGATGCCATAAAGAACAATATTCCATAGGAACCTGGAATGTTAGGTCCATGAATCAAGGTAAACTGGATGTGGTCAAACAGGAGATGAAAAGTGGACTTTGTAGGAATCAATGAACTAAAATGGACCGGAATGGCTGAATTTAATTCAGTTGATCATTATATCTACTACTGTGGGCAAGAAGAATCCCTTAGAAGAAATGGAGTAGCCCTCATAGTCAACAAAAGAGTCCAAAATGCAGTACTTGGGTGCAATCTCAAAAATGACAGAATGATCTCTGTTCACTTCCAAGGCAGATCATTCAATATCACAGTAATCCAAGTCTATGCCCGAACTACTACTGTTGAAGAAGCTGAAGTTGAATGGTTCTATGAAGACCTACAAGACCTTCTAGAACTAACACCAAAAAAAGATGTCCTTTTTATCACAGGGGACTGGAATGCAAAAGTAGAAAGTCAAGAGATACCTGGAATAACAGACAAATTTGGCCTTGAAGTACAAAATGAAGCAGGGCAAAGACTAACAGAATTTGCCAAGACAACGCACTGATCATAGCAAACACCCTCTTCCAACAACACAAGAGAAGACTCTACATATGGACATCACCAGATGGTCAATACCAAAAGCAGATCAATTATATTTTTTGCGGCCAAAGATGGAGAAGCTCTATACAGTCAGCAAAAACAAGACTGGGAGCTGGCTGTGGCTCAGATCACAAACTCCTTATTGCCAAATTCAGACTGAAATTGAAGAAAGTAGGGAAAACCACTAGACCATTCAGGTATGACCTAAATCAAATCCCTTACGTTTATACAGTGGAAGTGACAAATAGATTCAAGGGATTAGATCTGATAGACAGAGTGCCTGAAGAACTACAGTGTCCATGACATTATACAGGAGACAGTGATCAAGACCATCCGCAAGAAAAAGAAATGCAAAAAATCAGAATGGTTGTCTAAGGAGGCCTTACAAATAGCTGAAAAAAGAAGAAAAGTGAAAGGCAAAGGAGAAAAGGAAAGATACACCCAATACCCATCTGAATGCAGAGTTCCGAAGAATAGTAAGGAAAGATAAGAAAGCCTTCCTCAGTGATCAACGCAAAGAAATAGAGGAAAACAATAGAATGGGAAAGACTAGAGATCTCTTCAAGAAAATTAGAGATACCAAAGGAATATTTTCATACAAAGATGGGCACAATAAAGGACAGAAATGGTATGGACCTAACAGAAGCAGAAGATATTAAGAAGAGGTGGCAAGAATACACAAAAGAACCTTACAAAAAAAGATCTTCATGACCCAGATAACCACGATGGTGTGCTCACTCACCTAGAACCAGACATCCTGGAATGTGAAGTCAGGTGGGCTTTAGGAAGCATCACTATGAACAAAGCTAGTGGAGGTGATGGAATTCCAGTTGAGCTATTTCAAATCCTAAAAGATGATGCTGTGAAAGTACTGCACTCAATATGCCAGCAAATTTGGAAACCTCAGCAATGGCCACAGGACTGGAAAAGGTCAGTTTCATTCCAATTCCAAAGAAAGGAAATGCCAAAGAATGTTCAAACTACCACACAATTGCACTCATCTCACACGCTAGCAAAGTAATGCTCAAAATCCTCCAAGCCAGGCTTAAACAGTACATGAACTGAGAACTTCCAGATGTTCAAGCTGGTTTTAGAAAAGGCAGAGGAACCAGAGATCAAATTGCCAACAACCGCTGGATCATCGAAAAAGCAAGAGTTCCAGAAAAACAACTTCTGCTTTATTGACTACTCCAAAGTCTTTGACTGTGTGGATCAAAACAAACTGTGGAATATTCTTAAAGAGATGGGAATACCAGACCACTTTACTTGCCCTAAAAATCTGTATGCAGGTCAGGAAGCAACAGTTAGAACTGGACATGGAACAACAAACTGGTTCCAAATTGGGAAAGGAGCACGTCAAGGCTGTATATTGTCATCCTGCTTATTTAATATATATGCAGAGTACATTATGCGCAATGCTAGGCTGAATGAAGCACAAGCTGGAATCAAGATTGCCGGGAGAAATATCAATAACCTCAGAAACACAGATGATACCGCCCTTATGGCATAAAGTGAAAAATAACTAAAGAGCCTCTTGAAGAAAGTGAAAGTGGAGAGTGAAAAAGTTGGCTTAAAGCTCAACATTCAGAAAACTAAGATCATGGCATACGATCCCATCACTTCATGGCAAATAGATGGGGAAACAGTGGAAACAGTGGCAGACTTTTATTTTCTTGAGCTCCAAAACCACTGCAGAGGGTGACTGCCGCCATGAAATTAAGAGATGGTTGCTCCTTGGAAGAAAAATTATGAGCAAAATAGACAGGATATTAAAAAGCAGAGACATTACTCTGCCAACAAAGGTCCGTCTAGTCAAGGCTATGGTTTTTCCAGTAGTCATGTATGGATGTGAGAGCTGGACTATAAAGAAAGCTGAGTGCCAAAGAATTGAATTTTTGAACTGTGGTGTTGGAGAAGACTCTTGAGAGTCTCTTGGACTGCAAGGAGATCCAATGAGTCCATCTTAAATGAAATCAGTCCTAAATATTCATTGGAAGGACTGATATACTGAAGCTAAAACTTGAATACTTTGGCCACCTGATGCGAAGAACTGACTCACCAGAAAAGACCCTGGGCTGGGAAAGATTGAAGGCAGGAGGAAAAGGGAATGACAGAGGATGAGATGGTTGGATGGCATCGCAGACTCAATGGACATGACTCTGAGCAAGCTCCGGGAGTTGGTAATGGACAGGGAAGCCTGGCATGTGGCAGTCCATGGGGTTGCAAAGAGTCAGACACGACTGTTCAACTGAATTGAAGTTTTATGCGTGAACATAAATCAGAGCTTCAGTTTGATCACAGACTGATGATGCTATAAGTTTGCATCCTAGGATTATACCTGGGAATTGTGAACTACAATTTTGCAGTCACCTACTCCAGTACTCTTGCCTGGAAAATCCCATGGACGGAGGAACCTGGTAGGCTGCAGTCCATGGGGCCGCTAAGAGTCGGACACGACTGAGCGACTTCACTTTCACTTTTCACTTTCATGCATTGGAGAAGGAAATGGCAACCCACTCCAGTGTTCTTGCCTGGAGAATCCCAGGGACCAGGGAGCCTGGTGGGCTGCTGTCTATGGGGTCACACAGAGTCAGACACGACTGAAGCGACTTAGCAGTAGCAGCACAGAACTGAGGGGCTGCCTGGGACCTTTTCCCAACTGGGTCTCCAGATGTGCTGTGACACGGGACTTCTCAGCACTGTTTGAGTTTGTGAAAACTCAATTTGTTTGTCAAAACCCAATTTGAAAAAAAAGACCAATTTGGTGATGTATCTTCTGCTGTTTCTAGCTCTCTTTTCTTTTAATGTTAGTACATTGAAAGTAAGCTAGATAATGCTCTAATAAATATTGGTATTATTTATTTGTATATAATGAGTGGCTTATTCTGTTAACAAATCCTTTGAACCTGAGGCGAAAGTTTTGGCAAAACAGACCACAGGGAAACTCAATAGATACAATTTAGTAATTGGACAAGCTTTTGGCATATTTCCTAGAATGCAACATCATCTCATAGATAGGATAGTTTACAATCTGCTTATACCACAGAACTGAAAAAGGATGTAACCTATTTCTCATCTAACAGATCATAAAAATTACTTCTGATGATGGATTTATGAATGATTTTTTTGTAACTTATTTTGGTAAATCTAGAAGGACTCAAAGAATGCAGTGGCACCGACTTAACAAACCATGCTGCTGCTGCTGCAGCTGCTAAGTTACTTCAGTTGTGTCTGACTCTGCAACCCCATAGACGGCAGCCCACTAGGCTCCTCTGTCCCTGGGATTCTCCAGGCAAGAATACCCACTTTTAGAACTTTATCCAAAAAAGTTAAAGACAGGAAGTGACCCGATAGCAATCTGTTTTCATCTGTTAAGTAACCTTTTTCTATAGGACTGATCACCTATAAATTTTTAACATCTTCCACTGAACTAAAACACAAAGACCATTATCTTATATAGCAGGCACTCACTGCTGAATGCATAAATAAATAAACGAAGGAACTGCTGACTAACAGGTAGTACATCTTCAACTTCACAAGGTAATGCCATATTGCTTTTCAATCAGGTCACCAATTTACACCAGCAGAAGTGGTTATTTTTAGACCTCCATCTGCTCCACACTCTCACAAAGCTAGGTATGGCTAGACTGGCAGTTAATTTTCTGCTCTGCTGGTGGGTATAAAATGATGACTTACCACAGTCTTTGCATCATTTAATCTATTTATCATCTCTTCGTGTTTCATTTTTTGGTAAAATTATCTATTCTTATCATTTTACCATTCTTTCAGTAGCTGGTCTTTTTCTTATCTGAAGTAAGAGAATACAATAGACCCTAATCTTCTGATTATAGTGTTTCAAGTACCTTTTCCAACTTCATGGTTTTTTTTTTTAATGAACGTAAGTTCTTATTTTAAATGTAATCAACACACCTAAAAGTAACACAACATTGTGAATCAACTATATTCCAATAATTTTTTTACATAAATAGCTAGAAAAAATGTAGTCAAAATTGCTGATCAAGACATGATTATTTGGAGGGTGGGGGCATGCCATGCAGCATGTGGGATCTTAGTTTCCCAGCCAGGGACTGAACTGGTGCCCACTGCAGCAGTAACACAGAGTCTTAACCACTGGACTGCTAGGAAGTCCCTAAGATACGTATTTTCAATCTAATGTATAAAAGCCTTTCTTCCCCAAAGTTCAAAGAATTTACCTACATTATCTTCTTAGTTTTACAGGTTTGCCTTTCACATTTAAGACATCAATCAGTCGGAACTGATTTGTATCCAGTATGAGGTCCAGGTTCAGTTTCATTTTTTTTTTTACTGCATGAGTAACTAGTCCCAAATGTCCCAAACCATTCTTTCTCCACTGATTTAAAAAGCCAACTCAGAGTTCTCTGGTGGCCTACTGGTTAGGATTCCAGGCTTTCACTGCCATGGTCCACGTTCAATCCCTGGTCAGGCAACTGAGATCCTGTAAGCCGTGGGTTATCACCCCTCAAAAGGCCAGCTCAATTTTAAATTGTTTCTACATATGCACAGATCTGTTTCTAGACTTCTGATCCACTTGTTCATTTGTGTATTCCTATACTACAACTCATTCATGTTAGGAAGGAAGGAAAAGAGGAAAGTTGACATATCCACACTGAAAATATTCACAAAGGACTGGTGTAACCTTTTTCAGGGAGCAGCATGGGTGGCAACCATCCATTTCATCAAGATATCCTGCTCTTCTCCTTACTCTGTGGTTACTTCTTTTCTTATTCTTTTTCTTTTGCTCTGTAAATATAACCACTACCTAAAAGCTCTGATGCAGCACATTTTGTTTCTTTGGAATCTCTTCACCATCTCATTCATTTTTAAGTCTTCAGTTCTCACCTCTAAGTGGGTGACTTAAATAAATCTCTACTTCATGAAGCATTAGATCATGCACATACCTATACTCAAGTATCCATCACCATGTATTATTTACCTGTTTATATATTTATTTCCCTATGCTTGATAGGGATTAATAGCAAATGGGGCAATCTCTTAGTACAGACAAAATGACCATTAAATAATCATTTCTTTAAGAAATGTTGACAACTTTATCCATAAGCATCTCCTTTAACTGTTCTTAAGACCTCTCTTCAGAGAAGACAATGGCACCCCACTCCAGTACTCCTGCCTAGAAAATCCCATGGATGGAGGAGCCTGGTAGGCTGCAGTCCATGAGGTTGCTAAGAGTCAGATACGACTGAGCAACTTCACTTTCACGCATTGGAGAAGGAAATGGCAACCCACTCCAGTGTTCTTGCCTGGAGAATCCCAGGGACAGAGGAGCCTGGTAGGAAGCTGTCTATGGGGTCGCACAGAGTCAGACCCCGACTGAAGCGACTTAGCAGAGGCAGCAGCAAGCAGCAAGACCTCTCTTTAAACATTTCTTATTCCTTAAACTGCGGGGTCCAAGACTATTGACTTTGCATATCTTCAGATATTCACTGGCCCTAAAATTTCCTTTCCAAATCTCATGATTTGAAAAGGATACTACTTAGGTTTAAATGTCTACCACTTTCAATTCCTCTAAAGGACCGAGAAACCCTACAATAGTCTATACTCATTTGTTAACTGCGCGTTTCCTTCCCAAGTCCTTAATAAGGAGAACTCCAAGTTACTGGTGCCTTAATTTTTAACCTTCATATTATTATTTCATCAGAGGGAAGAGCCCAGGGTCATATTCTACTTTTTTGTTTTTAAAATTTCAGGAGATTAATTCATACCTACAACTTCTAAACCATGAAATTTGAGCACATCTTTCAATGAACCAAAAAGAGATATGATACACCTTTAAGATTTCTTTCACTGCCATTTCTGTCTGTCAAGGTAATACTAGCATGATTATTAATACTGATAAGTAAGGTCTGCTATTACATGATAGGAGTCCAGCAAACAAAAAAAATATATTTCTAGTACAAATCCAATGATGACCAAGTTATCTGTCAAAAAATATAACTGCATATTTAACATATTACTCTGCCCATAAGAGACATGCATGTGATAATTGAAATTCAATAAAGCACTACATAATGTATTACTCAGAATTACTCATAAACTCATACTTTCAAAACCTGAGTAAAATTATGAGGTACTATCTCACACTCTCCAAACTGGTAAAAACAAATCCTGAAACTATCAAGTGCTAATAAAAATATAAAGCAAGAAGAAATTTTCACATATTGCTGGTGTGAGTGTAAACTCACACAACTACTTTCGAAAACAGTTTGACAAATACAAAATTGAAGCTGTGAAACATCTATGACCCACCCACTCTTAACCATACATGAAAGTAAGACAAAGTGCATAAGAATATTTGCTACAGGATTGTATACAGTAAACAAAAAACTAAATTACCTAAATGTTCACCAATAAACTGATTTAGAGTTTCTCTGGTGCCTCAATGGTAAAGAATCTGCCTGCCAATGAGAAGATATAGGTTTGATCCCTGCATCGAGGAAGATCCCCTGCAGAAGCAAATGGCAACCCACTCCAGTATTCTTGCCTGGCAAATCCCAGGTACAGAGGAGCCTGGCAGGCTACAGTCCTTGGAGTCTGGACACGACTTAGCAACTAAACAACAACACAAGACTGATTAGATTGTGGATTTGTACAATGCCAACAAAGGTCCGTCTAGTCAAGGCTATGGTTTTTCCAGTGGTCATGTACGGATGTGAGAGTTGGACTGTGAAGAAAGCTGGGCGCCAAAGAATTGATGTTTTTGAACTGAGGTGTTGAAGAAGACTCTTGAGTGTCCCTTGGACTGCAAGGAGATCCAACCAGTCCATCCTAAAGGAGATCAGCCGTTCCTTGGAAGGAATGATGCTAAAGCTGAAACTCCAGTACTTTGGCCACCTCATGCAAAGAGTTGACTCACTGGAAAAGACTCTGATGCTGGGAGGGATTAGGGGCAGGAGGAAAAGGGGACGACAGAGGATGGGATGGCTGGATGACATCACCGACTTGATGGACGTTGAGTTTGAGTGAACTCTGGGAGTTGGTGATGGACAGGGAGGTCTGGCGTGCTGCGATTCATGGGGTCACAAAGAGTTGGACACGACTGAGTGACTGAACTGAACTGTACAGCAGGAAATGATCACACTAGAGATGTGTTTAAACAAAATGGATGACTCTCACAAAGTAGAATAAAAAAGTTGTTAAAATTAAACTATGATACCATATAAAGTTTAAAAAAATGAGTACAAAAAAAAAATAAATAAAAAAGGAGTAACAGTATCAGATAGTTTTGGGAAGTGCTTAGTCACTCAGTCGAGTCTGACTCTTCGTGACCCCATTGACTGTAGCCCACCAGACTCCTTTGTCCGTGGGGATTTTCCAGGCCAGAATACTGGAGTGGGTTGCCATGCCCTCCTCCAAGGGATCTTCCCAACCCAGGGATTGAACTCAGGTCTCCCACATTGCAGGCGGATTCTTTACCATCTGAGCTACTAGGGAAGTCCAAGAATGCTGGAGTGGGTAGCCTATCTGCAGGGGAACTTCCCAGGAATCAAACCGGGGTCTCTTGCACTGCAGGCAAATTCTTTACCAGCTAAGCTACTAAAGAAGCCTTAGTTTTGGGATATAGTCACAGAAAGCAAAATTACTTAAAAATGCAAGAGAATGACAAACACCGAATTCAGGATGAAAGACACAGAGATATATAATCAAAAAGGAACATATATAAGGGCTTCAATTCTGCATACTGGCATAAGGATAAACATAGAGGTCAATGGAGCAGAACCAAGAAACCAGAAGTAAACCTGCTAAGTATGCCCAAATGATTTTTAACAAAGAAGCCAAGATAATATTAACGGGGGAAAAAATGGTCTTTCTTTTCAACAAACGGTGCAATGATCACTGGATATTCACTACAACAACACAAAAATTAACTATAAGTGGGTCAAAAGCCTTAGTTTAAGAGCTAAAAGTAAACAGAGGAGTAATTTTAAGTTAGGGAAAGATAAATTGAACTTCCTTATCAAAATTAAAAACACTTGTGGTTCAAAGGACACAGTCAAGAAAGTGAAAGGACAACATAGAAAGAAAACATCTGCAAATCATATACCATGTAAGGGACTTGTATTCAAAATAATATCACAATAAAATATCACCTTACACCTATGACAATAGTTATTGATATTATAAAAAGGACAAGATACTGTCGAGGACGTAGAGAAAAGGGAAAACCCTTATGCACTGTTCATTGGAATATAAACTAGTGCCGTCACTATGGAAAACAGTATGGAGGTTCTTCAAAAATTTAAAAACAGAATTATCAAATGATCCAGCAATTCCAGTTCTGAGTTTTTTCCAAAGGAAAGGAAAACACTAACTTGAAAAGCTATGCACCCCCATGCATGTACACACACACACCCCCTGAAATATTATTCAGCCATAAGAAAGAATGAATTCTCGCCATTTTCAAAAATATGGATGAACTTCGAGGGTACAAGGCTAAGTGAAGTAAGACAGAGAGACAAATACTTTATGATCTCACTCAAGTACAATCTAAAAAAGCAGCACCAAGCTCATATACAGAGAACAGACTGGTAATTGCCAGAGGTGGAGTGGGGTGTGCCCAATGGTTAAAGGGGTCAAAAGGGACAAACTTCCAGTTACAAAATAAATAAGCTATGGGGATAAAAGGCAGAGCATGGTGACTACAGTTAATTATGTTGTTTAGCTGCCAAGTCATGTCTGACTCTTTTGCGACCCCACGGACTATAGCCTGCCAGCCTCCTCTGTTCATAGGACTTCCCAGGCAAGGATACTGGAGTGGTTTGCCATTTCCTCCTCCAGGGGATCTTCCCTACCCACGGATCAAATGTGCATCTCCCGCAGATGCAGGTGGATTCTTTACTGCTGAGCCACCAGGGAAGCCCCACAGTTAATTATGTCGTTCAGTCGCCCAGTTGTGGCCAACTCTTTGTGACCCCATGGACTGCAGCACGCCAGGCGTCTCTGTTGATTATACTCAGTGCATATTTAAAAGCTCCAAATTCTCATTACAAGAAAAAAATTCTGTAACTATATGGTGACAAATGTTAACTAGACTTATTGTGCTGCTTATTTTGCGATTATCTGCTATAATTATAAAATTATCATATACACCTGAAATGAAATGTCAAACTTCAATTAAAAAAGAATCCTACAACACAACAATAAAAAGACAACCCAATTAAAAAACGAGAGAGGATATGAATAGACATTTCTCTCAAGATACCCAAGAGACCAAGGGGTCACTTCAGAAGTTTCTTAAAAAGTCAGTTACCATATGAATCAGCAATTCCACTTCTAGAAAGATCCAAGAAAGATGTAGACATATATCCACACAAAAACTTGACATGAACATTCATAACAGCATTACTAACAACTGCAAAGAGGTAAAAATGCAAATGCCCATCAACTGATGAGTAAACAAACAAAATGTGGAATATTCATACAATAGACCATATGGCAAAAAAAAAAGAAAAATACTGAAACATACTACAACATGTACAAAAATTAAAAACATTATGCTTAGCGAAGGAAACCAGACACAAAAGACCACATACTGTATAATTGCATTTATATGTAATGTCCAAAATAGGCAATTCCAGAGACAGAAAGGAGATTAGTGGCTGCCTAGAGTTGAAGAGGTGAATGTTAATGGTCATGAGACTTCTTTCTGGGGTGATGAAAATGTTCTAAAATTAGATAGTAGCGATGGTTATACAACTGTGAATATAGTAAAAAAACAAACCCAAAAACCCATTAAATTGTACATGTAAAGTGGGTAATTTGTTATGTAAATTCTATCTCAATAAAGCTGTCTTTAAAAAATTAGGCCAAGGATTAATAACAAACAAGGAACTTGTACAAAGTAGCAACACTCAAATTAGTTTCTTGTTGCAAGTGGCAAGACTTACTGTTTAATATATGGACGCAACTATTATCACCTTAATCCAAGAATCAACCTTAGCACTACTAAAAGTAGGTCAACCAGGTATTATGTGCATTATGACATGATGCAAAATGAGATAGAGCTATGATGTATTCTCACCAAAATGTTTAGATATAAATCCATCAAGCTTTTACCTGTAAACTTTAGAGATAAACACAGGAACAAAAGGAACAAACTAAGTGATACCTTAAGAATGCAACTGTACAAAAGCATTCTCAGGACAACCAGTCCAGTCTCAAAGTCAACATCACCGAAAAATAAGGACTAAGCTAGGTTAAAGGCTTCCCAGGTGGTGCAAGCGGTAAAGAATCCGACTGCCAATGCAGGAGACACAGATTCAATCCCTGGGTCGGAAAGATCCCCTGGCAAAGAAAATGGCAACCCACTCCAGTACTCTTGCCTGGGAAATCCCATGGACAGAGAAGCCTGGCGGGTTATAGTCAATGGGGTCACAAGAGTCAGACACAACTTAGCAACCGAACTACAAAGCTAGATTAAAGACAAATTAAACAAAGTGCATTTTAAATTACTTTTATTTTTACTTTATTTTTGGCCACACTGCACAGCTTGTGGGATTTTAGTTCCCCAATCAGGGAATGAGCCCAGGCCACGGAACCAAAGCGTTGAGCCCTAACCTGCCAAGAAATTCCCTAAAAAAAGGGTTAACAATGGACAAGGCACTAGTTCAGATAGTAGTTTGGATAACCAGCAGTAGCAAACAGTTTTTTTTGGATCAGCTGGGGAAATCTGAATAATAGCACCTGCATACCAAAGGAAAGGAATATGGAGTGTGGTATCACTCAGTTAAAAAAAAAGCCAAGCTGTAAACTGATCTCATTTTAGTAAAATAAAAGTAAAAACTTACATATATGTGCTCAGAGAAAGATCTTGGGAGGAAATGCACCAAAAGATAACAGCAGTGATTTCTGAATGACAGGAATGTCAAGTTTTTATTTTTACATATCTGTATACTCTAATATTCTACACAGCAGATTCATTGGTTTGTTTTTTTTTAAATAAAAGAATTAAAGACAGAATCAGACGGGGGGCTTTAATAAACTAACAGTGTCCAGGCCTTATCCCATATATATTTAAAAACGTTGAGAACAACTGCTCTTAAGAATTGGGAGTGGATAAAAGGGAAAATTCCTGTCTAGGTTTGTCTTTAAAAAAAGACATTCATGGGCTTCTTAACTTATTGAGTTAGGAAGGAGATCACTCTAAATAGAGGCAATAACTATATCTTATAGAAGGAGCAAATTATATTAGTCAATTTTACAAATTAGGATCCTTGGTTGAAAAAAAGAAATCCGGGTTTCGGTATACTAGCAGAATAGGAAATTTATCAACAGGATATTGAGAGTTCAAAAAAAAAAAAAGAAGATTTGGCAAACCTGTAAAAAATTAAGTCAAGCAGTCAAAATCACCAACCAAAGTCACATCACAGGAAGAAGTCTCTCAGAAAACTGCCCACTAGCTAGTATGCCACTGCCACAAGTTAACAGAATTAATTCTAAACTGTCCTTGCTCCTTTGTATCTCTCCCACTCCAGACTCGAGTACCCAGTCAAGTGTATTTGATTGGCTCAGCTGGGTCACAGCTACCAGGGGCCTGGGAAAGAAAGTATATGCGTGTATGCAAACAAGTTACATGTCCTTTTTCAGTTTCCACTCCCATCAAGTTTCACAAAAAGGCGATACTGGAACAGGGTTAAATGGCAAACAGACAAAAGAAACAAAGAAAAGTCCAATTACTAGAATGTTCAACATACTACGAACAAAGCTAGTGGAGGTGACAGAATTCCAGTTGAGCTATTCCAAATCCTGAAAGATGATGCTGTGAAAGTGCTGCACTCAATATGCCAACAAATTTGGAAAACTCAGCAGTGGCCACAGGACTGGAAAAGGTCAGTTTTCATTCCGATCCCAAAGAAAGGCAATGCCAAAGAATGCTCAAACTACCACACAATTGCAGTCATCTCACACGCTAGTAAAGTAATGCTCAAAATTCTCCAAGCCAGGCTTCAGCAATATGTGAACCATGAACTTCCTGATGTTCAAGCTGGTTTTAGAAAAGGCAGAGGAACCAGAGATCAAATTGCCAACATCCGCTGGATCATGGAAAAAGCAAGAGA
>NW_011494828.1:1644000-1644521 GCF_000754665.1 Bison bison bison
CAAGCCAGGCTTCAGCAATATGTGAACCATGAACTTCCTGATGTTCAAGCTGGTTTTAGAAAAGGCAGAGGAACCAGAGATCAAATTGCCAACATCCGCTGGATCATGGAAAAAGCAAGAGAGTTCCAGAAAAACATCTATTTAGGCTTTATTGACTATGCCAAAGCCTTTGACTATGTGGATCACAATAAACTGTGGAAAATTCTGAGAGAGATGGGAATACCAGACCACCTGACCTGCCTCTTGAGAAATCTGTATGCAGGTCAGGAAGCAACAGTTAGAACTGGACATGGAACAACAGACTGGTTCCAAATAGGAAAAGGATTATGTCAAGGCTGTATATTGTCACCCTGCTTATTTAACTTCTATGCAGAGTACATCATGAGAAACGCTGGGCAGGAAGAAACACAAGCTGGAATCAAGATTGCCGGGAGAAATATCAGTAACCTCAGATATGCAGATGACACCACCCTTATGGCAGAAAGTGAAGAGGAACTAAAAAGCCTCTTGATGAAAGTGAA
>NW_011494828.1:1644621-1646832 GCF_000754665.1 Bison bison bison
GGTCCCATGACTTCATGGGAAATAGATGGGGAAAAGTGGAAACAGTGTCAGACTTTATTTTTCTGGGCTCCAAAATCACTGCAGATGGTGACTGCAGCCATGAAATTAAAAGACGCTTACTCCTTGGAAGGAAAGTTATGACCAACCTAGATAGCATATTCAAAAGCAGAGACATTCCTTTGCCAACAAAGGTCCGTCTAGTCAAGGCTATGGTTTTTCCTGTGGTCATGTATGGATGTGAGAGTTGGACTATGAAGAAGGCTGAGCGCTGAAGAATGGATGCTTTTGAACTGTGGTGTTGGAGAAGACTCTTGAGAGTCCCTTGGACTGCAAGGAGATCCAACCAGTCCATTCTGGAGATCAGCCCTGGGATTTCTTTGGAAGGAATGATGCTAAAGCTGAAACTCCAGTACTTTGGCCACCTCATGCAAAGAGTTGACCCATTGGAAAAGACTCTGATGCTGGGAGGGATTGGGGGCAGGAGGAGAAGGGGACGACAGAGGATGAGATGAGCGACTGATCTGATCTGATCTGATCAACATATAAATCTTCCCAGTCTTCCCATTAGTAACAAATTTTAATCATTGTGCCTCTGATTCATTCTCCAAAAAACATTTCCTGAAAGTAATTTCCCAAAGTATAAAATTTTTAGACTAAAATTTGCAACCTTTCTCAGGTAGTTATCTCCTTTCCAACATTTTGTTATTAAAAGGTCACAAGCACCTGCTGCAAACATACCTATATACTATCCCACTAATAGAAATGTAGTTTACTTAAATCACAACAGTTCCGAATAAACAAACATATTATGAAACATACTATGTTACAAAAGTATATTTATCACCTGATGCATCTGACACATTAAATTCTGGCTATATGAGTCAGGTAACTAAGTGGATTAGTTTTATGTACAAGCATATTTAAAAATCTCTTCTCAAGAATAAGTTTTTTGCTCAAAATCCAAACATTACTTTTAAGTTAGGAGAGCAGACTCAGGATCTGGTTGGCTCTGCCATGTACTAGCTGCATGACTTTGGACAAGTCACTTCACCTCTTTTTGCTTCAAATCATTATCTGTAATTGGAGATTGTTGGAAAGTCAATGATTGAGTGAATATAAGCAAAGTGTTAAGAACAGTGCCTGGATGCTTTACTCAGGGAAATAACAAAGGGTCTTGTTTACAGTGAGTACTTCATAGGTGTAATGCTTAATAGTTAAGGACTTCAGTTCAGTTCAGTTGCTCAGTCGTGTCGGACTCTCTTTGAGACCCCATGAATCGCAGCACACCAGGCCTCCCTGTCCATCACCAACTCCCGGAGTTCACTCAGACTCACGCCCATCGAGTCAGTGATGCCATCCAGCCATCCCATCCTCTGTCGTCCCCTTCTCCTCTTGCCCCCAATCCCTCCCAGCATCAGGGTCTTTTCCAATGAGTCAACTCTTCCCATGAGGTGGCCAAAGTACTGGAGTTTCAGCCTTAGCATCATTCCTTCCAAAGAAATCCCAGGGCTGATCTCCTTCAGAATGGACTGGTTGGATCTCCTTGCAGTCCAAGGGACTCTCAAGAGTCTTCTCCAACACCACAGTTCAAAAGCATCAATTCTTCGGCACTCAGCCTTCTTCACAGTCCAACTCTCACATCCATACATGACCACTGGAAAAACCATAGCCTTGACTAGACGGACCTTTGTTGGCAAAGCAATGTCTCTGCTTTTGAATATGCTATCTAGGTTGGTCATAACTTTCCTTCCAAGGAGTAAGCGTCTTTTAATTTCATGGCTGCAGTCACCATCTGCAGTGATTTTGGAGCCCCCAAAAATAAAGTCTGACACTGTTTCCCCATCTATTTCCCATGAAGTGATGGGACCAGATGCCATGATCTTTGTTTTCTGAATGTTGAGCTTTAAGCCAACTTTTTCACTCTCCACTTTCACTTTCATCAAGAGGCTTTTTAGTTCTTCTTCACTTTCTGCCATAAGGGTAGTGTCATCTGCATATCTGAGGTTATTGATATTTCTCCCGGCAATCTTGATTCCAGCTTGTGTTTCTTCCAGTCCAGCGTTTCTCATGATGTACTCTGCATAGAAGTTAAATAAGCAGGGTGACAATATACAGCCTTGACATAATCCTTTTCCTATTTGGAACCAGTCTGTTGTTCCATGTCCAGTTCTAACTGTTGCTTCCTGACCTGCATACAGATTTCTCAAGAGG
>NW_011494828.1:1646932-1670115 GCF_000754665.1 Bison bison bison
AGATTTCTCAAGAGGCAGGTCAGGTGGTCTGGTATTCCCATCTCTCTCAGAATTTTCCACAGTTTATTGTGATCCACATAGTCAAAGGCTTTGGCATAGTCAATAAAGCAGAAATAGATGTTTTTCTGGAACTCTCTTGCTTTTTCCATGATCCAGCGGATGTTGGCAATTTGATCTCTGGTTCCTCTGCCTTTTCTAAAACCAGCTTGAACATCAGGAAGTTCATGGTTCACATATTGCTGAAGCCTGGCTTGGAGAATTTTGAGCATTACTTTACTAGCGTGTGAGATGACTGCAATTGTGTGGTAGTTTGAGCATTCTTTGGCATTGCCTTTCTTTGGGATCGGAATGAAAACTGACCTTTTCCAGTCCAGTGGCCACTGCTGAGTTTTCCAAATTTGTTGGCATATTGAGTGCAGCACTTTCACAGCATCATCTTTCAGGATTTGAAATAGCTCAACTGGAATTCCATCACCTCCACTAGCTTTGTTCGTACTGATGCTTTCTAAGGCCCACTTGACTTCACACTCCACGATGCCTGGCTCTAGGTCAGTGATCACACCATCGTGATTATCTGGGTTTTGAAGATCTTTTTTGTACAGTTCAGGGATTTAAAAAAAAGCAGAGATATTACTTTGTCAGCAAAGGTCCGTCTAGTCAAGGCTATGGTTTTTCCAGTGGTCGTGTATGGATGTGAGAGTTGGACTGTGAAGAAAGCTCAGCACCGAAGAATCGATGCTTTTGAACTGTGGTGTTGGAGAAGACTCTTGAGAGTCCCTTGGACTACAAGGACATCCAACCAGTCCATCCCAAAGGAGATCAGCCCTGGGTGTTCACTGGCAGGACTGACGCTGAGGCTGAAACTCCAGTACTTTGGCCACCTCATGCGAAGAGTTGACTCATTGGAAAAGACCCTGATGCTGGGAGGGATTGGGGGCAGGGGGAGAAGGGGACGACAGAGGATGGGATGGCTGGATGGCATCACAGACTCGATGCACATGAGTTTGGGTGAACTCCGTGAGTTGGTGATGGACAGGGAGGCCTGGTGTGCTGCAATTCATGGGGTCACAAAAGAGTTGGACAAGACTGAGCAATTGAACTGAACTGAGCAGAGATAAACGGGCTTCCCAAGTGGCACTAGTGGTAAAGAACCTGACTGCTAATGCAGGAGACATAAGAGACATGGGTTTGATCCCTAGGTGGGGAAGATCCCCTGGAGGAGGGCACGGCAACCCGCTCCAGTATTCTTGCCCAGAGAATTCCATGGATAGAGGAGCCTGGTAGGCTGCCTACAGTCCATTGGGTTACAGAGTTGGACACAACTGAAGTGGCTTGGCTCGCACGTGCACACACAGGGCAGGGGTAAACAACAGGGAAAAAATGCTGTTTTGAGAAGAGAAATTTTCAGACCAAACAGGCTGAGGAAACTACTCACTAGTAACCAAAAAAAAAGACAAAACCACTACAAACCCAGCATATTTAGCTCAATTTTATAATACAACAAATATACACTGTTGCTGCTGCTGCTGCTAAGTCGCTTCAGTCATGTCCGACTCTGTGCGACCCCATAGACGGCAGCCCACCAGGCTCCCCTGTCCCTGGGATTCTCCAGGCAAGAACACTGGGGTGGGTTGCCATTTCCTTCTCCAATGCAGAAAAGTGAAAGGGAAGCCACTCAGTCGTCTCCGACTCTTAGCGATACAATGGACTGCAGCCCACCAGGCTCCTCCGTCCATGGGATTTTCCAGGCAAGAGTACTGGAGTGGGGGGCCATCGCCTAGGCAGGGAAAAAAAGGACAAGAAACAAACTACCTGGAAAAGTTAACACTGAATTGGGCACAGGACCAAAACAAACACTCCATTTTATAACCATGTTGAAGGAGGGTTAATATCTCATACAATTTCTCTATGCTGCTCAACAGAGAAATTGCGAGAAAATGATATGAGAAACACTGAACAAACCAGAAGAAAAAAAAAGGCTACCAATTTACAGGAAAATCTAGAATGTGGGAAACTGCAGGAGAAATAACCTGGTTTCTTCAACAAAGTACAAGGGAAAAAACCCAGAAGAAATATACAAACTAATAGGCTTAAAAGAATATCAGTCAATTACAGTGTGTGGGACCTGGATACTGATTCAAATAAAGAGAAGTCAACAGAAAAGTAATAACTAGAAAAGGAAAAAAAGAATACTGAAAAGCCCATGTGCAACCATCTGTTCAGATTCCATAGAATTTAATTCAATGAGTAAAAGATAAAGACAATTTTGAAAAATTTGACAATTATGAAGTGCTTACAATAGTCAGGCATTGTATTAAGAACTACACAAATGTTATTTCATTTGTTTACCACAAAAACTCTATGAGAAGGTACTATTACCCCCATTTAACAAAGCAGCAGGCAGAAATCATACCTAAAACTTTACCAAAGTCTCAAAGCTTTAAGTGGTAATGCAGAGATTCAAACCAAGGGCACTATGACCACCATACCACCATGCCATCTCTCTACATGATGTGGTGAAAATCCAGCTTCGGAATCAGACAGCTGTCTTAGTCCCCAGCTCTCACTATGTTATGCAAACCATTGAACTTCTTGGATCCTCTGTACATTTACATATAGAAGCATTAATATCACCTATTTAAACAAGCATTTTAAGGAGTAACAACATATATATATATAAAATGGACTCTGTTACACCCTCTAGTTTATGAAGCCTTCAATAAATGGTTCTCACTATCCTTCTACCATAACCTGGTAAGACTAATTAGAAAGCAGAGCTAATAATTAATAAGCACATAGATGGAACACTGGAATAGTTCTACCTTTTAATTAACTAACTAAAGAACCCCCAAACCAACTTTTCAACATACTTGTAAACTTCAAGGACAGCAGGTATTCAGAAGAGAACTTTTTTATATAATGACATTTAAATATATAATCTTTGGTGGCTCAGACAGTGAAGTATCTGCCTGAAATGCAGGAGACCCAGGTTCGATCCCTAGGTTGGGAAGATCCCCTGGAGAAGGGAATGACAACCCACTCCAGTGTTCTTCCCTGGAGAATTCCATGGACAGAGGAGCCTGGTGGGCTACAGTCCATGGGGTCACAAAGATTCGGACATGACTGAGGGACTAACACAAAGCAGAGTTTGCAATATAAAGTATAATCAAACTTAATTCTTAAAAGGCAAAAAAACAAAAACACCACCAACTTATTCCACACATACAGACCTGCTACTCAGAAAAGCGCACTAAAACTTTGTTCATACTGATGATCCTCTTGTCTGACATCTGATTAATATATGGCAAAGTAGTTTTATTATAGAAAAGGAAGGTAAGCTTAATGACTATGTTAAAAATTAACTCCTTTAAGAAACACAGCTTTCTATGTTGTTATCCTGTGAATATTTTTGTGCTTATCTGTTAAACTACTAAGTTCCTGGGTGGTAGGAATGTTTTATAGTCATCTAGGCATTCCTAGACCTTAGCAGGCTGAAACTGGCACCACAGTACAGCCTCCAACATTTCTTAAAGTGTGTCTTAAAAGAATGACTGAACCATTTTGTTTGAAAAATAACATGTCCAACAGACGAGTTAAAGGTCGATTTTTTAAAATAATAAATAATTTTTATTATTACTATTATTTTTTGTCATGCCATGCTGCATGCAGGATCTTACTTCTCTAGCCATGTATCAAACCCAGGTTTCCTTGCAATGAAAGAGAAGAGTCTTAATCACTGGATTGCCAGGGAAGTCTGACCAAAAGGCTGATTATTTGCTTCAGTAAATAAAAATAACTACTAGATGCCTTTAAATATTTGCCGAGTATATTTGAAATCAGCTGTAAAATTCATAACATGAGCAATATTTTACCTCATTAGTTAAGATATACCTGTGGACAAAAGAATTTCAGCTTATCTCACTGAATTATTTTCCAAGGTTGATTGTAGTCAGTTTTGTTTTGAGCAGAAATCCAGTGGGAAATAAAAAATCAGTCTGATTTTGAAGTGACTTGGGCAGCTACCTCTCAGCACAACCACATATCAAACTGCAGACAATGGCAACTATAGTCAGTTACGAAGTAGTATGTTTTCTATGTATGAAAGAAAAGAAACAAAGTGAAGTCGCTCAGCCATGTCTGACTCTTTGGGACCCCATGGACTTCAGCTTACCAGACCCCTCCGTCCATGGGATTTTTGCAAGCGCGAGTACTGGAGTGGGTTGCTATTTCCTTCTCCAGGGGATCTTCCCAACCCAGGGATCGAACCCAGGTCTCCCGCTTGTAGGCAGACGCTTCACGGTCTGAGCCACCAGGGCAGTCCCTTTCTATGAATGGGGAAAGCCAAAACTTCATTCAAGTTTTTCATCTTAGTATCAGCCAGATTCCTTCCCCATTACAATTATTTGAAAAACCATAAATACCACAATTTGCCTTTTCCACAAACTACTTTTTCAGTTGGGATATTTAAAAAATTGCTTAGGTTTAAATACGTACTAGTTGGATGAATATCTGAACTTATTTTCCTCAACTAAAATAATGGGAATAAAACAATATCTACCTCACAGGAATAAACTAATAAAAATATAAAGCAATTCAAGCAACTGTAAGCCTCTGGCACATTAGTTACTCCTGTTACTAAGTGCATACACTTTATGTTTTAATCATAAAACAAAGATACGCAATTTGTTGGAAGTATGATTCAAAATTGTTATGTTTTATCTAAGTATTTAAATATTAATTACAAGCAGAAATATGTCCCAGATTTCTTGTCATTCCAAACTTATTAAAATGGCTGCATGTGCTGTCCTCAACCAAACTACTAAACAGCCACTGACAAAAAAACCAAGCTGAATTCATTCAAAATAAAAATGGCTTCCTAACACCCCGCCATGACCAAATTTCAAGAGCTTTGCTAAGATGCTATTCAGAATCAATTGAAAGAATATTTGTATCAGTATGTACAGTTTCGAGAACCTTTAAAAAAAAAAAAAGAGGTCTCACCCAAGTTTATGGGTTCAGTAGTCAACAAAAGAAAAACACAAAGCAATTGACTTGTAATTTCTATAAAGCACTTTAAATGTTTTTTCTGTAAAACCACCAAAATAATTTAAGAACAACAAAAAATCCCAGGGGAGTTGACAAAAGTAAACTTTCATATTGAACGAATGTGGAGAGGTAAATTGAAATTGACTCCCTAGGGAAGGAAGATGAAGTAAAATAGTTTATTTTCCTATTAATTCCAAACTTCTCATTCACAATTAGCACTTTATTATTTTATCTTTTAGACAGATTTCAACTTGAAACTGGAGCATCTTCCCAAATACTGAAGTTAACTGTTTTTGATTTCCATTCTATGCCCTTTTGTTTTCAGTTAAAGCTCTGGATCTAATGTTGTTTTTTAAGCTGCAAACAAAAAAACAGCCTTTTGTTTGAAAGGGCACAACAATCAGGCACTCCACTTAAAGTCTGTTTTCATTTGTCTTACATTCTTCTGATACGTGTCCCAATATAAAAGACCTTAGAAAAGGCCAGCAATCGACCAAACTGCAAATCTAAGTCTATTGAAGACCAATCACTATACTTATTGGAAGGAATTACACAGAATGTGACTTCTGTTACTAAACTAAAACATGAGCCACCATAAACTTTATTTTTCCCAGATAAGCAATAAAGATTAAGAGCATGTATTTTAACAAATATGACAAACCAACTTAACAGCACAAAGTTGGCTGATAAAATTAACACCACAGCACAATTTCAAAACTATAAGCAACTACCAAAAAAACCGCACCCACTCTTATGTAAACTTTTGGAGTAAGCAAACTACTTTAGCCTCACCTTTGTTTTCAGCTAGCAAAGGCTCTTCAAGACAAGACAACAGTAAGATCAAAAGACCCAGTTATTGAAAAATAACTAAGGAAAAATAAGAATTCAAGACTTGTTAACGTGTTTAAGTTACTAAGCTCGGGGCACTTCCCCAAGCTACAGCCATTTTAGATTCAGCCTTTCTTTTGAGTTTCACGGAGAGTAGGGAGAAGTAGACAGATGTAAAACAGAAAAAGTCCTCACTAAAACACTTAAAGATCGACCAGCTTTTTTCTTCAGATAGGGAGGAGTCGGTAGAGGCTGGACAGACGATCTAAATTAACGAAAACACCTCGCTACCAAGGGGAACCGGAACACTGGGGGCAGGGGTGCGGGGTTAAAGCTCTTCTTTCCCCCTCAGATACCCCACATTTGACTCACACGTTTTTTTCCCCTTAGATTTTTCCATCACTGGGAAACAAAAGCCCTTGGCTCTAATTTAAGGAGAAAGAAAAAGTAACCGTAAACCAAGCTACTCAATCACCAATAAGCCGGAACGCCTGGAGAGGAGCCAGAGAGCCGCAGGTGAGCGTTCCGACCCGAAGAGCAAAGTTAAAGTAGGAGCGCTCTGGCTCTCGACGACGCTCGTGTGCAACGCTCCACGCGTGGGGGAAGGTGCCCCGTTCGAACCACACGACCCGTGGGCTCCGCTCCCGGTCCTCGGACCGACCTACACCCAACCACCTGTGTGAGAGCCTCCTTCAACTTGTTTCAACAGCCGGTCAGGCAGGCACCGGGTGGAGCCCTGCGCCGGATCACTCACGATCCCCTACTGCCCCGTTGTCGAGAACTCTCACTCACCGGGCAGTGGAGGGGCTACAGTTAGGGACCAGTCGCAGCGTCTGAGGGCGAGTCCCCAGCTTCCTGATCCGGCAGAGGTGGAGAGCCCACAACCATAACAAAGGTCTTCCCAAAATGGCTGCCCGGCCCACAAGGCCCAGGAGGGGCAGACCGGGTGGACGGGGAGGAGCGACGACCAGCCCGGCCCTCCCCCGATCTCACCCCGCCTCACACACGCCCACCCGTTCGCACCACCCACAAGGGCGCACGCGCATGCGCATGAGCCCTGTTCGGGGTGACCCCCGCCGGCGCCCCAAGCAGCCAACGTTTAGCCGAGGGGACGGCGGTTATTCCCTGCCCCGCCCCCAGCTCGCTCCGCTGCGTCTCTTGGCGGCGCCCCCGCCCCTCTACAGAGTTGAACACGGTCTTTCCTAGCGCCGCCTCAGAGGCAGAGACCAGCTGGATTTGGTACTCCCCTTCACATCTCCTCTCCAGGCACTAGGGCCTGGGCGCCGGTGAATGAGTGGGTGGGGGTGTGTATGTGCACCCGTTTTTCCCCGCCCCTTCATTCTGCACCTTCCCACAGCCCATCTCTCAGCAAGCGCACTTCTCCAAACTACATCTACAAATACTAACAAACCGGTTTCGTAGGCGCGTGTGTTTTCCGACCCTTTCCCACCTTCGGCGCCTTCCTTCTTTCACGTGCGCGCGCCGTTAAGACTCCAGCCCCCAGCAGGCCACACGGCCGGGCTTTGGCGGCCTGAGTGGCTGGTCCCGACGCACTACCCGCTGGGAGTGGTAGTTCCGCCCGACTGCTGGCGTCACGCCCCCGTCCCAGTACTGGGCGGTTTTCTGGCCAGAGCCTGCTCCAGTGCCAGGGCGGAGAAGCTGTTTCTTCAGCCCTAAGTCTCATTGGGTATCGCATAACGGGAAGGGGCGGCGCTGCCATGGCCGAGAAGGAAATAAAAGTGAAAGCCTATGGCGACTGAAAAGTGTTACTATTAGGAAGAATTGGCTGTGAATCTGTTCTGTACGAGAGGCTAAACCATGTGATATCCGGCAACCAGGAAGCTAGACTACCTAGAATCGGGAGGAATGGAGAAACTGGCTAGCGTGGGCTCCTGCAGCTCTCCTTTTGTTTTCAGATAAACGCGCAAATTGCCTGATGGTGTTTCCTTTGATAGACTGTGAAATGGAGGCCCGGAGAAGGGAAGGGACCTGCTCAAGGTCACAAAGCCCACAAATAAAAGTTAAAGCAGAGAGTGACAGGAGGAATAATCTAACTTACGGATCACCCTAAAGGCTCTTAACACACTTTTCATGAAAATAAAAGTCTTGCCCCTTGTTTTCTTTATTTCTTAACAAAATTTCCAGGCACCAGCAAAGAGAATGAAGTGGAACTTTTTTCCCCTTAAGTAGTACTAGTTCAGTACCTTAATGAGCTGTGAGATGTGCCCAGGCTATCCTAGAAACCCCTTTTTAATGCAAAGTCAAAAATGAGTTCCAGGGACTTCGCTGGTGAGCCACTGGCTAAGACTCTGCACTCTCAGTCTAAGGGGTTCCAGTTCGATCCCTGGTCGGGGAACTAGATCCCACATGCTGCAACTAAGACCCGGTGCAGCCAAATTAATAAATATTTTTTAAAAAGAAAAAATGAGTTCCAGAGATAGCAAGCAATTTGGTCAAGTCATACTTGACCTGGACTCCGAATCTCCTACCTTCTTATACCACCATCACTCCGTAATTGCACTCTACATTCCCGAACTCTGCTGTGCAGATTTTGTTGGCTGGGAAACCTGTACTAGAAAGGAAAGGACCATTTAAGTACCCTACAGACTTCAAAAGCCAGTTTCTACTAGAACTAAGATTTTACAGAAAACCCAGGGTGGGACCTAGTTAGCGCTGGTCAAGTTTCCACCCGGATTCATTTTTTTTGCTCTCAGGAAGTGAGGGGGGACTATTTATTCTCACTTGCCGGAAGTTTTTTTTTTCCCAGAGTTCCGAGCTCTTCAGGTTTCTACCTCTGTGTCCGTCGCTGGCAAGTGAGTAGAAGGGCTGTTGCCACAGATGCAGGTTGGGAAAAGTGGTGGGGCACCAAGGCTTTGGTGTAAATTGAATCCGCGGGCACTGTTGAGCAAGATTTCCCGGGGATCTCTGCGTCCAGACCTCATCCCTTTTCTACTGATGTCGGCTCTAAGAGTTGCAGTTTGTAAGCACTTGTCACAGTGCCTAGGGAGTTCGGAAGGTTGGGGAGCATGTATATTTTTGAAATCCCTTAAAAAGGTGATTTTGAACAAACGTGAGTAGGTCGGTCCAGCAGGTATGTGTGTTTGGGAGTCAGGAATCGTGTATGTGTGGAAGCGTGTGTGTGTGTGTGTGTGTGTGTGTTCACTCAGTTGTGTCCGACTCTTTGTGATCCCATGCACTGTAGGCTGCCAGTTTCCTCTGTCCATGGAATTCTCCAGGCAAGAATACTGGAGTGGGTTGCCATTCCCTTCCCCAGGTAATCTTCCTGACCTAGGAATCAAACCTGGGTCTCCTGCATTGAAGGCAGATTCTTTACCATCTGAGCCACCAGGGAAGCCCATATTATCTAATTAACCGGGATAACTTAACTCCCTACTTACTTCCATATATGGAGAGATAGCCATTGACAGTCTGGTATACAGAATTTCTTGACCCAGCCCTAATATCTGTGATCAAGAAATTAGTTCAGTTTGGTTTTTTTTTTCCCCAATAGGTGAGAAATTTATTAATAAAGGAATCTTTTGATAGACCTGCAAGGGGGCAGGCAAGGGGGCTTTGCCAAGTTTTTTTTTTTTTTTTAATCTGTGTTAGGTCTTAGATGTGACTCCTTGCGGCTGGAGAGCCTAGTTGCTTTTGCATGTGGGATCTTAGTTCCTCCACAGGGCTCAAACCACGTCCCCTGCATTGGGAGACTGCAGACTCTCAACCACTGGACCACCAGGGAAGTCCCCAAGTTTTTAAATTAAGCAGCAACTGTGGGTTTTGGATTGTAGACACTTCTGTTTTTCTGGTTAATACTAGGACTCATGTAAACATGACAGATCTGGGTTCATAGTATTCTCATTCAGCCACGTACTGGTTGCTTACATTTTGTAAGGTGGGAATAATAGCTAGTTTGGTGGTTTTGTGTGTGTGTGTGTGTGTGTGTGTGTGTTTAGTGCCTGCTTTGTGTTAGGGACAGTGCTCAGCTTTTTACATCTATTAGCTTATTTAATTTTTATAGCGACCCTATGTAGTTATTATAAGCCTTAGGTGAGTGAACTGCACTATAATCAGGTTAAATAATTTGTCCAAAATCACATAACTAATACATGGTAGAGCCAGAATTCCAGCCCAGGTCATTTGACTCCAAAATCTGCACTCTAACTTAATAGATTATTAGTATCACTCAGCACCAAGTTGATGAGGTGACTGTATTAAATAAGTCAGTGCATATTAAACACATAGTTATAATGCCTGGTTCACAGCTAGTTGTATTGATTGCTATTATCATTACTTTTAAGCTATAAACTCCTAAGCCCCAAAATACATAACTAAGGAGAAAAAAGAAAGCAGACAAGCTATGACTTTCAGTGTTAAAGATAAGAAAGATGGCACTTCAAGGAAGCAATTTATCCAAGGTCACACGGTTGGGAAATGATAGAGGCATTTGTAAAAATCTAGATACACTCTCTGCATTACTCTTTACACCCAAGAGCAAAAGCTAATAGTTCAAAGAAAAGGATTTATTTACTACATGTTACTGATTTTTTTAAACATTAATGACTGTTTCCAAAGGAAACTGTTACATGGAAGAAATTCCCCCAAATTCCTATTTTTAAAAATTACGAAGTGAAGAAAATTAAATGACATCTTATTTTGTTCACAGCAGCATGCTTCTGATTCAGACCCTCCACTTAACTGTAAAAATACATTAATCAGAACTGTGTGGCATCTTCCTAAGCAAGACTTTCAATGGGAGCCAGTATGCTTCACTTCATCAGGAAGTGTTCTCAAGCATCTTCAAAGGTTGGTTTATTCAGCAAATATTTGAGCACTACTTTCCAAGCACTGCTGCACTGGGCAATAGTAGTAAAATAAAGAAGACAAAAATCCTTATCTTCATACTCTAGTTGATCTGGGTAAGAGTAAAATACAAATAAGTGAAAATATTTAATATGTCAAAGTGAAATATTTGGTATGTCAAATGGTAAGTGCTGTGGAGAACTACAGAGCAGGGAAGGGGAATAGGGACAGTAGACTTTTAAGTTTTGCATTTATAAATAGGGTGGTCAGAGTGAGGCAATGAGCGATGCAGATACCTCAGGGAAGAACATTCTAGACAAAAAGAAAAAAAAAACAGTTCTCAAGATGGACTTATTCCTAGCAACTTTGAGTAACTACCAAGATTCTTTAAATAGCTCTTTTGTTTTCTTTAATCCAGTATTTTCTGAGTTACAGTTGATCTGTGCAACTATTGAAGTATGGAATTTACTCACTAAAGAACAGAATCAGCAGAAGAGGTTATTGCTTTGGCCATGTTCCATGAACGGCACCGGGGAGTTTTTTTTAAGGCAAAGGAAAAAAAAACATATGGTCCAAGCCCTCAGGTCTACTGAGACAGACAAATGAATATGTGATTTTAATTCACTGTGAGAGTTATGATAGGAGTGTGCATAGGGTACTTATAGCAGAATTAAATCACATTGGAGAAAGCTTCCAGCTGAATTTTGAAAGGTAAGTTCCCTAGAGAGAAAAATGGTAATCTAAAATTCTAGGCAGAGACTTGTAGAAAGGCATGAAGCTATGAAAAGTCTGCAGTATCTAAAGCTTAATTTTCTTTACATAAAACAGAACTGCCATAGTAATTAGTGCAGCTTCTTAAGAGGCAGTTTAGAATGCCAAAAGCTAAAGACCTAGTCTTTATCTGTTCCTCCAGATCTTTCTTTCATGGGATAACATCACGGTTTCTATTCTGTAGTAGCTTCTTTTGGATGTTGTATAGTTATTTAATAGTCTTTGCAGCAATAACATCACCCTATACGCCAACCTTTACGTTTGACATGCTAACAGAAAGCACATGGTTTGTTTTTATATTGTTTCATATTGTGACTAAAACATTTGGTGATTTTCTTTTTTAAGTCTGTTTCGTTGTCTTCTGGTTCTGTTTTCCCTGTAGATGCTGAAGTACACTTCCACAGTCAGACCAGGAGCCAGCAGGAGAATAGAAACACTTACTCACAAGACATGTCTTGAGCAGAACTTTTCCCCTTTGTTTTCGAGGCTTTGGCTTTTCTCATCCTTTCCAGCATGTGTGAACAAGACACAGTATTATCATACTTCCCTATGCAGTTTTAAGAAGAAGCAAGAGCAAGCAGTGCTTCCAGCCAGGCCACCACGAACCATCAGTTTCCTGCCTGACAGCCCAAAGCCAGCATTATACATAACTCTGGCAGGACTAATCCCCTTCGTTGCTCCACCACTGGTCATGGTGATGACAAAGACTTATATTCCCATGTTAGCTTTTACTCAGATGGCTTATGGAGCCAGTTTCCTTTCTTTCTTGGGAGGGATCAGATGGGGTTTTGCTCTGCCAGAAGGTAGTCCAGCCAAACCAGACTTCCTCAATTTAGCTAATAGTATAGCTCCTGTTGTGTTTTCATGGTTTGCTTTCTTTATTTCTGAAAGACTCAGTGAAGCTATAGTCACAGTAATAATAGGTTTGGGGATAGCATTACACACTGAACTTTTTCTCTTGCCCCATTACCCCAATTGGTTCAAAGCCCTGAGGATAGTAGTCACTTTAGTGGCCTTTTTTTCATTTGTAATCACTTTACTAGTGAAAGATTTTTATCCAGAGAAAGGACCCAAGGGACTTGGGCAAGTAAAATAAATATAAAACTACTCTATAGATAATGTTAGCATGTTGGTTAGAAGCCTTGTGTTTTGCAGTCATCTTTTTCTACCTCTCCTGTTTAGCTTTTTCCCAGGAAAGGTGATATTTTCTTTACAAACTATTTTTCATTTGTATAAATCTTTATCTTATAGAAATCACTGAGAAGCAGCTTGAAAACCCTTAAGTAAAATTCTCATTTAGTCTTTTTATGAGTTATAGTCATCCACTTAAAATTTTCAGTGTTTTAATTTTTGAAAAATGTAAATAAAAAAAGATGAAAAACACTGTGCTAGAGCTTTACGGTCATTGAAAACACACACACATAAACTCTCAGAGGAAAACTTCATGAGTGTCTGAAAATAATAGGTGGCTCTAGTGTGGAGTTTTCATTGCAGTTGCCCCGGGAAATTGCATTTCCGAGCTCATTTTACCTGGCATAACCTAGTTATTTGAACTGAAAGGATCTATGGCTTTAAAAGTCAGTAGGAAGCACTATCACAAGGGAAAGCTGTGTTCAAAGAAAAGCTGGACATATTTTCTGGTTTTATCAGGATATTTGGCAGAGTATAGACAGAACTTGATTTATGGACCTAACATTCCAGATTCCTATGTAATATTGTTCTTTATATCATCAGACTTTATTTTCACCTCAACAAACATCCACAACTGAGTGCTGTTTCCACTTTGGCCCTGACAATTCATTCTTTCTGGAGCTATTAGCAATTGCCTTCTGCTCTTCCCCAGTAGCATACTGGACACCTTCCTACCTGGGAGACTTATCTTCCAATGTCATATCTTTTTGCCTTTTCATACTGTTCACGGGGTTGTTAAAGTACCAGACCCACCTTACCTGTCTCCTGAGAAACCTGTGAGTCAAGATGCAACAGTTAAAACTGGACATGGAACAACTGACTGGTTCAAAATTGGGAAAGGATATTGTCACCCTGCTTATTTAACTTACATGCAGAATATATCATGCAAAATGTTAGGCTGGATGAATCACATGCTGGAATCAAAGACTGCCAAGAGAAATATCAACCTAAGATACGCAGATGATACCACTCTAATGACAGAAAATGAAGAGGACCTGAAGAGCCTCTAGATGAGGGTCAAAGAGGAAAGTGACCAAGCTGCCTTGAAACTTCCAACATTAAAAAAACTAAGATCATGGCATCCAGTTCTATAACTTCATGACAAATAGAAGGGAAAAAAGTAGCAGTGAAAGATTTTTTCTTGGGCTCCAAAATCACTGTGGACAGTGACTGCAAGCAAACCCAGGTCTCCTGCATTGCAGGTGGATTCTTTACCAGCTGAGCTACAAGGGAAGCTCAGATGTGAGTTGGACCATAAAGAAGGCTGAGCGCCAAAGAATTGATGCTTTTGAATTATAATGCTGGAGAAGGATCTTGAGACTCCCTTGGACTGTAAGGAGATCAAACCATCAATCATAAAGGAAAACAACCTTGAATATTCATTGGAAGGACTGATGCTGAAACGCCAATACTTTGGTCACCTGATGCGAAGAGCTGACTCACTGGAAAAGACCCTGATGCTGGGAAAGATTGAAGGCAAAAGGAGAAGAGGCAGCAGAGGATGAAATAATTAGAGAGCATCACCGACTCAATGGACATGAATTTGAACAAACTCCAGGAGATGGTGGAGGACAGAGGAGCCTAACTTGCTGCAGTCCATAGGGTTACAAAGAGTGGGACACAAGCTAGAAACTGAACAATAAGAAGTAGATACAACTTATCTTCAAACATAACACCAACTGGTAAAAAAAATACTTGAATAAAGCAACTAGTAAGATCCCCTGGAGAAGGGCATGGCAACCCACTCCAGTATTCTTGCCTGGAAAATCCCACAGACAGAGGAGCCTGGCGGGCTACAGTCCACTGGGTCACAAAGAGTCAGACACTACTGACATGACTTAGCATGCACACATGTACAAACTAGGAAAAGTCAATCTAGAGTCATTTTTATAATGTTCTATCTAGTTTTACAAGTCAACTCATACAGAAGCTTTTTAAAACAGTGAAAAAAATACCTTGGATTCTAACTTGAAAACCTAGTCTTTTCAGATGCTTAGTCTCATAAAAAGAAAAAAACATTTAAAATGTAAGAATATAAATTAGGAAATGGATATGATATATATAACCTTTGTATCTCTCTGTTAGTCACTCAGTCGTGTCCAACTCTTAGCGACCCCATGGACTGTATGGACTGAAGCCTGCCAGGCTCTGTCCATGGGATTCTCTAAGCAAAAATACTGGAGTGGGTTGCCTACCTTTGTATAAGTACTCAAATATTAGGTAAGAAATTTCATAAGTAAATTATATACATATAATTTCCACTTCAGTGATTCTTGCTGTGGAAAGATCATAATCTAGAGTAGTAACTTGTTTACTTTTTTGTGTGTTCAAGTCCCAATCCACAATATCTCAGAATGTGACCTTACTTGAAGACAGGGGTCTTTACAGAGGTAATAAGGTTAAAGTGAGATTATAAGGGTAGATTGTAATGTTATAGTATTACTGGTGTTCTTATAACAAGAGAAATTTAGAGATAAACATGTATATAGAGAGAATACCAGTGAACATGAAGATCTACTTGCCAAGAAGCAGCCTTGAAGAGGTCTTTCCTTCTTAGCCCTCAGAAGGAACTAACTCCACCAACACCTTGATTGCAGATTTTGGAAATCCAAAACTGAGACAATACATTTCTGCAGTACTTGCAGTTAAATGAAACAGTCCTAGCAAACACATATAATACTATGGTGCTAGAGCTTGTTCTGATCATTGGGAAGTATACCAGTTAAAGCCTGTGCCTAAAATCACCAAACGATCCTTATTTATGTAGAGAAAAGTTTATGACAGCCTGATACTGAAGGAATGAAAGCTCATACTTTTCAGAAGATCCTTTTCAGATTCTACTCAGATTGTTTCAGTGAGAAAAATTACTTCTTTGCTTCTAAATTGCATGAGTACTACACAGACTTAGAACTTTTCTCTGATCTCAGTCTCTCATAATATGAGCAAGTCAGATGTTAAGCTAACTGACCCCTTATTTTTTCTCAGCCCCACCAACTGCATGCAGGATCTTAGCTCTCAGACCAAGGATCAAACCCATGCCCCCAAGTACACTGGACAGAATATTTAGAAGTATACTGAAATATTTTGGGGGAAGATCATGTTAATCAGTTCAGTCGCTCAGTCGTGTCTGACTCTTTGTGACCCCATGAACCACAGCATGCCAGGCCTCCCTGTCCATCACCAACTCTCGGAGTTCACTCAAACCCATATCCACTGAGTCAGTGATGCCATCCAACCATCTCATCCTCTGTCGTCCCCTTCTCCTCCCACCTTCAATCTTGCCTAGCATCATGGTCTTTTCAAATGAGTCAGCTCTTCCCAACAGGTGGCCAAAGTATTGGAGTTTCAGCTTCAACATCAGTCCTTCCAATGAATACCCAAGACTGATCTCCTTTAGGATGGACTGGTTGGATCTCCTTATAGTCCAAGGGACTCTCAAGAGTCTTCTCCAACATCACACTTCAAAAGCATCAATTCTTTGGTGCTCAGCTTTCTTTATAGTCCCAACTCTCACATCCATATATGACTACTGAAAAACCATACCCTTGATGAGACAGACCTTTGTTGACAAAGTAATGTCTCTGCTTTTTAACATGCTGACCAGGTTGATCATAACTTTCCTTCCAAGGAGTAAGCGTCTTTTAATTTCATGGCTGCAGTCACCATCTGCAGTGATTTTGGAGGCCCAGACTTTAAGTCTGACACTGTTTCCCCAACTATTTCCCATGAAGTGATGGGACCGGATGCCATGATCTTCGTTTTCTGAATGTTGAGCTTTAAGCCAGCTTTTTCACTCTCCTCTTTGACTTTCATCAAGAGGTTCTTTAGTTCCTCTTCCCTTTCTTCCATAAGGGTGGTATCATCTGCATATCTGAGGTTATTGGTATTTCTCCTGGCAATCTTGATTCCAGCTTGTGCTTCTTCCAGCCCAGCTTTTCTCATGATGTACTCTGCATAGAAGTTAAATAAGCAGGGTGACAATATACAGCCTTGACGTACTCCTTTTCCTATTGGAACCAGTCTGTTGTTCCATGTCCAGTTCTAACTGTTGCTTCCTGACCTGCATACAAGTTTCTCAAGAGGTAGGTCAAGTGGTCTGGTTGTCCCATCTCTTTCAGAATTTTCCACAGTTTATTGTAATCCATGCAGTCAAAGGCTTTGGCATAGTCAATAAAGCAGAAATAGATGTTTTTCTGGAACGCTCTTGCTTTTTCGATGATCCAGCGGATGTTGGCAATTTGATCTCTGGTTCCTGGGCCTTTTCTAAAACCAGCTTGAACATGTGAAAGTTCACGGTTCACGTATTGCTAAAGCCTGGCTTAAAGAATTTTGAGCATTATTTTACTAGTATGTGAGATGAATGCAGTTGTGCATTCTTTGGCATTAGCCTGGCTTAGAGAATTTTGAGCATTATTTTACTAGTGTGTGAGATGAATGCAGTTGAGCATTCTTGGCATTAGCTTTCTTTGGGATTGGAATGAAAACTGACCTTTTCCAGTCCTGTGGCCACTGCTGCTGCTGCTAAGTCGCGTCAGTCGTGTCCAACTCTGTGCGACCCCATAGACGGCAGCCCAACACGCTCCCTGAGGTTTCCAAATTTGCTGGCATATTGAGTGCAGCACTTCCACAGCATCATCTTTTAGGATTTGAATTAGCTCAACTGGAATTCCGTCACCTCCACTAGCTTTGTTTGTAGTGATGCTCCCTAAGGCCCACTTACTTCACATTCCAGGATGTCTGGCTCTAGGTGAGTGATCACAACATCGTGATTATCAGGGTTGTGAAGATGTTTTTTGTACAGTTCTTCTGTGTATTCTTGCCACTTAATATCTTCTGCTTCTGTTAGGTCCCTACCATTTCTGTCCTTTAGTGAGCCCATCTTTGTGTGAAATGTTCCCTTGGTATCTCTAATTTTCTTGAAGAAATCTCTAGTCTTTCCCATTCTATTGTTTTCCTCTATTTCTTTGCATTAATCGCTGAGGAAGGCTTTCTTATCTCTCCTTGTTATTCTTTGGAACTCTGCATTCAGATGCTTATATCTCTCCTATTCTCCTTTGTTTTTTGCTTCTTATCTTTTCACAGCTATTTGTAAGACCTCCTCAGACAGCCATTTTGCCTTTTTGCATTTCTTTTTCTTGGGGATGGTCTTGATCCCTGTCTCCTGTACAGTGTCACGAACCTCCATCCATAGTTCATCAGGCACTCTATCAGATCTAGTCCCTTAAATCTATTTCTCACTTCCACTGTATCATCAAAGGGATTTGATTTAGGTCATACCTGAATGGTCTAGTGGTTGACTGAAACCACTAGACCACTAGACTGAAACCACAATCACAAACAACTAGCCAATCTGATCACATGGACCACAGCCTTGTCTAACTCAGTGAAACTAAGCCATGCCATGTAGGGCCACCCAAGACAGGCGGGTCATGGTGGAGAGATTTGACAGAATGTAGTCCACTGGAGAAGGGAATGGCAAACTACTTCAGTATTCTTGCCTTGAGAACCCCATGAGCAGTATGAAAAGGCAAAAAGATAGGACATTGAAAGATGAACTCCCCAGGTTCGGTAGGCGCCCAATATGCTACTGGAGATCAGTGGAGAAAGAACTCCAGAAAGAGTGAAGGGATGGAGCCAAAACAAAAACACCACCCAGTTGTGGATGTGACTAGTGGTAAAGCAAGGTCCAATGCTGTAAAGAGCAATATTGTATAGGAACCTGGAATGTCAGGTCCATGAATCAAGGCAAACTGGAAGTGGTCAAACAGGAGATGGCAAGAGTGAACGTCGACATTCTAGGAATCAGCGAACTAAAATGGACTGGAATGGGTGAATTTAACTCAGATGACCATTATACCTACTCCTGTGGGCAGGAATCCCTTAGAAGAAATGGAGTAGCCATCACAGTTAACAAAAGAGTCCGAAATGCAGTACTTGGATGCAACCTCAAAAACGACAGAATGATCTCTGTTCGTTTCCAAGGCAAGCCATTCAATATCACAGTAATCCAAGTCTACGCCCTGACCAGTAACTGTGAAGAAGCTGAAGTTGAACGGTACTATGAAGACCTACAAGACCTTTTAGAATTAACACCCATAAAAGATGTCCTTTTCATTATAGGGGGCTGGAATGCAAAAGTAGGAAGTCAAGAGATACCTGGAGTAACAGGGAAATTTAGCCTTGGAGTACAGAATGAAGCAGGGCAAAGACTAATAGAGTTTTGCCAAGAGAACGTGCTGGTCATAGCAAACACCCTCTTCCAACAACACAAGAGAAGACTCTACACGTGGACATCACCAGATGGTCAACAGTGAAATGAGATTGATTATATTCTTTGCAGCCAAAGATGGAGAAGCTCTATACAGTTAGCAAAAACAAGACCAGAAGCTGACTGTGGCTCAGATCATGAACTCCTTATTGCCAAATTCAGACTTATCATTTTAATAGTTGTTCAGAAAACAATTAAATGTAAAATTAAATGTGCAAATCCCTAAAGCTGAAACACTGAAATTCGTGGGCAATCCTTGTAATCTAAGAATGATACTAATAAACTAAGTTGATGAGTAATACAAGGAAAAGCAAAAAAATAAAAAATTCAAGACACTTTATTAGTACATTCTTTTTAAAACAATCTGTCATTTTCTAAGAAATAAGCATATTTACAATTACTTATTTTCAGGCATCGTCTGAATCTATTTAAGCCCAAACACTGATTGTCTTGATTGCATTTCCATCATAGTAGTACAAAATGGCTCCCTTCATACTGCCATTTTAGGCTGGCACCAGGCAATAATGAAAATTAAATGACAGGAAATTTTGTAAATCTCTTTTGAACACATTCTCAACTAGAAATATTAAAGGCACATGAGTTACAGCTTAGTTTATACATTATCTTGATACTTCATTCTTTGACATTTTACACATCCCAGTCAGCCACTGTGACCCTGCATACTTTCAGGATACCCGAAAGAATGCGACACAGAGCTTTCTGTCTGTACTAATAAGCTTTTCTTAAAATATACATATGGTTAAGTTGTGAAGGAAAGTATCCTTGTGGATCAATCCAAATATTTCGGACCTGAGTCTTTAATGCTTACCAAAGGTTTTCTATCTAAATAAGCCACTGATGCCTATAACATACTAAAGGACTTTCATAAAGAAAAGGGGAAATCAGGGATATAGATATCAAATCCTGGAACAGCTAGGTAAACCTAAATGTATAAGACCTTTAATGTATATGGCTCCAACTGACTAGTAGAAATAAAAGTGATGATCATATACACAAAATCTTTGTTTCAGAAGTAGAGAACACTTCTTTAGAATGCTTCTTGGAGAAAGTTAAGTTTTGAGAAGCAGTTTTGGATCAGAAGCTTTTACATTTATGAGTTAGTGTATATAAAAAGTTGTACAGAGATCTACAATTCCATCTTCTCCAAGCCAGGCCGTGGCTTTGTACTAAGTTCATACTTAGGCTTGCCCAAGTATGAGTATGCTTCATAAAGCTTGGTAATCTAATAAATTCCCTCTTCCCAAAGCTACACATATTTTTGGAAAAAGGTGCATATGACCAGCTGGCCTCTATCACCCATACATCATCCTATTGCGATAAAGGACTGTCACTAAGAACCTCCTATTCATTTCTCTCTTGCATTCCAGCATCAAAACAAAAACATAAGTGAACAAGAGCTTTTTTATGCTGTTATCAACAAGTGAAAATTTATATAAACAGCTAGATATTTCCAACATGTCCCTCCCAGTATCCCTGCTGCCAATAAAAAGTTTGGGGTTAGTGAAAAGTAGGAATAAAACAGAAGTAGGAAGTTGTCTCATTGGCTTTTCTCTATAATTTAAGCCATGGCCATGGAATATTGTGCTCTGAGCTGAATCATGAATGTCTAGACATCTTTAAACTGTCTCATTTGATATTTTTACATCACACAATGGTCATGTTATAGCTTAAATTGAACTGGAAAAGCCGCTAAAGGAACTATTTGCCAATAAGCTTCTGGCAAATTCTTTTTACAACTAGGACTCTACTCCTAACTGGACAATTCTAGAGCATAAACAGCATCTGTTGATCAGCTTGGCAAATTTGTGAGAACTCTTTATTAATTTACGATATGTTCCACTATCACTTCTCACTCAAATTCTTTAAAAAAATTCTTTAGTCATTTTTCTACCAAATTCACAGAAAACAGAAAGGGTCCTATCACCAAATACAACTGTGATGTGCAAAAGGTGAGATTCTGCATTTTCAAAATGTTTCTTTTGCTGTCTTAATGCTTTCTGTTTCATAGTACAGCAACACCTCCTTCACAACGACTGGTAATCATATTGCCAATTTCTGTCCATGTATCTGAATGAGGGTTATAAACTTCAACTGAGTCCAAGGTACCTGGAGCCAAGAAATCGTGGCTGGAAGATCGACCTCCAGAAACATACAGAAGCCCATTGACTGCCACAACACACAGGCCTGCTCTAGGCACCTTCATTGAGGCAACTTCAACCCACTTTTCCTGAATAAAAGAAAAAAGAAGTTTGCAGTGTTATAACATGGTAACACAGAAAAGTGCTGAGAAATCAGATACTCTGGTTCTCTTTACATGTTTAAATTTCAAACTTACAACCTAGTCATATAAGTATATATAATATTTTAAATAGAAACTTTTAGTAGGTGTAGACAAAGTAGTAAATTTAGAGGAAAATAATGAAAAATTTATCTGTGATTAATTATAAATTATGATCACCAAGAGATAATATAGAAATTCTATATAGGCAAGAATTCAGAGAAACTAGTTCTATGAAATACAAGTATGTAATTCAAACACACACCACACAAACTCACAAAGTTCAAGGGAGAAGAAAGCTTACAAAAGGGCTTTTTTGCATCTATAATATAATAGGCCTCATAAATCTCCAAGAGAACAAGAAACAACACTGGCCAAATTTATTTTAACATGGAATCTTTTTTTTTCAAGGACATCTAGTACACCTAGTAAAATATAAAACATATTTTCAGAAAGATAGTATACAGATCAGGGATTGGAAACTAGGGCCTATTTTTTTAAGCCTACAAACTACAAATGATCTTTCCACACTAAAAGGTTATTAAAAATATATATATGTCAAAAGAAGAGATTGCATGTAGCCCCCAAGGCCTAAAACATTTACTATCCAGTCTTTTAATAGAAAGTTTGCTAACTCTTGGCATATATTATTCATTGAAGCAATGTCAGTAAGCTGCTATAGACAAAATGACAAAGTCCAACTCCAGGGAAACTGTCTATACCCAGAAAACAAGAGGCTAAAAAAAGGTCCTGAGAAATAATCAAGGGAGAAAAGAAAATGTTTCCAGATTAAAAAATAAAAATAATTTGAAAATAAAGCATATGATGAACAAAATTTATAAAATCATAAAAAATGAAGAGAGATTATGCATCAGTGCTAGAGAGTGAATTTCTTGAGGCAAGTTGATGAGTCGGACATGAATGAGCGACTGGAAAACAATAAATCCATATTTCACAAAATATGTTCCTTGAAACTTTCCCTCCCAAGATGTTTCACAAACAAAAGTAAGGGCTGTGTGGTCACTTAAATGTGAGAGATTTAACATAAAGATTCATGAAATACCTTATTTTAATAAATTGTGTAAAGAAGTCCTAAAGAAATTTATTTAACTTTATTTAATCCTGTCACAGTAATCCAAGTCTATGCCCCAACCAGTAATGCTGAAGAAGCTGAAGTTGAATGGTTCTATGAAGACCTACAAGACCTTTTAGAACTAACACCCAAAAAAGATGTCCTTTTCATTACAGGGGACTGGAATGCAAAAGTAGGAAGTCAAGAAACACCTGGAGTAACAGGCAAATTTGGCCTTGGAATACAGAATGAAGCAGGGCAAAGATTAATAGAGTTTTGCCAAGAAAATGCACTGGTCATAACAAACACCCTCTTCCAACAACACAAGAGAAGACTCTACACATGGACATCACCAGATGGTCAACACCAAAATCAGATTGATTATATTCTTTGCAGCCAAAGATGGAGAAGCTCTATACAGTCAACAAAAACAAGACCAGGAGCTGACTGTGGCTCAGATTATGAACTCCTTATTGCCAAATTCAGACTTAAATTGAAGAAAGTAGGGAAAACCACTAGACCATTCAGGAATGACCTAAATCAAATCCCTTATGATTATACAGTGGAAGTGAGAAATAGATTTAAGGGCCTAGATCTGAGAGAGAGTGCCTGATGAACTATGGACGGAGGTTTGTGACATTGTACAGGAGACAGGGATCAAGACCATCCCCATGGAAAAGAAATGCAAAAAAGCAAAACGGCTGTCTGGGGAGGCCTTACAAATAGCTGTGAAAAGAAGACAAGCGAAAAGCAAAGGAGAAAAGGAAAGATATAAACATCTGAATGCAGAGTTCCAAAGAATAGCAAGAAGAGATAAGAAAGCCTTCCTCAGTGATCAATGCAAAGAAATAGAGGAAAACAACAGAATGGGAAAGACTAGAGATCTCTTCAAGAAAGTTAGAGAT
>NW_011494828.1:1670272-1671147 GCF_000754665.1 Bison bison bison
CAACAGAATGGGAAAGACTAGAGATCTCTTCAAGAAAGTTAGAGATACCAAGGGAACATTTCATGCAAAGATGGGCTCGATAAAGGACAGAAATGGTATGGACCTAACAGAAGCAGAAGATATTAAGAAGCGGTGGTAAGAATACACAGAAGAACTGTACAAAAAAAACTTCATGACCCAGTTAATCATGATGGTGTGATCAGTGACCTAGAGCCAGACATCCTGGAATGTGAAGTCAAGTGGGCCTTAGAAAGCATCACTACAAACAAAGCTAGTGGAGGTGATGGAATTCCAGTGGAGCTATTTCAAATCCTGAAAGATGATGCTGTGAAAGTGCTGCACTCAATATGCCAGCAAATCTGGAAAACTCAGCAGTGGCCACAGGACTGGAAAAGGTCAGTTTTCATTCCAATCCCAAAGAAAGGCAATGCCAAAGAATGCTCAAACTACCACACAATTGCAGTCATCTCACACGCTAGTAAAGTAATGCTCAAAATTCTCCAAGCCAGGCTTCAGCAATACGTGAACCGTGAACTTCCTGATGTTCAAGCTGGTTTTAGAAAAGGCAGAGGAACCAAAGATCAAATTGCCAACATCCGCTGGATCATGGAAAAAGCAAGAGAGTTCCAGAAAAACATCTATTTCTGCTTTATTGACTATGCCAAAGCCTTTGACTATGTGGATCACAATGAACTGTGGAAAATTCTGAGAGAGATGGGAATACCAGACCACCTGACCTGCCTCTTGAGAAATCTGTATGCAGGTCAGGAAGCAACAGTTAGAACTGGACATGGAACAACAGACTGGTTCCAAATAGGAAAAGGAGTACGTCAAGGCTGTATATTGTCACCCTGCTTATTTAACTTATATGCCTG
>NW_011494828.1:1671247-1674479 GCF_000754665.1 Bison bison bison
AGGAGAAATATCAATAACCTCAGATATGCAGATGATACCACCCTTATGGCAGAAAGTGAAGAGGAACTAAAAAGCCTCTTGATGAAAGTGAAAGAGGAGAGTGAAAACGTTGGCTTAAAGCTCAACATTCAGAAAACGAAGATCATGGCATCTGGTCCCATCACTTCATGGGAAATAGATGGGGAAACAGTGGAAACAGTGGCAGACTTTATTTTTTTGGGCTCCAAAATCACTGCAGATGGTGACTGCAGCCATGAAATTAAAAGATGCTTACTCGTTGGAAGGAAAGTTATGACCAACCTAGATAGCATATTCAAAAGCAGAGACATTACTTTGCCAACAAAGGTCTGTCTAGTCAAGGCTATGGTTTTTCCTGTGGTCATGTATGGATGTGAGAGTTGGACTATGAAGAAGGCTGAGCGCCGAAGAATTGATGCTTTTGAACTGTGGTGTTGGAGAAGACTCCTGAGGGTCCCTTGGACTGCAAGGAGATCCAACCAGTCCATTCTGAAGGAGAAGAGCCCTGGGATTTCTTTGGAAGGAATGATGCTAAAGCTGAAACTCCAGTACTTTGGCCACCTCATGCGAAGAGTTGATTCATTGGAAAAGACTCTGATGCTGGGACGAATTGAGGGCAGGAGGAGAAGGGGATGACAGAGGATGAGATGGCTGGATGGCATCACTGACTCAATGGACATGAGTCTCAGTGAACTCCGGGAGTTGTTGATGGACAGGGAGGCCTGGCATGCTGCGATTCATGGGGTCGCAAAGAGTCGGACACGACTGAGTGACTGAACTGAACTGAATCCAACTTTCCCTAAGTATAGTTGACCAGGGAAACTTAATGCTATCTACTTCCTATTATCAATGCAGGGATTTCCCTGGTTTTCCAGTGGTTGACTCCATGCTTCCACTGCAGGGGGCACAGGTTTGAACCCTGGTGCAGGAACTAAGGATCCTGCATCCCAGGTGGCAGTGGCCAACAACAACAACAAAAAAAGCAAAAAAATAGTATTCCATGGAAATTAACTTGGAAAAAATTTTTCTAACCTGTAAGTCTGTGACATAACACACCTTGGGCTTACTTTATTCTAGCACCTAACAAATTGTAATGCAATTGTTTGTCTATTTCTTTATATTTCCCACTAGAATGTTGGTTCCTTGAGAGCTGGGGGATTATATATTAGGTAGCCTTTGCTTCCCCAGGTCTTTACATATTT
The DNA here is from genome assembly GCF_000754665.1 of Bison bison bison. Lineage (NCBI taxonomy): Eukaryota > Metazoa > Chordata > Mammalia > Artiodactyla > Bovidae > Bison > Bison bison. The sequence goes on from NW_011494828.1 coordinate 1,672,468, forward strand.
GTGAATGAATAAATGGACTAAAGAACAAATGCATGATAGAACAGTGATTCACAACCAACTCTTATCTACTTTCTCTTCTTTTCCTTTTGTAGCATAATTACATCAAGCAAGTAACTGAAGGCATGAGAGAATATTGGAGTGTTCATATAGTCAGTAACAGGATAGGTAATGTACAGAGGTACAAGTGGAGAAGACAGCTGGAATGGTAGGGAGACTTGTTTCACCGAACAAATAAGTAAATACATTGAGAATAACAGGAGCCAAGTTTTTAACTGATGTGATTATGATGTGATATGTTTGTGTGCTCAGTCATGTCCAACTCTGCAACCCCATGGACTGTAGTCCACCAGGCTCTTCTGTCCATGGAATTTTCCAGGCAAGAATACTGGAGTAGGTTGCCGTTTCCTTCTCCAGGGGATCTTCCCAACCTAGGGATCAAACCCATGTCTCTTGCATCTCCTGCATTGGCAGGCAGATTCTTTACCACTGCACCCCCTGGAAAGCCCTTTTAACTGATAGAGAAGGTATTTACATTAATGGAAAGGGGAAGGCCCCTTTCTTTCATGGGAAGAATCAGGTATACTGAAATTGGTGCCAACATTATGAACTCATGGTTTTATAACATATAAGCACAGATATGGAAATACTTATAAATGAGTATTTGTGTGAATACATACACACATATACATTTACTGTTTATGTTTAGCTGTTGACTGAGAATGCCTAGAAGCAGCAATACTCCAGTAGCAACGAATAGTCTGAGAGCTAATCTTGGTTTCCAAATACTGTTCTTCACTAAGAGAAACTAAAGGTTCTTGGAGAAATGACTGATTCCAGGATCAGAGAAGTATAATCTTCCTTATACTTGAAATATTTTAGTATGCAAGATAGTAAAGAAATACTCAAAAGGACAGAATCAGAGGGGACCTCTAATTTCAGTCATGGTAGAGTAACTGTTACCAAATGTGCCCTCCTACCATAAAGAATTAGAAACCTTGACAGACTACGAAATAAAGTTCTCAGATGATGGACAACAGGCAATGAAGAACTGTGATTCAGAAAAAGAAAGAAACAAGGTGAGCTCCATAGCTGTCCAGGCTTTTTGCCTGGAGGGCTTTCTGAACAGCAGTACAGAGAAGGGAATCCCAAGCAGAGCATGACAGTCAGCTGATTTATGAGACAGAAATCAGAGTTGAGAGAGGCTGATGCAGTTGAGATTTGTAAGGAAGAGTGCCAGAGGACAGAGGTTCCCTTGAGTCTGGCTGAATACTCCTAATCTTTGCATGCATAAAATGAGACTATAAAAGAAAATAAAAGAAAACAAAAAAGTAAAAATAAAAAATTTTTAAAAGAGAAGAAAAGGGGAAAGAAAATTTTAAAATGAGACTCCATAAGAATAGTCAAGCAACAACAAATGGGAAGATGTGACATAACGAGACATATATTTGGTCTCTGACTGCAGTTCTTAACACAGGGCTCCTAAGTCCCTTGGGATTTCCTTGGTGACAAGAATATCTTCCTCCCTAAAAAGGCAACTCTTGTAGGATCCTGTATAACATCAATATAAGCGTCTCTTACCAGAAAGATCAAGCCAAGATTAGAAGCCTGGAATTTAGTCCCATACCCTGTCATCCAGGGAATTAGAGAAGGACTGGCGGTTGAAACTGATCATGCCTATGTGATGAAGCCTCCATAAAAATCCCTAAACTGTGAGGTTTGGAGCACTTCTGGTTTGGTGACCATATCCACATGCCAGGTAAGTAATATGCCCAAATCCCACTGGGGCAGAAACCTGTAAGACCCTCCTGGATCTTGCCCTATACTTCTTCATCTGGTTATTCATTTATACCCTTTATTCAGTTCAGTTCAGTTCAGTCGCTCAGTCGTGTCCGACTCTTTGCAACTGCATGAATCACAGCATACCAGGCCTTCCTGTCCATCACCAACTCCTGGAGTTCACTCAGACTCACGTCCATCCAGTCAGTGATGCCATCCAGCCATCTCATCCTCTC
>NW_011494828.1:1674579-1674968 GCF_000754665.1 Bison bison bison
CTCATCCTCTCTTGTCCCCTTCTCCTCCTGCCTCCAATCCCTCCCAGCATCAGAGTCTTTTCCAATGAATCAACTCTTCACATGAGGTGGCCAAAGTACTGGAGTTTCAGCTTTAGCATCATTCCTTCCAAGGAAATCCCAAGGCTCTTCTTCAGAATGGACTGGTTGGATCTCCTTGCAGTCCAAGAGACTCTCAAGAGTCTTCTCCAACACCACAGTTAGAAAGCATCAACTCTTTGGCACTCAGCCTTCTTCACAGTCCAACTCTCACATCCATACACGACCACAGGAAAAACCATAGCCTTGACTAGATGGACCTTTGTTGGCAAAGTAATGTCTCTGCTTTTGAATATGCTATCTAGGTTGGACATAACTTTCCTTCCAAGGAG
>NW_011494828.1:1675241-1710428 GCF_000754665.1 Bison bison bison
CTGCATATCTGAGGTTATTGATATTTCTCCTGGCAATCTTGATTCCAGCTTGTGTTTCTTCCAGTCCAGCCTTTCTCATGATGTACTCTGCATAGAAGTTAAATAAGCAGGGTGACAATATACAGCCTTGACGTACTCCTTTTCCTATTTGGAACCAGTCTGTTGTTCCATGTCCAGTTCTAACTGTTGCTTTCCTGACCTGCATACAGATTTCTCAAGAGGCAGGTCAGGTGGTCTGGTATTCCCATCTCTTTCAGAATTTTCCACAGTTTATTGTGATCCACACAGTCAAAGGCTTTGGCATAGTCAATAAAGCAGAAATAGATGTTTTTCTGGAACGCTCTTGCTTTTTCGATGATCCAGCGGATGTTGGCAATTTGATCTCTGGTTCTATTGTTCTATACTTATAGTAACATAGAATATCCTTTATAATAAACTGGAAAACAGTTAAGTAAGGTGTTTCCCAGAGTTCTGTGAGCCATTATAGCAAATTATTTAACCTGAGGAAGGGATCACAGTAATCCTCAATTTGTAACAAAGTCAGTGGTTAAAATGAGGACATACTACTTAAGAATGGTGTCTAAAGTGAGGGCAGTCTTATGGTACTGAGCCTATAACTTGTGGGATAGTTAGTGTCAGAACTGAATTGACTTAGGATGCCAGTTGGTGTCCACAGAGGATCAGAGAAGAATTTGGTGTGGAAAACCCACATGTCTGGTGTAAAAAGAAAAGAAACAACTTTCCTTTACAGGAACTCCTGTAAGCTTAACAATTCTCAGAGCTCACACAAGGCTGGATGATATTCTAGCTTTGACCAGACAATATGAAGAAAACTTTTGGACAGCTAGGACAAACAGAAGTCAAGAAGAGCCATGCTTCAGTGGTAGGGCTAAACTATTCCTAAAGGACCTAGACCTTCTAGACCTTCCCTGCTGCTGCTGCTTCGTCACTTCAGTCGTGTCTGACTCTGTGTGACCCCAGAGATGGCAGCCCACCAGTCTCCCCTGTCCCTGGGATTCTCCAGGCAAGAACACTGGAGTGGGTTGCCATTTCCTTCTCTACAAAGCTTAAAAACAAGTTCAAAATATCAATCTGATTTGCAAATAACTGCCTATCAAAAGTAAACACAACACTTATGGGAAGAAAACAAAATCCAAATACTCAACTATGTAACATCTACAATGTCCAACATTCGATCAGTTACTGCTGCTGCTGCTGCTAAGTCACTTCAGTCGTGTTCGACTCTGTGCGACCCCGTAGACGGCAGCCCATCAGGCTCCCCCGTCCCTGGGATTCTCCAGGCAAGAACACTGGAGTGGGTTGCCAGTTCCTTCTCCAATTCATGAAAGTGAAAAGTGAAAGTGAAGGTGCTCAGTCATGTCCGACTCTTCGCAACCCCATGGACTGCAGCCTACCAGGCTCCTCCATCCATGGGATTTTCCAGGCAAGAGTACTGGAGTGGGTGCCATTGCCTTCTCTGCGATCAGTTACTAGAAATGTGGAAAAGCAAAAAAAAAGAAAAAAGAAAAAGAATGTGACTGAAACCATGAAGAAAAATTTCAACCGATACAGGTTCAAAAATGTCAAATTAATAGAATTAGCAGATAAGTACTTTAACACAGACATTATAAATACATTCAAGGATATAAAAGAAAACATAAAAAATGATGAGAGAAATGGAAGACACTTATAAAAATAACCAAAATATCTTATGGAGCTAAAAAATACAATACCTGAAATAAAAATTTTCCTAAATAGAATTACATACTGCAAATTAAAAGTTTAGACAGTGTAGGAAGTTAACGGACTTGAAGACACAGCAAGAAAAACTATCAATATTGAAGCACAGAGAACAAAATTTCAATTATGCAGGATGAATAAGTTCTAGCAATCTAATGTATATACCATGGTGACTATAGTTAATAATAGTATACTGTATACTTGAAATTTACTAAAAAGGCATTGATGCCATGCCTCCTGCATTGGAAACATAGAGTTTTAACCACTGGACTGCCAGAGAAGTCCCCAAGAAGGCAGATCTTAAGAGCTCCCATCACATACAGACACAAAAAAGGAAAAGGGATCTACGTGAGTTGATGGATATGTTAATTACCTGGATTGTGGTAATCATTTCACAAGTATATATATAGCAAAACATATGATACACCTTAAAAAAATCATACACTGTTTGCAAATTAACCTGAAACATCTGGAAAATGAAAACCAAGAAAAACAAACTGAAATACTGAGAGAAAAAGGATGGGAAAAATTAACACGCCTCAGTGACCTATGGGACAATATCAAATGGTTTTACATGGGCATTACTTAAATCCCAGAAAGAGAGCAGGAGAATACTTGAAGAAACAAGGCTGATTTCAATTTGATGGAAGCTATAATTCTACAGATTCAAGAAGTTAAATGAATTTCAAGCAAGTTAAACACCAAAATCCCATAAGATATATCAAATTACTGGAAATCCATAAGAAAGAGAAAAAAATATTAAAAAACTGTCAAAGAAAAAAGAGATGTTACATATATGGGAGAACAAGATTGACTACCGACCTCCCATCAGAAACAATGCAAGAACTAACACAGCACTGTAAATCAACTATACTCCAATAAGAATTTTTTTAAAAAGAAACAATGCAAGAAGATAAGTAAACAACAATATTAAATGATGAGAGTGAGGGGAAGAACAACCTAAAATTCTACACTCAGCAAAATATCTCTCAAAAATGATGGTAGACAGGAAGACTCCTGGAGGAAGAAATGGCAACCTATTCCAGTATTCTTGCCTGGGAAATCCCATGGACAGACAAGCCTGACAGGCTACAGTCCACGGGGTTGTAAATAGTTAAGACAAGACTGAGCAACTGAGCACATATTAATAGCTTCTGGAGCCCAGGACCACAACTTACTGAAGCCCCTGGGCCTAGAGCCCGTGTTCCTCAACAAGAGAAACAACCTGAATGAGAAGCCCATGCACTGCAACTGGAGAGTAACCTTCACTCGCTGTAACTGGAGGAAAGTCTGCACAGCAACAAAGACCCGATGCAGCCAATAAATAAATAAATAACTTAAAAAGAAAAAATTTTGTAAAATGAAAGCTTAAAGAATCATTGCCAGCAGACCAGCACAAAAATAAATACTAAAGGAAGTTCTTCAGGCTAAGAGAAAATGCTATAAGATAGAGACTTAATTCTATACAATGAACAGAACTAGAAATGACAGTTATGAATGCATAATTATGAAGTATTTTCTCATTAAAATTTATCTTAAATATAATTAACCATTTAAATAAGTATAACAACATACTGTGGGGTTTATTACATACACAGAAGTAAAATCAATACATCAATAGCACAAAGGATGGAAGAGGAAAATACATTTTTCTAAGTTTCTTACATTAAAAGTGAACTGGCATGATATTATTTTAATGTAGATGTAATACATTAAAATGCCTATTATATATAATGAAAACCCAAAAGCAACAATTAAGAAAAAAGGTGAAGAGATATAGTTAATTGGACTAAAGAGATAAAATGGAATACTAAAACAATCAACATAAAGACAGAAAAGAGAAAAAAAAAAGGATGGATTGTACAAGCAGAAAAACAGCAAATTAAGAGTCTAAAAACCAACCCCACATATATAATTACATTATATATAAATAGTAAACATTCTAAAGACCCTACTTAGAAGTCAGAGACTTTCAAATTGTACAGAAAAACAGACCACAGCTATCTTACAAAACATGTAGTTTTTAAAGACACAGATTTAAAGTAGAAGGAAAAAAAAGATACACAAGGCACATACTAATCAAAAGACAGCTTGGCTACATTAATATGAAGATAAAGTAGACTTCAAGGAAAGGATATTATCATAGAGAAAGAAAAACATTTCCAGGCCATAAAAAGATCAATTCAGCAAGAAAACATAATAATAAATGTACACACACTTAATAACAGAGATTAAAAATATGAGAAGCAAAATCTGACAGGAATGGAAGAAGAACAGATAAACCCATAATTACAGATAGAAATTAAAAGTCACTTGTTCCTTTGAAGAAAAGCTGTGACAAACTTAGACAGTATATTAAAAAGCAGAGACATCATTTTGCCAGCAAAGGTTCATCTAGTCAAAGCTGTTTTTTTCAGCAGTAATATACAGATGTGCGCACTGGACCATAATGAAGGCTGAGACTGAAGAGTTGATGCTTTTGAATTGTGGTGCTGGAGAAGACTCTTGAGAGTCTGGACAGCAGGATATCAAACCAGTTAATCCTAAAGGAAATCACTCCTGAATATCAATTGGAAGGACTGATGTTGAAGCTGAAGCTCCAATACTTTGGCCACCTGATGCGAAGAGCCGACTCATTGGAAAAGACCCTGATGCTGGGAAAGATTGTGGGCAGGAGAAGGGGGCAACAGAGGATGAGATGGTTGGATGGCATCAGCAACTCAATGGATATGAGTTTGAGTAAACTCCAGGAAATGGTGAAAGATGGGGAAGCCTGGCGTGCTACAGTCTAATGGGGTCCCAAAAAGTCAGGCATGGTTTAGCAACTGAACAACAACAGATCTTGTGCTAAGTCACTCAGTCATATTCAACACTTTGTGACCCTAGGCTCCTCTGTCCATGGGACTCTCCAGGCAAGAATACTGGAGTGAGTTGCCATTTCCTTCTCCAAAGGATCTTCCCAACCCAGGGATCGAACCCAGGTCTCCCCCCATTGCAGGTGGATTCTTTACCATCTGAGCCACAAAGGAAGCCCACAGATCTTACAGACATGAATAACAGGATACCAAACAATTGAAATCATCCAACCTACCTCTTCAAAGGAATATTTTTCTACGGTATGAAGAGCATCTTGTGTCTCATTCCACCCTCCAATAGCATAGATGCAATCATTGAGTGCAGCCACCCCAAGATATGCTCTTCTAGTTCCCATTGGAGGAAGTGGAGACCAGCGCTTGGAAAGTGGATCATAAACTTCAAAAGAACAAAGCTCTATTCCTTCATTGCTGATGCCCCCAACCACATAAATTAAACCTGAAAATGGAATATTTTTGCTCAGATGCTATAGAAAATAGGATACAAATAATTATAAAATGTGATAGTTGTGATTTAAGTTTGTTATCTGATACTTTACTTAATGCAGGGCTTCAAGAGAGAGAATTGACTTCTGTCCAATTTATCACGACTCTCATTTAAACATGTTACAAAGAATTAGCGGTACGAATTTAAAGTGGCACTGAATTTTCAAAGAACTTAATGATGCTATGACAAAACAATCTGTCAGGCAAGGGTTTCCAATCCTATTGTTCGCTTAATCTCAAGTTCCAGATCCACTGCTATCGTGTATAAGTAAAAACGGAAGAGGAGAGGGATTTTGCCCTCTTAAAAAGTCATACACTTAAACTGGGAATGACATAACCCTGCTTGGTGAGAACCTAACTTTTGCTCAGATGAACATAAAATAGAGAATTAAATTTAAATTAGAATAGTTCATGGCTAGATTAAGGTATTAGATACAGTACAGCAGACTGTAATTCAGAGTTTCTTATTAAATTTGATTTGCAACTAAAGATTCTGACGATCAACAATTACTTTTTGAGTGCTTACTGTTGTTGCTAGAGTTCTAAAGTTTTAAGTTTTACAGAATGACATTTTAAGAAACATAAGCTAAATGTTAGTAAACTTGAGTTCAAGCTCCAACTTTACTAGAAACCAACTATGAAAAAAGACAACTCACAGCCTCCTGATCTTCAGCTTCCTCATCTAAAAATAAAGGGGTTGAAATAGATAATATTCAAGACGCCTCTCCAGCTCTATGATTTCAGATGAGAAGATAAAAATAAATATAAAATAACTAGAGAACACTATAATATTAAACAATAGAACATAGTCTACACCATGTAATTTGAGCATTTAGATGCCAGCAGAAATCTGAGAAGGTACTCAGAAGGCAGAAAGAACTTGAGCTAGGAATGGAGCACCTGAGTTGTCATGTAGCAATGGCAGACTGCTTCCTACTTTACAGCTATATATAAATGTGTTCCCCAAATCTGGAAAGAGAATTAGGTTTTATTCTAGAGTGCTTATTAAGTACCTCTCAGTGTACTGCTTGCTTGCTTATTCGCTCAGTCATATCTGACTCTTTGCAACCCTTTGGACTGTAGCCCGCCAGGCTCCTCTGTCCATGGGGGTTTTCAGGCAAAAATACGGGAGTGGGTTGCAATTTCCTTTTCCAGGGGGTCTTTCCGACCCAGGGATTAAACCTGTGTCTCCTGCATTGCAGGCAGATTCTTTACCTGCCGAGCCATCGGGGAAGCCTACAGGTACATATAAATGTGTTCCCCAACTCTGAACAGAGAATCAGGTTTTGTAGACAATTAATAAATGTCTGTTTACCATTTTAACATGTAGTACATTTTTCAAATCTGTGATAGCACTGTGTGTATACTGAATTACAACGTATCCTATTTAAAAAAACACTGAAGAAGCCTATGACACTATGAAGATTGTTTTTGATAATCTCTCCCTACTTAGAAATACTTGAAGGTTAAAGTGTTAGTTGCTCAGTCGTGTCCAACTCTTCACAACCCCATGCCAGGGTCCTCTGTCCATGGAATGCTCCAGGCAAGGATACTGGAGTGGGTTGCCATGCCCTTTTCCAGGGGATCTTCCTGACCCAGGGATCGAACCCAGGTCTCCTGCATTGCAGGCAGATTCTTTACCAATTGAGAATCAGGGAAGCCCTAAGGCCTACAAGGGAGAGAAGAACAACAATAATGGATAACAGTTCAAATACGTATTTTGCTAATTAGGTATCTTTGCCCATCTGGAATTTTTAATTTTAACTTTACTTTGGAAAAAAAGATTTTATTTTGGTAATACAGAAATAAAGATATAAGAGGTTTAAAAATATAAGAGATTAGAAGCAAAACCTCCACACTGTTAGTGTCAATTATTCAAAACTAACAGGCAAGAGTTTCAGCAAGTTCCAGGAGTTGGTGATGGACAGGGAAGCCTGGTGTGCTGCAGTCCACGGGGTCGCAAACAGTCAGACATGACCGAGCGCCTGAACTGAACAGGCATAAAATACATTTTTGTGAAAATAAAGCCTCAAGCTCAAACAGTTGTTTAAAAAATACATTTTCAGGAAAAAGATTTTCTAAAGCAATTACCTTGCATTTCACAACACCCAAAGTAGTACCGTGACACAGCCATGTTGCCAACTACTTCCCATTTATTCTCATCAGGATCAAATCGTTCAACAGTGTTCCCTATCTCAGCTCCAACCCAACCACCTGGAACCAAATAAAAAATCTTATTTCCAGAATAAAGGAAACTTATTTATGAAAAGCACCTTAGAAAACACCTAATCTGACAACTTTATAATATGGATGATTATCATATGGACCAGAGAGGTTATGTGTCCAAGATTACAAGAAAAGGTAGAATTTGATTTTAAGTAGAACTTGGATGTTTCAACTCTCTGCCTATGTTTCACAAGCGATTTTAACAAACAAAACAAACCCCCAAACTTCAATCTATTGCATAAGAAATACAATATTTTACAAAACTATTTTTAAAAATAATATCTGCATATTCAGAACAGTCATCCTAATGACATTTAACAAGTCAGCTAAAATGCTCCTCCAGACATCTCATCTGTATTTTATCCTCATCTCCTTCTAAGAGTTCCACGCTTGACAGTATTTCCCAAGTAATATAATTTTGAGAATAAGAACTTTTAAAACTGAAGAGACACAAGTTTCTTATGGTAAGGAAGGAAAATTTCTAAAATAAGCAAAATTTGATTAAGAATTTAAATAATATTAGATATCTTTTAAATTGGAGAGAATAATTACCCAAAGCATAGATAGCCCCATAACATACACACACTCCCAAGCCACAGCGGGGGTGATTCATTGAAGCTACAGTCGTCCACTGTTTAGTAACTGGATCATAACATTCAGTACAGTCAAAAATCATTGAATCTTTTTCACCTGAGTCAAATAAGAGACACATATGAGAAGAATTAATAATGTTATTAGCCTAAAACCACAATACAATATTCAATGGCATTCTGTGTTGTCAGAATTCAACTATTACATCTGATTTTATACTCTTCATTAAAATTTATTTGCCCACCATGTGTTATTTTGAATCATAGCACTGTCATTTATTAATGTCCACTTAATTAAGCAAAGTAGACTATTACCTGTTTCTAATTCCACCACCCAAACAATCCATGTAATTTTTGGGGATAAAGGTTGCATTTTGAAACTTCTATATTTTCACAGCTTAGATAGCAGGCTCTGCTACAATTTGAGTTTTAATGCAATGCTTATCTAACAACAAACAGAAAATGAAAAAAAAATTTTAAATAGCACTTAAAAATAGAATTTTAAATATAATATACCTAGAAGAAGTTAATGCAATCAAAGATTGTATATGGCTTGGCCCAAAAGTTTGTTCAGCTTTTTCTGTAAGATGTTATGGAAAAATCCAAATGAACTTTTGGCCAACCCAATATAAGACCTTTATGGATATAATTTATAAATTTTATTTAGATAAATTTTTAAATTAGTAGCTCAGACAGTAAAGTGTCTGGCTGCAATGCAGGAGACTTGGGTTTGATCCCTGGGTCGGGAAGATCCCCTGGAGAAGGAAATGGCAACCCACTTCAGTATTCTTGCCTGGAGAATTCCATGGACTGTAGCCTACCAGGCTCCAGGCTCCAGTCCATGGGATGGCAAAGAGTCGGACACGACTGAGTGACTTCACTTCACTTCAAATAAACGAAGAGATGTATCATGTTGATGAATTATAAGTGTCAATGTAAAGATGATTACTCCCAAAATGATTTACAGATTTAAAGAAATTCCAATTTTTAAGAAACCTCTTTTTATTGTATTAAAATACACATAACATAAAATTTATCATCTTAACCATTTTTAAGAATATAGTTCAGTGATATTAAACACATTCACACTGATATACAGCCATCACAATCAGCCATCCCCATAATTCTTTTCATCTTGTAAAACTGAACTCTATACCTACTAAACAGTAACTCTCCATTCTCTCCTCCTCTAGCCCCTGGCAAACACATTGTACTTTCTGTTTTACTGATTCTGACTATTCCAAGTATCTCATATAAGTAGAATCATACAGTATTATTTTAAAAATAGATTTGATGAACTAATTCTGAATTTTATATGGAAGTTTAAAAGAGGCAGAATAGCCAAGCACTCCCAAAAAGAATACTAAGGAGAGAGAAAATTCCCTATTAAATAAGCCTATCAGACTTAAAGTACAGCTATAACACCACAGGAATAGACATAGAGATCAATGGAATAGAAACAAAATTCTAGAATCAGATCCATGCGTATATGATTACTAGGTATATGAGATAGTTTGCATAGCAGAGCAACAGGTAAACAAAAATGCTGGGAATTGTTTTTATATATGTATATGGGGGAAATGAAACTAGTTCCTTACTAATATGATCTATAAAATTCAGTTACAGGTGAATTACAGACCTAAATGTAAATGGAAAAACTATAAAATTTTTAAAAATTAATAAAAGTATATATTTCATGACTTTTGAGTAGACAAGGATTTCTTTAAAAAGATATAAAAAATACTAACCATAAAAGGAAAATTATTATAGAGTTGGCTACATTAAAATTAAAAACATTCATTTACCAAAAGATATAATAAAGAGAGTAAAAGATGAAGCAGAAGAGTAGGAAAAGGTATTTTCAGTTCATATAATTTTATGAGAGCCTAGAATCTTGAATGTATACAAAACTCACTGTACAGAAAACAGTTAACAGAGCAAGCCTAAAACTGTCTATTCTTAGAAAGTCCTGCTTACAACATTGACCTAGAGTCTGGGAACATGGCTAGTAAATAGTTCCCTATACACATATAAGATTTTCCTTAATTGATAAACAGTGGCTTTTGTAGTGGTGAAAATGTACTGAAATTAGTGGTGATGGTTGCACAATTTTGTGAATATACCAAAACCACTGAACTTAACACTCTCTATGGTGAATTTTATGATATGTGAATTATATCTTAATTTTAAAATATAATACGTAGAATAGTAACCCAGATACATACATATCTAGAAGGAAATAAACTGTTAACTGTGATTATCTCTTGGTGGTATGATTATACTATGGATGATTTTTATTTTCTTTTTCATATACCTCAGTTTCAGCAAAATTTTCTATAGCAAACATGAATTACTTTGATAACAAAATATTATTTGAAAATTATATTTTAAGTAATATGTTAAGACAGTAATGTTGACAGTAATATTAGCCTGCAAAGTCATGGCAGTTTTGAAAGGCTGCCATTTATGCTTCTGTGGTATCAGGAAAGGGATACATATATATGGAAGTGTCACACAGGACACTGTGACCCTACATTAAACACAACAGAGTTCATGCAACACAACTGCCAAAATGTACATAAAAAACCATGAGAGTTTCAGCCAAAGATTATATAGACTTATAGTCTTTATACTGACAAGAGGTTATTGCTCAAAACTCTAATTTCTTTGTTAGAATTTTCAGATGCACCATGACATTTATTGATTTAATAAACAGTTTAATAAACAGTTTTTGAGATGATTGCTTTCTCCAAAAAATAATAATCAAATATTATTTAATATCTTTCATTTTAAACTGACAATGTCATAGTTGTAAAATAATAGTAAGATTTTTGATATACAACGTTCAGTATTTGAGAATGACCCATAGAAATAAAGGGGAAAACTGGCTGTAAGAGTTAGAGATGATCTAACAAGATGCTTGCTATAAAGACAAATTACTTGAAAATAAATCTTGATATCAAAAGTGTTAGCATTTATTTCTCTTCAGATCCTTCTCTGATAATTGTTTTTCTCCCACATTCAAATTCCCTTTTATTTAATTTTTATTCATTAATCATTTTAGAATTCATAACAGTTTTAGAAACACAGTGATTTTAATTAAGAAATAAGTCCCAATGTCTAGCTGACATGGTTTTTACACACGCCACTGTCCAGAAAATTGGTTAATTAAAAATGATTCATAAGGGGATTTCCCTGGCAATAAAGTGATTAAGAATCTGCCTTGCAATGTAGGGGGTGCAGGTTCAATCCCTGGTCAGTGAACTAAGGTTCCACATGCCATGGAGCACAGCCAAAAAAAAAAAAAGATTTGTAATTCAGCTTTCAGAATTAAAATTTTTTTATCACGAACATTGACCTAAATTTTGATGCTACATTTTATGAATATTTTTCGTAAAACCAAACCTAAGTCTTTTGACTGGTAACAAATCACAGTGTCCCTCTGGTATGAAATATTTAATATCATATGTTTCCTTTTTCTTCTTTAAATTTTATTTATTTATGGCTGCGACTGATCTTTGTTGATGGCTCAGTAGTTGTGGTACGTGGGCTTAGCTGCTCTGCATCATGTGGGATCTTCCTGGACCGGGGATTGAACTGATGTCCCCTGAATTAACGGGCAGATTTACTGGACTACCGGGCAAGTCCTGTTTCCTTTTTCTTTCATTACTTTATTTAACAAATGTTTATTCGATTCAATTCAGCTCAGTCGCTAAGTTGCGTCCAACTCTTTGCAACCCCATGGACCACAGCATGCCAGGCCTCCCTGTCCATCACCAACTCCCAGAGTTTACTCAAACTCACGTCCATTGAGTCGGTGATGCCATCCAACCATTTCATCCTCTGTTGTCCGCTTCTCCTCCTGCCCTCAATCTTTCCCAGCATCAGGGTCTTTTCAAATGAGTCAGCTCATCCCATCAGGTGGCCAAAGTTTTGGAGTTTCAGCTTCAACATCAGTCCTTCCAATGAATACCCAGGACTGATCTCTTCTAGGATGGACTGGTTGGATCTCCTTGCAGTCCAATACTCTCAAGAGTCTTCTCCAACACTACAGTTCAAAAGCATCAATTCTTCAGTGTTCAGCTTTCTTTATAGTCCAACTCTCACATCCATACATGACCACTGGAAAAACCATAGCCTTGATGAGATGGACTACTGTTGACAAAGTAACGTCTCTGCTTTTTAACATGCTGTCTAGGTTGGTCATAACTTTCCTTCCAAGGATTAAGCATCTTTTAATTTCATGCATGCAGTCACCATCTGTAGTGATTCTGGAGGCCAAAAAAATAAACTCAGCCACTGTTTCCCCATCTATTTCCCATGAAGTGATGGGACCGGATGCCATGATCTTCGTTTTCTGAATGTTGAGTTTTAAGCCAACTTTTTCACTCTCCTCTTTCACTTTCAACAAGAGGCTCTTTAGTTCTTCTTCACTTTCTGCCATAAGGGTAGTGTCATCTGCATATCTGAGCTTATTGATATTTCTTTGGGCAATCTTGATTCCAGCTTGTGCTTCATCCAGCCCAGCGTGTCTCATGATGTACTCTGCACAGAAGTTAAATAAGCAGGGTGACAATATACAGCCTTGATGTACTCCTTTCCCAATTTGGAACCAGTCTGTTGTTCCATGTCCAGTTCTAACTGTTGCTTCCTGACCTGCATACAGATTTCTCAAGAGGCAGGTCAGGTGGTCTGGTATTCCCATCTCTCTCAGAATTTTCCACAGTTTATTGTGATCCACACAGTCAAAGGCTTTGGCATAGTCAATAAAGCAGAAATAGATGTTTTTCTGGAACTCTCTTGCTTTTTCCATGATCCAGCGGATTTTGGCAATTTGATCTCTGGTTCCTCTGCCTTTTCTAAAACCAGCTTGAACACCTGGAAGTTCATGCTTCAGGTATTGCTGAAGCCTGGCTTGGAGAATTTTGAGCATTACTTTACTAGCGTGTGAGATGACTGTAATTGTGTGGTAGTTAGAGCATTCTTTGGCATTGCCTTTCTTTGGGATTGGAATGAAAACTGACCTTTTCCAGTCCTGTGGCCACTGCTGAGTTTTCCAAATTTGCTGGCATATTGAGTGCAGCACTTTCACAGCATCATCTTTTAGGATTTAAAATAGCTCAGCTGGAATTCCATCACCTCCAGGAGCTTTGTTCATAGTGATGCTTCCTAAGGCCCACTTGACTTCACATTCCAGGATGTCTGGCTCTAGGTGAGTGATGACACCATCATGATTATCTTGGTCGTGAAGATCTTTTTGTACGGTTCTTCTGTGTATTCTTGCCACCTCTTCTTAATATCTTCTGCTTCTGTTAGATCCATACCATTTCTGTCCTTGAGCCCATCTTTGCATGAAATGTTCCCTTGGTATCTCTGATTTTCTTGAAGAGAGCTCTAGTCTTTCCCATTCAATTTTTTCCCTCTATTTCTTTGCACTGATCACTGAAGAAGGCTTTCTTATCTCTCCTTGCTATTCTTTGGAACTCTGCATTCAAATGGGTTTATCTTTTCTTTTCTCCTTTGCTTTTCACTTCTCTTCTTCACAGCTATTTATAAAGTCTCCTCAAACAGCCATTTTGCTTTTTTGAATTTCTTCTTCTTGGGGATGGTCTTGATCCCTGCCTCCTGTACAATGTCACAAACCTCCGTCCATAGTTCTTCAGGCACTCATCTATCAGATCTAGGCCCTTAAATCTATTTCTCACTTCCACTGTATAATCATAAGGGATTTGATTTAGGTCATACCTGAATGGTCTGGTGGTTTTCCCTACTTTCTTCAATTTCAGTCTGAATTTGGCAATAGGGAGTTCATGATCTGAGCCACAGTTAGCTCCTGGTCTTGTTTTTGCTGACTGTATAGAGCTTCTCCATCTTTGGCTGCAAAGAATATAATCAATCTGATTTCGGTGTTGACCATCTGGTGATGTCCATGTGTACAGTCTTCTCTGTGTTGTTGGAAAAGGGTATTTGCTATAACCAGTGTGTTCTCTTGGCAAAACTCTATCAGCCTTTGCCCTGCTTCGTTCTGTACTCCAAGGCCAAATTTCCCTGTTACTCAAGGTGTTTCTTGACTTCTTACTTTTGCATTCCAGTCCCCTATAATGAAAAAGACATCTTTTTGGGGTGTTAGTTATAAAAGGTCTTGTAGGTCTTCATAGAACCGTTCAACTTCAGTTTCTTCAGCATTACTGGTCAGGGCATAGACTTGGATTACCGTGAAACTGAATGATTTGCCTCGGAAACTAACAGAGATCATTCTGTCGTTTTTGAGATTGCATCCAAGTACTGCATTTCAGACTCTTGTTGACTATGACAGCTACTCCATTTCTTCTAAGGGATTCTTCCCCACAGTAGTAGATATAATGGTCAGTATTAGATTATAATGAGTTAAATTCACCCATTCCAGTCCATCCTACTTCGCTGATTCCTAAAACATCGACATTTACTCTTGCCATCTCCTCTTTGACCACTTCCAATTTGCCTTGATTCATGGACCTAACATTCCAGGTTTCTATGCAATATTGCTCTTTACAGCATAAGCACAACTACATCTATATATACTCCAGAGTATCCAGCAAAATATATAAGGCATTTAAGAATGTAGTCAACTTAAGAGTTATAGTCTAAAAATGGAAATAAGACATTTTTATTATTACCTCCAATTGCGTAGACCATTCCTCCCAGAACTGCTACTCCCAGTCCACATCGAGCCTGATGAAGTGAAGACACAGTGGTCCAGTACTGGCTAAAGGTGTCAAAACGTTCTACACAACTGAGGGCTCTGCTATCGCTCCAACGACCCCCCTGCAATCGAGTATATCCACCTGAATAAAGAAAGGAAAGCAGGTACACAGCAAATCCCTTACTGCTAAATATGGAAATGGTAGTAACAAGAAAAATCTAGCCCTCTACATCTAGATTTTCAATAACTACTGCATAGTAAGGAATACATACTTTAGAGTCTGTCAGATGCACATCTATTATTCTTAAATGTACCAAGTCCTAAAAGATGATGGCTTAAATGCAATGAATTCAACCACAATATTCTACCACCTGGTCCTGGTCATAACTAAATGTTAGATAAAATGTAAATCTAGGAACTTGTTATCTGTCTAGTTAGGAAGTTTCATTGTGATTTCTATTCATGCACTGAGTCTTAGTCGTGTCACAAGAGATCTTTCATTGTGACATGCAGACCCTAGTGTAGAGCCTGGGCTCAGTATCTGCAGCTTGAGAGGTCAGTGCTTGTGGCACATGGGCTCTAGAGCTTGTGGGCTAAGCAGCTGCAGTGTGCAGACTTAGCTGCTCCATAGCATATGAGCTCTTACTTCCCCACCCAGAGACCGAACCTGTCTTCCCTGTACTGCAAGGTGGATTCTTAACCACTGAACCACCAGGGAAGTCCCTATTAATATCTTTTTCAATTAAAAAATAGTGAGGGTTGAAAGCCTTGTTTAACTGAACATCCCATTATAAAAAAGGTTAATGAATACTCAAAAATTATAATTTATATATAACAGTATATATAAAATTACACATGCAATGACATACATAGTATAAATTATATTATACATAAAGTTCTTATATATAAATTAATTATGTATATAAATCTGGACAATTTGTTGTTGATATATATCAACATTTTAAATTCTATTTTAAATATTTTTTTTAATAGAGGAAATTCCCTGGCAGTCCAGTGTTTCAGACTCTGTGCTTTCACTGAGGTGGCCCAGGTTAAATTCCTAGTCAGAGAACTAAGATCCCTCAAGCTGTACAGCATGGCCAAAAAACTACACTACACTATACTACACTATAATAAAATACAAAATGTCCATACAATATTCCTTTGGATTGTCCTGCATCTCCACACTTTGGAGACCACTAGTTCCTGTTATCTCTAAAGACCATCTCAGACGCTGTGAATAGTTAATATGTTTGAGATTTATTTTCCTATTTCTCACTAGAATTCAAATATTACTTTTTAAAGCCACATATCTTAGGCAATTATTTGATAATAATTGGGTATCTAAGAACGCAAAGATTTAAATCACCAAATAATAGACATCAAATAAATATCTTTATTCTTAGATGTGTCCACTATACTATATAAATGCAATTTCTAAATCTGCAGCCTGTATGTGAAATTAAATATGCCTATTTGACATACATGCATATTCTCACATGTTTAATAATAACAAAACTTTTAAAGGTTTTGATCCTGAAAATAAAGATAATTTATATTACTTTTTAAAAGGTTCTCACCTACTGCATACAGGTACTTTCTTGCTTTCTTCCGAGGTCGAACCTTAGATGTCTGCAGAAAACTACAAAATTTGTTCTCTTTGGGAGATTTGCACACCTCACAGTACTCTTTCAAAAGTGTTTGCAATGCAACACGAAGATTAAAATCAGATATTCCTAAAGTAATGTTGAAAAAGATGTTTTAATCAACTTTTAAACAATATCGAAAAGACTTATTTCCATGAAAATGAAATACATTTAACAATCAAAAAATGAAAGCTCATCATCAAACATTGGAGTTTGTTTCCTACAATACCAAATATTTTTTTACAGCTTCGGGGTATTGGAGTTTCAGCTTCAGCATCAGTCCTTCCAAAGAACACCCAGGACTGATCTCCTCTAGGATGGACTAGTTGGATCTCCTTGCAGTCCAAGGGACTCTCAAGAGTCTTCTCCAACACCACAGTTCAAAAGCATCAACTCTTCGGTGCTCAGCTTTCTTCACAGTCCAATTCTGACATCCATACATGACCACTGGAAAAACCATAGCCTTGACTAGACAGACCTTTGTTGGCAAAATAATGTCTCTGATTTTGAATATGCTATCTAGGTTGGTCATAACTTTTCTTCCAAGGAGTAAGCGTCTTTTAATTTCATGGCTGAAATCACCATCTGCAGTGATTTTGGAGCCCAGAAAAATAAAGTCTGACACTGTTTCCACTGTTTCCCCATCTATTCACCATGAAGTGATGGGATCGGATGCCATGATCTTCGTTTTCTGAATGTTGAGCTTTAAGCCAATTTTTTCACTCTCCTCTTTCACTTTCATCAAGAGGCTCTTTAGTTCTTCACTTTCTGCCATAAGGGTGGTGTCATCTGCATATCTGAGGTTACTAGTATTTCTCCTGGCAATCTTGATTCCAGCTTGTGCTTCTTCCAGCCCAGCGTTTCTCAGTGGTAGCCAAAATCCGCAGTAGTGAGATATATCCTTGGTTGGGTAAGTAGGTCTTGATATCAGATCAATAATTGCATCTCACCAAGAGAGAGGTCAGAGTCCAGGCCCATAGGCAAGGACCTTAGCCTGAGCAGATATCTATTCTTTCACCACCCTCTTGCCTCAAGCTAGAAAGAAGTGGTGAGAACACAATACATAGCAATTAAATTTTAGGTGGGATAAAGAGAGTAGTAATATCAAGATTGCCAGGAGAAATATCAATAACCTCAGATATGTAGATGTGTATGTGTGCATGCTAAGTCACTTCAGTCATGTCAACTCTGTGCGACCTTATGGACTGTAGCCCACCAGGCTCCTCTGTCCAGGGGATTCTCCAGGCAAGAATACTGGAGTGGCTTGCCATGCCCTCCTCCAGGGGATCTTCCCAACCCAGGGATCGAACCAGGACCATCTCCTTTGTAATTAGCAGGTGGATTCTTTACCACTAGGTGGGAAGCCCCCAGATATGCCGATAACACTACCCTTAAGGCAGAAAGCAAAGAGGAACTAAAGGGCCTCTTGATGAGGTGAAAGAGGAGAGTGAAAAAGCTGGCTTAAAACTCAACATTCAGAAAACTAAGATCATGGCATCTGGTTCTATCACTTCATGGCAAATAGATGGGGAAACAGTGGAAACAGTGACAGACTTTATTTTCTTGGGCTCCAAAATCGCTACAGATGGTGACTGCAGCCATGAAATTAAAAGACGCTTGCTCCTTGGAAGAAAAGCTATGATAAACCTAGACAGCATATTAAAAAGTAGAGACATTATTTTGCTGACAAAGGTCTGTATAGTCAAAGCTATGGTTTTTCCAGTAGTCATGTACGGATGTGAGAGTTGGACCATACAGAAGGCTGAGTGCTGAAGAATTGATGCTTTTGAACTGTGATGTTGGAGAAGGCTCTTGAGAATCCCTTGGACAGCAAGATTAAACTAGTCAATCCTAAAGGAAATCAATTGTAAATATTCATTGGAGGGACTGATGCTGAGGCTGAAGCTCCAATACTTTGCCCACCTGATGTGAAGAACTGACTCAGTGGAAAAGACCCTGATGCTGGCAAAGATTGAAGGCTGGAGACGAAGGGGACAACAGGGGAACAAGATGGTTGGATGGCATCACCAACTATCACCAACTCAATGGACATGAGTTTGAGTAAGCTCTGGGAGATGGTGAAGGACAGGGAAGCCTGGCGTGCTGCAGTCCATGGGGTCCGCAAAGAGTTGAACACAACTGAGCAACAACAACAAATACCAAGATAGAAAATGTGTCATGGAGAATTATCAGAGCAAGCAGATTTGAACAGAGTTGCCAAATTAAGCATGAACAGTATATCAAGAAATAGCAATACAACTATTTAAATATACCCCAGAAAAAAAAAAGAGAAAGTGACTGAAGAATTCAGTTTGGAAGAAAACATTAGCCACATAACAGAAACAGATTCTCTATATACAAGATAGATTTATTTTTAAGAATAAAGACCCTATATGCAAAAAAAAAAAGGCTCAAAGACAAAATGAGGTGCATTGCTAAGGAAATAAAGTGACAGTAGTGCAGACATAATAAATTAGAAGCAAGAAACTAATTAGACAAAAATCAAATTGGCAATTTGGAGTAAAGACTTAAGAAAACAAATGTGAGCATAGAGCAAAAGACAAAATATTTTAACATTCAGTTCAGTTGCTCAGTCATGTCCGACTTTTTGCAACCCCATGGACTGCAGCATGCCAGACCTCCCTATCTATCAGCAACTCCGGGAGTTTACTCAACAACTCATGTCCATCGAGTCAGTGATGCCATCCAGCCATCTCATCCTCTGTTGTCCCCTTCTCCTCTCGCCTTCAGTCTTTCCCAGCATCAGGGTCTTTTCCAATGAGTCAGTTTCTCACATTTGGTGTCCAAAGTATTGGAGTTTCAGCTTCAATATCAGTCCTTCCAATGAATATTCAGGACTGATTTCCTACATTATAAGATGATAAATACGAAAGACAAAAAAGTTTCCAATACAAGGATGAAGACCACCAAAGGAAACGTTAGAAATATTCAGGAATTTCACAAAGGAAAAATTTTCCAAAATGAAGGAAAAATTGCTGCATACCACAGGGCATGACCAAAAAAAGGAAAAGGGTATATGATACAGTCTAAGGAAAAATGGCAAATTTGAACACAAATCAAGAATAATGAAAGAGAATTCTTTAGCCATCCAAGCAGAAAAAGCAAGTCATTGGGGGAAAAAAAAAACACTCCTTACAAACTTAGGGTGGAGGTAGAGGTGGGGGGAATGCTCAAAAATTAAGCATATTGTACCCACACAAATATCTGTTAAATTTAAAAGGTAACAGAAATTCTCAGATATGAGGAAAAAAATCAGCAAATACAGTAATCATGAACCTTTCTTAGAAAAAAAAAATCTTGGTGATGAAATTTAACCAACCAAATGACGAATCAAAAAAGAAAGCTCAGGGAATTCCCTGGCAGTCCAGTAGTTAGGATTCGGTGCTTTCACTGTGATGACCTGGGTTCAATCCCTTGTGGAGGAAGTAAGATCCTGCAAGCAGTGCTGCAGGGCCCCAAAATAAAGAAAAGTTCAGGAACAAAAAGCCTACTGTTAAAAAACTGGTACAGAGCATTAAATCCACTTAAATATACAATAAAAGCACAGAGCTAGGAGGATTTGAAAAGTATCTATATAAGGGCTATGTAGACCTTGAAGCAGGTAAGGAGAAAAATAACAATACTAATTACCTCATATTTCACAGCAGAGAATCTAAACTTTAAAATTGAAACACAAAATGAAACTATGGTTTCACCTTTTAATGAAGCTCATCTTTTGTTTTTATTATGTAAAAACTTTTTAGAATGAATACTTCTTGGGATTAAATAAACATTTATCTAATTAGTTTCTTCTTTGTTAACTTTTAGTGAGATTTAGGTATATTTTTTGTATTATAAATAGTATGATAGAATGATTCTTATTCTTGTAAATTTTTTTTCTATCCATCCTTGCAACCATACACCCACCCATCATCCATTCTCCTATACAGAGACATCTAGAATGATGTTTAATGAATGTTAATTATAACTCTTTCTGTATGGTGAACTTTGGGTTATCTGTTGTTTGCTTTTTTAATAATTTATTACCTAAAGTTTTTATAAGAGCATGTACCATTTTTAAAAAGTAAAATCATTCTCTAAAATGCAAGAAAAAGATATGTTATCATATACTAATAATATTAAATTACCTGAATTATACACCATAGGGGAAAATCTACACATTTCACATAATACAATTTAACCATTTCAATGAAGTCTTTTGCTCCCTCATTGAATTTTGTGGTAGAGTCTCATTAGTTTTCTGTATAAATTGTCCATCTTTTCTCTAAAAAGACAGAGATAAAGTTTCAAAAATACTGAAAAATAGTAAGGTTGCCTTTGGAAAATATCCTCCATTTATTTCTCCCTTGCTTCCCTGCAGTTGTATTCCAGTGAAATGTCCTTAGGTGATAACTACTGGGCAGTACAAGACTTTAATATTATGACACTAAAAAGCCATAGGAAAACATGCCCCAATTCCAGGGAACTTCCCTTCAGTACTTCGTATCTGCAGCACTTTGCAAAAGTCAACTCAACCATGAAAGCCTTTGTCCCACTCCTAACTTCTCACATGATACACACAAAAAACATGTCTGAATAATTCTTCTCTTGCTTTAGCATTTAAATATAGTCAGTCTTCATTTTTTGTAGATTCTTTACTTATGAATACATCTGCTCACTAACATGAATTTTCAACCCAAATCAACACTCACAGCGCTTTCTTGCTGGTTCACAGACATGCCATACAGTGGCAAAAAATTTGAATCACCTAACATCCATGCTTCCAGGTGAGACCGAAAGAGGCGACATTCTGCCATTGTATTTCAGTTCTCACTATAAACAAGTGTCCTCTTCACATTCTATTTAGCATCATGGCACTTTGTATTTTCTGTTGGCCTTTTCACTGTTTAAAACAGTCCCTAAGCATACTGTGAAAGTACCATGTCTAGTGTTTGTAAGTGCAAGAAGGCTGTGATGTGTCTTGCAGAAGCCTAACATGTGTTAGGCTTCACTCAGCCTTCAGTTGTAGTTTTGTTGGCCATGAGTTTAATGAATCAACAGTATATATTAAATGAGGGGGTTTTGACAGACGCACACAAAAAAACAAGTTTATGTATTGATCAGGTGACAAAAATTTTGTGACCAGAGGCTTGTAAGAACTTACCTCATGCTTTTCTTAGGAACAATGGTTCAGTATTTGCTGATCACTGTTCTTGGTAAATTTATAGAGGATAACTACCACAAATAGTAGTAGTCAGTGAGAACTAACTATATAGTAGTAGTAGTAGTCAGTGAGTAATGACTATATATATGAATAATGAGAATTAATGATATATACATTAATACAAGATATCACTGAGAAAAAATTACAAATTTCTGTTGACACTGTTAAGAGTGGAAAAACCTAAAAATCCACATTAAACATAATTATATCATATAATTACAACTTTAATGCTAATACTATAATTAATTCATAGTAAAATATTTGTAATTCAGTCACATCCTAAATGACAAGAGTTAAAGCTTCAAATCTTGAAACTGGTCCAAAGTAGTTTTTAAAAATAAATTTAAATATTATTTTTCTAATATAAAGATAAAATTTATTTTATACTATGGTGAAAAGTGTTTTCAAAGTTTAGAACTTAAATATATTCAAAGGCTACATAGAAGCTGTATTATTATATCAATATACAATTAATTTTATAATGAGAGGACTTATAGGATGTATTGAGTTTTGGTTTTGTGTTCAGCATATATAGTTTTCCTTAAATGTTTAGGTTTTGCTGAATTTTTCAAAGTGGCAAGAAGAAATCTTACGCTAAAATAATTAGTACTACTACCAAAAATAGCCGCAGTATTTTAGCTCTGTCAATAAATTCCTCTCCCTTGGTAGTTAACCTCAAGATAAAGATCTGATTAAAATATGCAGAAATACTGAAATGCTACTGTACCTACAAAATACAAAAGTTGTATCTTACATATAATAACCATTCAATAAATGTTTGCTATTGAAGTGAAAAATGAAAACACTATCACATTTCAAAGAGAGGAAAGATCACTGGATAAAACTAATTTAACATGGAACAAAAAAATTACCTTCTATGTACTTTACAAGTCTCTGAGGAGGTAATAAAGGGAATCGAATTGGGTCCAGCACTTCCACCACATGTTTTCTTCTCTTTCCTAGATCTTTCAGTATCCACTGCATTGCAGCTAAGAAGACCTGGTATTCATCCTCGATGCTAAGCTCTTCACTTCGCAAAATTTTGATCAGCTGATCTTTTGTAAGTGCCAGGAACTCTTCCCCACTATGCACCTCCAAGAAATGGACATGAATGTAGTTTTCTGTAAATTCCAGAAGATCATGGCAGGCAATCTGCTCAGAGAACTGAAAGATCCCAATGCAGTTCAGTGGATCAATTTGTCCTTTCAGAAATTCACAACAAAGATTAACAACTTCAGTCAACTGTAGCATGTCTGCTGCAACAATCAACTCCTGGACATTATTCACGCCTATGTTCACTATACCTAGGGAAGTAGGGAGACAAAATGACCAATAACATAAAACAAACATTTGACTTATATTCAAAAAGCATTATACTTGATTCCACTGATAGCTCAGGCTTTGTGGGGGTAGATGAATACTAAGTAAAAGGCAACAAAGAACTTGTAGAAAGGTGCAAAACCTAAGTGATAATAGTACTGCACATGCATGGAGCACTTAACAATGAACCAGGCACAGCATAATTGCTCTATACATTCACTTAACCCTCCATATAACCCCATACAGTAGGATTTCCCCCTTATATTAAGAAAACAGAATTGGAAAGTTAAAGTAACTCAACTCTTTGTCACACGGTTAAGTGAGATGCAATGTAGGGAGTGAGATCAAAGTCCATGCTTTTAACATAGGGCTATATGCATCTAACAAACATTTGACTGAGGCACAGGAGTGAGTAAGACATGGGCCATATTCTTCATTACAATCAAGTGCCATATAAATGTTAATTTTTAATGTGAGGTAAAACCAAGAGTCCATAACATATGAGAAGTTTTAAGCATTTAACATTTAAGTAACTATATATACCAATCTCCTTCCAGAGGGCTTCACTTTCATATACTTATATGATGACTTTGGAAAGAGATCAAATACTCAATTATATTTAGAAAGAAAAGGATAAACTCTCCATTCAGTCTTTTTCTTTTTTTTTTTTGACCTAGCTGGGTCTTAGTTGCAGCATAGGGAATCTTTGTTGCTGTGTGCAGGATCTAGTTCCCTGACCAGGGATTGAAACTGGGCCCCCTGCATTGGTTGACTGGATTCTTAACCAATGAACCACCAGGGAAGTCCCTCCATTCAATCTCATAATTTCCCTTTATCCCTTTTAAAACATTCAACTAAACTACGTGTTTGTATTCTCAATTAGATTTATAAAGTCTGTTAAGAAAAAGCTTGCCCTTTCTGTATTTCTAAACACAAGAAAAAGCTTGCCCTTTCTGTATTTCTAAGAGTCATGTCCGACTCTTTGCAACCCCATGGACTATAGCCTATCAGGCTCCTCTGTCCATGGGATTTTCCAGGCAAGATTGCTGGAGTGGATTGCCATTTCCTTCTCCAGGGGATCTTCCTGACCCAGGAATAGAACCCGGGTCTCCTGCATTGCAGGCAGACGCTTTACCGTCTGAGCCACCAGGGAAGCCCCTTCTAAACACTAGGTGCCCCCAAAATTTATTATATATGAATGAATGGCCAAAGACACTATGGTGAGAGGGAGAATATGGTTTGTTAAATGCAAATAGGGAATTTTCCAAAAGTATAAGAAATGGAATTCACCATGGGAATAAACAGTAGTGGCTGCAGAGAAACCTAAGACTTAATTGAATGAAATGAGAGTTCATTACAAATTTGGAGAAGATAACATCATGGGTTGTGATGGAAGGTAACTGAAGGAATGGTATTGGATGAAGCCAAGGATTACTTAAGAGTAACAAAAAGAATGCCCTAAAACTTAGTAAGTCTTTACAGGTTATTAAAAGCCCTTTTACAGCAACAACAACAAAAAAACAAAATACTCAATCAAAAAAATGGTCAGAAGACCTAAATAGGTATTTCTCCAAAGAAGACATACAGATGGCCAACAGGCACATGAAAAGATGTAAGGCAGAAAAGTATAAAAATGAAAATCAAACATTTTCCCATACACAGACATACACTATTTTTTTTCTGACTTGCCAGTAGTGTGGAGCCCTAACCCCTGATGCCTGGGAATTCCCTATATTAACACTTTAGTGTATCTCTTTCAAATCTAGTTTTCCATATATATTTACACTACATATAATACTTACATGGGCTTCCCTGGTGGCTCAGTGGTAAAGAATCTGCCTGCCAATGCAGGAGTCACGGGTTCAATCCCTGGGTCAGGAAGATCCCCTGGAGAAAGGAAATGGCAACCCACTCCAGTATTCTTGCCCGGGAAATCCCATGGATAGAGGCGCCTGGCAGGCTATAGTCCACAGGGTTGCAAAAGTCAGACACAACTTAGCAACTAAACAACAACAATATAATACTTACATACCTGTGTAAATGAAATCTAAAAGTATTTGAAAGATTCCAGCTTCAATTCCTAGAATCTGTACAACATCTTTCGAGGACTCCTTCATTCCTCCAGTGAACAAAGCTGCAAAGTAAGGACTACTGGCAGCCAAAACCAGCCGATGAACTTTAAAAGTTTCCTTCCCAACTTGCAGCTCCACATCACAGAAATGCTCTCCATTCCTCATTTTATTGATCTGAGCCAAGATGAGTTGAGCATGTTTATCTAATGAAAAATGACTATCACCAGCCTTGGCACAGCCCTCATTAGCCATGATGATGATAGATCAATTAAAAGGACTGTGGCCCATAATCTGGTCCTACCCTGAAAAAAAGAAAGAGACCAAGCAACAAGTTTTTGTGTTTAGCATGTCTTCTGTTCATATACATATGAAACATTCCCTATCCTCAAGGAAATTAAAATCTATTTAGGGACATAAAACACACGTGAAACTAATAAGGACTAAACTGTGTGGTGCTATTCCTAACAGGGTTTCAGAGAAGGGAGTGAATAATACGGTCTAAAATAACTGGAGAACGCCTCACAGCAGAAATGGAACCCCAACTGGATATTGAGTGACAGTGTATTAAGGTATGAGGAGACGGTGAACTAAAGAAAACAAGGAAAGGCACAAAGGTAGAAGGACAGCCTTGTACACTGTGGTAAGGAAGCACACACGGCAGTCAAAATTAACTTTCAAAAAGCAATTGTGGGGCTTCCCTGGTGGCTCAGTAGAAAAGAATCTGCCTGCCAATGCAAGAAACATGAGTTTGACCCCTAGTCCAGGAAGATCTACATGCAGAGGAGCAACTAAGCCCATGCACCACAACTACTGAGCCTGTGCTCTAGAGCCCAGGAATCACAATTACTGAGCCCAGATGCCCTAGAGCCCATCCTCTGCAACACAGAAGCCACCACAATGAGAAGCCCAAGGACCACAACTACAGAGTAGCCCCAGCTCACCACAACTAGAGAAAAGCCAGTGCAGCAAGACCCAGCACAGCCAAAAATAAATAAATGAGTAATTTTTTTTTTAAAAAAAAGGAACTTAAGTGTTCTCTCTTTTTTTTTTTAAGCAATTGTGATCAGGCCAACTGTCTGCTTAAAATCCTTCAATTTGTTCACTTCCTTTAGCACAAAAAAGACCTTCAAATTTCATCTCTGTCTACCCATCCAATCCTACCTCCTATAATCCTCTTTGAATACTTTTAATACTCCAATAAAATCTAACAGTTTGCAGTTCTCTAAAGGCATCTCTTTCATGATACCCTTTCCCAGCTTTTCTGTCTGGATCTTTGTTATAATTAAAGACTGTTCAAACTTAATATCCTCCAGGAAATCTTCCCTGTTCCTCTCTCCTCTGGGTTTGGTGCTCACCCTAACCATACCTAATTTACAGCCCATTATCACAATCTGGGGGCTTCTCTAGTAGCTTAGTGGTAAAGAATCCACCTCTAGGAGATGCAGGTTTGATCCCTGGGTCAGGAAGATCTCCTGGAGAAGGAAATGGCAACCCACTCCAGTTTGCCCAGAAAATCCCATGAACAGAGCCTAGCAGGCCATGGGGTTGCAAGAGAGTTAGAAACTAAAGAATCTGCAACTTAGAAACTAAACAACAACAATCACAGTCTTCCTTGTCACCCTACTCCCTATGAACACACACATAGGGAGTAGGACTGAAAGCTCTCCAGAGAGCTCAAAAAACAAGTCTGAAACACGACTATTGTCGTGTTTATTCTTAATAAACCTATAAAGGTTCATGTTCAAACTTGCTTGACTTTTCAGAAAGTCCTTACTTTCTGAAAGTTCCCTGAAAGACAATTCTTTTGGAACTATCTTTCATAGCTGTGAAATAATAATAGCTTAGGTTGTTTTTGTTTAATTCTGACAACTTTTTTACACATTATGCCAATTGTAATTCTCACAATAATTAAGAGGCTGGAAGAAAAGATATTGTTATTCGAAATAAGAGAAGGAAACTGAAGCTCAGTTTCCCAAAGACACAGTGTTAGTACAATGACAGTCCTAATATTTAAACCCAGGTCTGACTCTAAATCCTGGGGTTTTCCCATCATATCATGTGCACAGAAAAAGCTTTGAAACCCAGGCAAATAAGTTTGAACATGAACCTTTATAGGTTTATTAAGAATAAACATGACAATAGTCATGTTTCAGACTTGTGTTTTGAGCTCTCTGGAGGATATGCTAAGAGGTAGGAAAGTCTTAGAAAAGAGACTTCCAGCTTCAACAATGAGAATCAAAGGGATAAATCCAAGTTACTTTTTGAAAAAAGAAACCATGAGATCCAGTTATATAAGAGGTATCGAGATGAAGCACAAGAGAAATCTAAGATGACAAAGGCATTTAGGTATCAAGGAAAACTAGTCGACTAACAGAAATGGTGGGAGCAGCTAAGTTTTCAGCATTCAGTAAAACTTATCAAAGTAAAAATAACTAAGCTGATTATTATGATTACTTAGGAATTAACTTCTTGAGAAACTTGACTGAAAAGTTCCAAGGTAGCTGCTAAAACTTCACATCAGCACCAACATAAATGTCAATATATTACATTTAACTTACACAGAAAAAGTGTATTTCTCTCTAGATAGAAATTTGATCTGCAGATATTATTAAACATGGCACCGCAGTCAGGCTTTTTCTGTTTTAGATTTCTTCCTGTCAGCAGATTCTGGACTCAGCGATTTGTTTAATTACAAGGTACCTCCTCTGCCTCCAACTTCAGGGCATCAAGCATAGCTTGAGATAAAACGCTGCCTCTTGGTACAAAAAAGTGACTGAATATCCATCCACTCTGGCAGCAGACAGCAGAAATCCTCCTTCACTACTACTACGCTTCTTAGTAACTGCTGATACTATCCCACGGCCAGTGCAGTAATTCATTCCAAAAGAAGATACGTGGTGTCACCCCATTTCCAAAAGGAAAGAGCTTAATATAGGGCCATCGCATAGGGGTGTAAGGGACGCGCCTCAACAGACACAAATTTGAAAGGTGGATTATTAAGGAAATGGTGGAGACGCTCAGAGGAAGCAAAGAGAATCTATGTTTAGTGGCCTCAAAATCACTGCCTCGAGCATCTGGAAGCTGCTTCACTCAGCAAAGGGTGTCAAAAAGAATCCCAGGACGAGCGAGCGTCCAAAAAAAAAAAAAAAAAGAGGCTCTTTGTGCTTGATTTGGAGGCTGGACCCCGAGAGCTATTCCTGGGATGCTGCGCCACTAAAGGCAGATAAACGATCTGGCGCTACCTAAACGGCCGGGAAGGCATCTCAGATGGCTCTGGCGAGAGCATGAGGTCTGACGAAATCAGACCGGCCGGGGCTCGGCCTCGGATTCCCCAGTAGGGGCGGGGAGACGAGAAGCAGGTGGAGACCGGACTAGACGACGCTTCGGTGAGGGCGAAAACACTTCGATTATTAGAGGCATGCCTGAACGGCAGGAGGAAGCCAGTTCCAGAGGCTCCTCGCACGCTCCTCCACAAAGACAGAGACGAGGACGAAACTCCCAACCCAGTCACAGATGCCCCCGGGACGCGGGCCCTTCTTACCCGCCGCTTCCCCTTCCCGCCGGCGCCCGCTCAGGCTCTGCGCGCGCAGCCGCGATCCGCTAGCGCGCAGAGTGGGCGGGGAAAGCCCGGCGGGGTGACTAGGCAGTGCGGTCCGCGGCCGGGTGCTGGAGGTGAGGCGGATCTGGGGAGTGGGCCTGTCCGCTTCGCTGGCCAGGCCCGTCTGCGCGTGCGCACTGCTCTTCAGCTCCCGGGGAGCGGCGCCTCCTGGTGCTACTTTGCGGCGGCGCTCGGCTGGTGCTTGATTACTCACAGGCAACGGTCCAGCGGCCAGCCTAACCCGCCTGTGGAGGCTGGCGGACTCGCCGTTTCCACGCCGCCTACCCTTTCTCGATTCTTGTGGCGTCCCAGACAGCCAGCGATCATCCGTGCTGAGAGTCGGGACCTAGTCTCCTCACGCAGCCTCTGACGCTGCTCCCAGAGAGTCCACAACTGTCTAGATGTGGCTCAGACGGTAAAGAACCAGCCCGCAATGAGGGAGACCTGGGTTCTGTCCCCGGGTTGGGAAGATCCCCTGGAGAAGGGAATGGCTACCTACTCCAGACGGGCCTGGTGCAGGCCATGGTGTTGCAAAGAAACGGACACGATTGAGCGACGAACACTTTCTCTTCACATAAAGGACTTAGAGTTTGCACTTCCAGGCCTATCCATCCCTCCAAAACTGTTGAGTACCCCACGGAGAGAACATTCAGAGTAGAAGTCAGTCCAAGACCTGGATAAAGTCATTTCTGCAGTGAAAGGAATTACAAGTTTATCTATCATTTCCTTTTCTGCTAGGTACAATGTTTTCCTCTTTTTTTGTTATGTATTTATTTGTAAGAATCTTTCTTAGAAATTCTGTAGCCCTGTTATTTAAGTTTGCAACAAATAATTTTCCTCAGGGAGGTTTACAAAGCAGCATACTTCTCATTTGCATGTGTGTCTCTGAAGAGGAAAACTGTGGAATCTTTTCAAAATGATACACACACAGACACACACACACAACACCCCCACATGCCCCGCATTCCTCACTCACTACCCGACACTTCTCAATTCCTTGCCATTCACTCAGATCATCTTCTGAGTCTCTGCACTGTGAGTGGATGTCTACTTTGACTGAAGGGACAACTTAAACGTCCAGTTATTGAAACTGTTGAACCTCATAATGTGGCACATTTTTAAATGGCTTTCAAACCTTTTGACCCCAGCCCACAGTGAACAAAAATATTCTATAACAAATCCGATAACCACATGCATACCACATAGATAAATAAAACAAAAATTTCACAAAACTCGTGTTGGAGAGGGGGAAATTTCCCCCTCTGTGCATCTTGATTTCTTGTGGCTGGACTGGTAATAAAATGACACAAGACAAAACTTAGGAAAAAAAGAAACAATTTTAATTGTTCACAAGACCACTCATAGAAAGGGGCCTAAGAAGTGGCTAAAGCAGATAGCTTTTATAATTTTAGACAGAAAAATTTATGAGGAATTGACAGGACAAAGAAACTAGGTTTTGGGAGTTCTATTAGCGAAAAATCTAAACAGAGTTTGGGCTTGGGGTAGTAAATTAGAGGAAGTAATAGTTTGTTTATACAGGCTTGCTGGTCTGAATTCCCTATCTCTGGAGATAAGAGTGTTCTTCTAGCTCCATATGCAGGGAGTGCACCTGTCACATGAGAGATTTATTTCCTGCTTTCAGGTAGATAGAAAGAAGGGTCAGAGTGTCCCTCTTGTGTTGGCCATCTCTTAAGCTACTTTAATTCAAAATAATCAATATGCCACTGAGGTATATTTGTGTGCAGCTACCCAGGACCCCAACACATAATTATACTTACTACCAACAATGCACTAAATTTCTATTGCTTCTTTTTTATTTCTTACAAAAAAAAAAAAAAAAAAAAATGCTGAAAGGGAATTGCTGTTGGGAAAAATTGTCAAAGATGGAAATGAACAAAAGATACTTTCCAATGTAAGCCTGGGCATTGAGCATTTTCTAAGTAGGAAGGATTCAAATCCAAAGGGATGTCTTTCTGTCAACTGAAATAGTTTACAAGAAAACTTATAGTATTTAAAATAATTCTTGTCCACCTTGAAGAAAAGATACTCCCAAGCATTATATTTTATTGACCTATAGGATAGTAAACCACTTTTGCCTCTGTTAGTGAATTCATTTTAATATTCTTGTTTCTTTGCAAATTCATACAACATTCCTGTAACATTTTACTGGCTCCCTCTTTAATTAATGAGGTAAATAGCATGTTTTTCCTTTTATTTTATATGTTTGTGAAAATCATCATTTTACCTTTCAGGAAATTATACCTCAGCACCACTAAAATTAATTCCACAGTTTACTATAGTATTGCAATATGTATTGAATCACAAGATGGAATCAAGATTTTCTGGAGAAATACCAATAACTTCAGATATGCAGATGATACCACCCTTATGGCAGAAAGCAATCATCACCTCTTGATGAAGGTGAAAGAGGAGAGTGAAAAAGCTGGCTTTAAAATCAACATTCAGAGGAGAACATAGGCAAAACACTCTCCGACATACATCACAGCAGGATCCTCTATGACCCACCTCCCAGAATATTGGAAATCAAAGCAAAAATAAACAAATGGGACCTAATTAAACTTAAAAGCTTCTGCACAACAAAGGAAACTATTAGCAAGGTGAAAAGGCAGCCTTCAGAATGGGAGAAATTACTAGCAAATGAAGCAACTGACAAACAACTAATCTCAAAAATATACAAGCAACTCCTACAGCTCAACTCCAGAAAAATAAATGACCCAATCAAAAAATGGGCCAAAGAACTAAATAGACATTTCTCCAAAGAAGACAT
This sequence comes from Bison bison bison, assembly GCF_000754665.1. Lineage (NCBI taxonomy): Eukaryota > Metazoa > Chordata > Mammalia > Artiodactyla > Bovidae > Bison > Bison bison. Next base: position 1,706,487 of record NW_011494828.1, read on the forward strand.
ACGGACGGCTAACAAACACATGAAAAGATGCTCAACATCACTCATTATCAGAGAAATGCAAATCAAAACCACTATGAGGTACCATTTCACGCCAGTCAGAATGGCTGCGATCCAAAAGTCTACAAGCAATAAATGCTGGAGAGGGTGTGGAGAAAAGGGAACTCTCTTACACTATTGGTGGGAATGCAAACTAGTACAGCCACTATGGAGAACAGTGTGGAGATTCCTTAAAAAACTGGAAATAGAACTGCCTTATGATCCAGCAATCCCACTGCTGGGCATACACACTGAGGAAACCAGAAGGGAAAGAGACACGTGTACCCCAATGTTCATCACAGCACTGTTTATAATAGCCAGGACATGGAAGCAACCTAGATACCCATTAGCAGATGAATGAATAAGAAAGCTGTGGTACATATACACAATGGAGTATTACTCAGCCATTAAAAAGAATACATTTGAATCAGTTCTAATGAGATGGATGAAACTGGAACCTATTATACAGAGTGAAGTAAGCCAGAAAGAAAAACACCAATACAGTATACTAATGCATATATACGGAATTTAGAAAGATGGTAACAATAACCCTGTGTACAAGACAGCAAAAGAGACACTGATGTGTAGATCAATCTTATGGACTCTGTGGGAGAGGGAGAGGGTGGGGAGATTTAGGAGAATGGCATTGAAACATGTATAATATCATGTATGAAACGAGTTGCCAGTCCAGGTTCGATGCACGATACTGGATGCTTGGGGCTGGTGCACTGGGACGACCCAGAGGGAGGGTATGGGGAGGGAGGAGGGAGGAGGGTTCAGGATGGGGAACACAGGTATACCTGTGGCGGATTCATTTCGATATTTGGCAAAACTGATACAATATTGTAAAGTTTAAAAATAAAATAAAATTTAAAAAAAATAAAATAAAATCAACATTCAGAAAATGAAGATCATGGCATCTGTTCCCATCACTTCATGGCAAACAGATGGGAAAAAAATGAAATAGTGACACACTATTTTCTTGGGCTCAAAAATCACTGCAGATGGTGACTGCACTCATGAAATTAAAAGAAACTTACTCCTTGGTAGAAAAGCTATGACAAACCTAGACAGCACATTAAAAAGCAAAGGCATCACTTTGCTGACAAAGGTCTGTATAGTCAAAGCCATAGTTTTTCCAATAGTCATGTACAGATGTGAGAGTTGGGCCATAAAGAAGGTTGACCCCTGAAGAATTAATGCTTTTGTACTATGGTGCTGGAGAAGACTGTTGAGAGTCCCTTAGACTGCAAGGAGATCAAACCAGGCAATCTTAAAAGAAATCAATCCTGAACATTCATTGTAAGGAATGATACTGAAGCTGAAGCTCCAGTATTTTAGCTACCTGATGCAAAGGGCCAACTCACTGGAAAAGACTCTGATGCTGGGAAAGATTGAAAGCAGGAGAAAAAGGAGGCAACAGAGGATGAGATGGTTAGATGGCCTCACCAACTCAATGGACATGAGTTTGAACAAACTCAGGGAGATGGTGAAGGACAGGGAAGCCTGGTGTGCTGCAATCCATGGGGTCATGAAGATTTGGATATGACTTAGAGACTGAACAACAACAACTATTGTATTGCACCCAGAAATTTGAAAACTGGTGCTTTAGAGCATATACCTAGAAACAGAATCGCTGGAACATAGGATATATAGGATATGTGCATCTTCAATTTCAGTAGAAAATATTTCTTTTCCAAACTCTTTTTTCCAGTTTACATTTCCCCCAGCAGTGAATGAGAGTTCCCTGGCTCCACGTCCTTGCCAATGCATAATATCATCAGATGTTTCAATTTTGTATAACCTGATGAGTGCAAAATTATTATTTTTGTTATAATTTACATTACCTTATTATTGAGATTCGGCAGTAAAAAGATGTTTATAAGCTGCCAGGGGACGCTAGTGGTTAAAGAACCACCTCTCAATGCAGGAGACATAAGAGACACAGGTTCTATCCCTGGGTGGGGAAGCTCTCCTGGAGGAGGGCACGGTAATCCTCTTGCCTGGAGAATCATGGACAGAGGAGCCTGGCGGGCTACTGTCCATGGGGTCAAAAAGAGTCAGACATGACTGAAGCGACTTAGCATGCATGTATGGACTGAATTTGTCCCCTCAGAACTCATATGTTGAAGTCCTAACTCCCGATGTGATGGTATTTGGAGAGGCACCTCAGATTAGGTGTTAATTTGGATTAGATGAGGTCATGAGGATGAGGCCCGGTAAAGGGATTAGTGCCCTTATAAGAAGAGATACCAGAGAGTGCTTGCTCTCCTTCATCCCACCCACACATGCACATGATAGAAAGCCATGTGACTATTTAGTGAGAAGGTGGCCAACTAACCCTGATTTGCACAAAGAAACAGTTGTAAGAGTCTCTGGGGGAACCTCCAGAACCAGAGATAGAACCTGCATCTCATGCATGTCCTGCATTGGCAGGCAGATACTTTATCACTAGCACCACCTGGGAAGCCCATGGATTGGGATAAGGGCCCAATTGTTTCCCCATATGTATAACCAATTATCACATTATTTGTTGAATATTTCATATTTCCTCACTAATCTTAAATGCTAGTTCTCTACCATATTACATTTCCCTTGGGGCTGGAATCAATTCTCTATTCAGTTCCATTGGTCTATTCATATATGCCCTACTGCTTTTATTACTATAGTTTGTAAGTCTTGATTTCTGGTAGAAAAAGTTTTCCCATCTTGTTCTTCTTCAGTGGTGTCTTGGCTATTCCTGGTTCTTCCAAATAGATTTTAGAACCAGCCTGTCAAATTTCACCACACACACATACAATGGGCGGAGGAGAGATCCTATCAGTATTTCAGTAAGCCTATAGGACAATTTGGAGAGAATTAACATCTTTATAATATTGTATAATTTTATCCATTAATAAAATTAAATTTTAGAAAAATTTATAGTTTTGTAATTTTATTCAAAAGGATCTTATATGTCTTTTATTTATTCCTGAGTACTTTTTCTTTGTACTACTGTAAATTATATGTTTTTAGAAAATATTTATCTATTTATGTGGCTGTGCAGGATTTTAGTTGGCATAGGGGACATTCGATCTTTAAAGTTGTAGCATGCAAACTCTTTTTTTAAATTTTTATTTATTTAGTTACTTTTGGCTTGGCTGGGTCTTCATTACTGTGAGTGGGCTTTCTCTGGTTGTGGCAAGTGGGAGCTACTCTTTTAGTTGCAGTGCTCAGGCTTCTCATTGCTGTGACTTCTCTTGTTATGGAACACAGGTTATGGGGCTAACTCAGATTTCTCTCCCATCTACAAATTAGGCTACTTCATTGCCTAACTCCCAGGGGTACCAAACATACTTACACTATAAGCCATACTTAGAAATTTATAGCTTTTAACCTATATTTTAAAAGAATAAAGCCTGAAAAGTCAGGAATGAAGCAACTGAAAAACTTAAGAAATTGATAAAAAAGAAAATAGAATAAATTCAATGAAAGCTTAAAAAAAATAATAAAATTTTAAAAAATTGGTGCAGTAGGAACAAAGATCTAGTGAAGAGGATGTGAAATTCGCACAGTTTATGTCCAACTCTTTGCGATCCCATGCACTGTAGCCTGCCCAGCTCCTCTGTCCATGGAATTCTCCAAGCAAGAGTACTGGAGTGGGTTGCCATTTCCTTCTCCAGGGGATCTTCCCGACCCAGGGATTAAACCTGGGTCTCCTGCATTGCAGGCAGATTCTTTACCAACTGAGCCACTAAGGTAGGCCCCTAGTGAAGAGGATAAACCAAACCAAAAGTTAGGTCTTTTAAAATGAAAAGATTCATGTATGTGTGGCAAGATTTATCAAGAAAAAAGGAAGATGCCATAAATAAATAGTATTAAAACCAAAAAAGGAGCCATAACTATGTACATATATACATGAAAGTG
>NW_011494828.1:1710528-1727266 GCF_000754665.1 Bison bison bison
CATGAAAGTGAAGTCGCTTATTTGTGTCCGACTCTTTGGGACCCCATGGACTGTAGCCTACCAGGCATCTCTGTCCATAGAATTTTCCAGGCAAGAGTACTGGAGTGGGTTGTCATTTCCTTCTCCAGGGGATCTTCCCAACCCAGGGATCAAACCTGGGTATCCTGCATTCCAGGCAGTGGCTTTACCTCTGCCTGCAGAGGCTTTATCTCAGATAAAGGCTTTACCTTTATCTAAGCCACCAGAGAAGCTCTCTATATACACAGAGTTATATATATTTATATTTAAATGTAATTTATATTATATAGTAAATGTATATATATATATATATACCATCATTACCCCTACCATAGTTTGGCCTGAGGCATAACAACAGAGAGGGAACACAACGCTGCCCATCAACATAAAATTAGATTAAAGATCTACTGAGCATGGCCCCGGCCATCAGAACAAGACCCAGTTTCTCCCACAGTCAGTCTTTCCCATCAGGAAGTATCCATAAGCCTCTTATCCATATTCATCAGAAGGCAGACACAATGAAAACCACAATCACAGAAAATTAAACAGCTGATCAAATGGATCACAGTCTTGTCTAACTCAAAGAAACTATGAGCCATGTCGTGTAGGGCCACACAAGATGGACAGGTCATGGTGGAGAGTTCTGACAAAACATGGCCCATGGGAGAAGGGAATGGCAAACCACTTCAGTATTCTTGCCTTGAGAACCCCATGAACAGTATGAAAAGGCAAATAGTATGACAGTGAAAGATGAACTCCCCAGGTTGATAGGTGCCCAATATGCTCCTGGAGAAGAGTGGAGAAATAGCTCCAGAAACAGTGAAGAGACGGAGCCAAAGTGAAAACAATGCCCAGTTGGGGATGTGACTGGTGATGGAAGTAAAGTCCGATGCTGTAAAGAACAATATTGCATAGGAACCTGGAATGTTAGGTCCATGAATCAAGGTAAATTGGAAGTGGTCAAACAGGAGATGCAAAAGCGAACATCAGTATTTTAGGAATCAGTGAGCTAAAATGGACCAGAATGGGCAAATTTAATTCAGATGACCATTATATCTACTACTGTGGGCAAGAATCCCTCAAAAGAAATGAAGTAGCCATCATGGTCAACAAAAGAGTCCAAAATGGAGTACTTGGGTCCAACCTCAAAAACAACAGAATGGTCTCTGTTCGTTTCCAAGGCAAATCATTCAATATCACAGTAACCCAAGTCTGTACCCCAACCACTCATGTTGAAGAAGCTGAAGTTCAACGGTTCTATGAAGACCTAAAAGATCTTCTAGAACTAACACCCAAAAAAGATGTTCTTTTCATCATAGAGGACTGAAATGCAAAAGTAGGAAGTCAAGAGACACTTGGAGTAACAGAAAAGTTTGGCCTTGGAGTACCAAATGAAGCAGGGGAAAGGCTAACAAAATTTTGCCAAGAGAACACACTGGTCATAGCAAACACCCTCTTCCAACAACACAAGAGACAGCTCTACACATGGGCATCACCAGATGGTCAATACCAAAAGCAGACTGACTATATTCTTTGCAGCCGAAGATGAAGAAACTCTATAAAGTCAGCAAAAACAAGACTAGGAGCTGACTGTGGCTCAGATCATGAACTCCTTATTGCAAAATTCAGACTTAAATTGATGAAAGTAGGGAAAACCACTAGACCATTCAGTATGACCTAAATCAAATCCCTTACAATTATACAGTGGAAGTGAGAAATAGATTCAAGGGATTAGATCTGAGAGACAGAGTGCCTGAAGAACTGTGGACAGAGGTTCATGATTTGTACAGGAGGCAGGGATCAAGACCATCCCCAAAAAGAAGAAATGCAAAAAGGCAAAATGGTTGTCTGAGGAGGCCCTACGAATATCTGAGAAAAGGAGAGAAGTGAAAGGCAAAGGAGAAAAGGAAAGACATACCCAACTGAATGCAGAGTTCCAAAGAATTGAAAGGAGAGCCTTCCTCAGTGATCAGTGCAAAGAAATAGAGGAAAACAATAGAATGGGAAAGACTAGAGATCTCTTCAAGAAAATTAGAGATACCAAGGGAACACTTCATGCAAAGATGGGCACAATAAGGAAATATATGGTATGGACCTAACAGAAGCAGAAGATATTAAGAAGAGGTGGCAAGAATACACAGAAGAACTGTACAAAAAAGATCTTCATGATCCAGATAATCTCGATGGTGTGATCACTCACCTGGAGCCAGATCCTGGAATGTGAAGTCAAGTGGGCCTTAGGAAGCATCAGTACGAACAAAGTTAGTGGAGGTGATGGAATTCCAGTTGAGCTATTTCAAATCCTGAAAGATGATGCTCTGAAAGTGCTGCACTCAATATGCCAGCAAATCTGGAAAACTCAGCAGTGGCCACAGGACTGGAAAAGGTCAGTTTTCTTTTCAATCTCAAAGAAGGGCAATGCCAAAGTATGTTCAAACTACTGCACAACTGCACCCATCTCACATGTTAGCAAAGTAATGCTCAAAATTCTCCAAGCAAGGCTTCAACAGTACATGAACCAAGAACTTCCAGATGTTCAAGCTGGATTTAGGACAGGCAGAGAAACCAGAGATCAAATTGCCAACATCCACTGGATCATGGAAAAAACAAGAGAGTTCCAGAAAAACATCTATTTCTGCTTTATTGACTATGCCAAAGCCTTTGACTGTGGGGATCACAATACACTGTGGAAAATTCTTTAAGAGATAATTTAAGATTTAAATTAAATTTAATTTTTACCTGCCTCCTGAGAAATCTGTATGCAGGTCAAGAAGCAACAGTTAGAACTGGACATGAAACAATGGACGTGGTTCCAAATTGGGGAAGGAGTATGTCAAGGTTGTATATTGTCACCCTGCTTATTTAGCTTATATGCAGAGTACATCATGTGAAATGCCAGGCTGGATGAAGCACAAGCTGGAATTAAGATTTCCAGGAGAAATAACAATAACCTCAGATATGCAGATGACACCACCCTTATGGCAGAAAGCAAAGAGGAACTGAGAAGCCTCTTGATGAAAGTGAAAGAGGAGAGTGAAAACGTTGGCTTAAAGCTCAACATTCAGAAAACGAAGATCATGGCTTCTGGTTCCATCATTTCATGGCAAATAGATGGAAAAACAATGGAAACAGTGAAAGACTTTATGTGCTTGGGCTCCAAAATCACTGCAGATGGTGACTGCAGCCATGAAATTAAAAGACACTTCCTCCTTGGAAGAAAAGCTATGATAAACCTAGACAGCATATTAAAAAGCACAGACATTACTTTGCCAACAATACTCTATCTAGTCAAAGCTATGGTTTTTCCACTACTCATGCATGGATGTATAGTTGAACCGTAAAGAAGGTTGAGTGCCGAAGAATGGATGCTTTTGAACTGTGGTGTTGGAGAAGACTCTTGAGAGTCCCTTGGACAGCAGGGAGATCAAACCAGTCCACCCTAAAGGAAATCATCCTGAATGTTCATTGGAAGGACTGATTTTGAAGCTGAAGCTCCAATACTTTGGCCACCTGATGCAAAGAACTAACTCATTGGAAAAGACCCTGATGCTGGGAAAGAATAAAGGCAAAAGGAGAAGGGGACAACAGAGGATGACAGGGTTGCATGGCATCACCAACTCGATGAACTTGAGTTTGAGCACTCTCTAGTAGTTGATGATGGACAGGGAAGTCTGGCGTGGTGCAGTCTATGGCGTCCCAAAGAGTCAGACATGACTGAGCAACTAAACTGAACTGATATAAATGTATAACAAATATATGTAACGGGATGTTACTCAGCCCTGAAAAGAGTGAAATAATGCCATTTGCAGCAACATTAATTGACCTAGAAATTATCATATTAAAGTGAAGTAAGTCAAAGAAAGACAAATATCACATAATATCACTTATTTGTGGAATTTAAAAAAAATGATGCAAATGAACCTATTACAAAACAGACCCACAGACAAGAAAATATATTATTTGCAGATTATTATTTACACAGAAGAATCCAAAAATTGTAATAGATAATTTTTTAATTAATAAGGGAATTAAGAAAAGTTTTTGTCTATAACTTCAATACACAGAAGGAAAGAGATAGAACTGACTAGGGAAACATAATTAACTTACTTGGCACTAATGGTTAAAGCCTCAAACTCTGAAACCAAATGCCTGAGTTGAAAAATTTGACTCTGTCTCTTACTAGCTGTGTGACTTTTAGCTTGTTACTTAATTCTCTGTGCTTCAGTTTCATCATTAGTAACATGAATTGAATATCTATCTACCTTATGATGGTGTTATAAGTATCAAATGAGTTAATGCATATAAAGTATTTTTGCCATTTTCAGGAATAAACATCGGCTATTATTTTTCTTACAGATCTTGTCTCTGTTGATTGAAATGAGTGACTATGAATTTATAGTGGTATCAATCTACCCGTTGAATAGTTTTCCTTCAATAGTGCTTCACAGCCTGCCTGGGTGCAGAAAATCAACCATTTGAATTTATGTAAAGGTACTATGAAAAGAACACGGGTCAAGGACCTTGAGGATTTTAATGAAATAGCGGTTGAATGAACTAGAGGAGTTTTTCTAAGAAGCCCAAGGAAATTAGTTCAATGGAGCATGTCAACATGCTCCAGGCCCTCAGATAAGTCCTAGGTGTACTGTTTGCTGAGATTTTCCTTTTGGTAACTTTCTATTTTTGCTAGATGAACTGAGGCAGGAAGAGAAAGGAATCAAGATAGTGAACTTTATTTATTCATTTATTCAACTAATAGGTAATGAGAGTCCACAATGTGCCTGGCACTTTGGATGTGGCAATAAAGCAGTGAACAAAACAAAGTTGTTGCTTTTGTGGGATTATGTTATAGCTGAGGAGGCAGCAAATAAATAAATGAAGAATGTATGATATGTCAGGGGATAATAAGTGCTATGAAAAATAGGGGAACAGAAGGTGACATACTGAGTTCTCTACTGTTGAAAGTCTTTGAGGCACATTCATGTGTCCATTACAATTATAAAGTCATGCAACATGCCACAATCAAGATAAAAATTATTTCCGTCACTCCATAAACTGAAAAAATTTTCAAAGACTTGTTTTTCCTTATTTTCTAACCACAAATATTTTCATTATCTCTAAAGTCCTTCAGCAAATTGCTTGATGAACTTCTCGGACCAATTATCATAGTCAATTTCAACAGCTTAATATATGGCTTCCATTAATAACTGAATTCATCATGCCAAAGAGGCAGCTTTTTCACTCCCACTGGGCAGTGCAAGGATCAGAATCTTTGTAATATATAATCCCTTTTGGTATGGTGAATAGACTTTAATACTTTCACACCAATTAGTCTTTGGCTTCCACAGCAATGGAAGTCATTGAACACAGCTAATGTCAGTTATCAAGAGAAGTGCAGATGTGAGCCATTATCAGCCAACAGTCACAGCAGCTGGGGGATGGTTGTACCAGCTTAATAAAGAAGATCTGTGATGTTATCAGCTCTGGCCAATATCACATTCAATTGTCACAAGATTCTATCAATCCTATCCTCTTAATATCTCTTGCTATATTCTCATTACCATTGGGTTAGTTCCCATGCTCTATCGTCATTTAAAAAAATATTATTTATTTTTGGCTGCGCTGGGTCTTTGTTACTGCACATGGGTTTTCTCTAGTTGCAACGAGCAGGGTTTACACATAACAGTGGCTTCTCTTGTTGCAAAGCACAGGCTCTAGGCATGTGGGCTTCATGTAGTTACAGCATGAGGATTCAGTAGTTGTGGCTTGCAGGCTCTAGAGCACAGGGTCAGTAGTTGTGGCACACAGGCTTGGTTGCTCCGAGGCATGAGAATCTTCCCTGACTAAGGATTGAACCTGGATCCTCTGCACTGGCAGGTGGGTTCCTAACCTCTGGACCACCAGGGAAGTCCCATCATTTTTTGCCTGCAAAACTGCATGCCATTATCATCTCTCGGATTATTACAATAACATCCTAACCAGTTTCCCTCTTTTAGACCTTAACTTCAATCTGTTCTCTACAAAGCAAGCAAAATGATACATTTAAGTGTTTTCATGACAAAAACACACAACAAACTAGGAATAGAAGGGAGCTTCTCATGACAAAAAAAAAAAAAAAACCGCACACACACAACAAACTAGGAGTAGAAGGGAACTCCACCTATTTGATAAAGAGCATTTACAAAAAACCCCATGGTTAACAGCATTAATAGTGAAAGACTACTTTCTTCATAAGATCAGGAAAAAGACAAGGATGTCTGCTCTCATCATTTCTATTCAACATTCTGCTGGATGTTTAACCAGGGAAATTAAGAAAGAAAAATAAAAGGCATCCAAACTGGAAAAGAAGTAAATAGTTTCTATTTGCAGATGACATGATCTTACGTAGAAAATCCTATACAATCCCCACACACACTATTAGAACTAATAATTGAATTTGGCAAGATTGCTATATACCAGATCAATGTGAAAAAATCAATTATATTTCCATACACTAGAAATGAACAAAATAAAATAACTCCATTTATAACAGCATCAAAAATAATAAAATACTTAGGAGTAAATTTAACAAAAGAAGTATGAGTGTAACAAACTACAAAACATGATTGAAATAAATTGAAGGACAGCTGAATAAATGGAAAGATGTTTTGTATTTATGATAAAAAACAATCTGTTACAATAGCGATACTCCCCAAACTGATCTTAGATTCAATGAAATCTCTATTAAAAAAAAACAACAAAAAAACAGCTGATTTCTTTGTGGAAATTGACAAGCTGATCCTAAAATTCATATGGAATTCAAGGGACCAGATTAGCCAAACCAATTTTTAAAAAGAAAAACAATGTTGGAGGATTTACATTTTCCAATTTCAAAACCTGCTACAAAGATATAGTAACAAAGACAGTGTGGAACTGGCATAGGATAGACATATAGATAAATGAATAAAATTGAGCGTTCATAAATAAACCCTTGTGTCTATAGTTAATTGATTTTCTTTATTTTCATTTTTAATGACATTTATTGTCTTCTTTTTAATTTCACAAGCAATATCTGTTCACTGCAAACAATTAGAAATACATAAAAGCATAAAGTAAAAAATAACAATCACCTATAATCCCCTCTTTCCAGAGACAACCAGTATTAGCATTTTGATATACTCCTCTCAGTGTCCATGCATTTTAAAAAATTTTTATATATTTTTTTCTGCACTGGGTCTTCATTGCTTTGTGTGGGCTTTCTCTAACTGTGGTGAGTGGGATCTGCTATTTGTTGGGATGTGCTGGCTTCTCACTGTGGTGGCTTTCTCACTGAGGTGACTTCTCTTGTTTCAGAGCACAGGCTCTAGATTCTTGGGCTTTAGGAGTGGCGGCATGCAGGCTGTAGAGGGTGTGCAGGCTTCAGCATTTGTGGCACACAAGGCTCAGTAGTTGTGGTCTTGGGCTTAGTTGCTCTGTGGCATGTGGAATCTTACCGGACCAGGAATCCAACCATGTCCTCTGCATTGGCAGGTGGATTCTTATCCACGGTGCCACCAGGGAAGTCCCATGCATTGTATTTTTAGTTGAAATATATTGGAAGGAATGAATGTAAAGCTGAAACTCCAATACTTTGGCCACCTCATGCGAAGAGTTGACTCATTGGAAAAGACTCTGATGCTGGGAGGGATTGGGGGCAGGAGGAGAAGGGGATGACAGAGGATGAGATGGCTGGATGGCATCACTGACTCGATGGACGTGAGTTTGAGTGAACTCCGGGAGTTGGTGATGGACAGGGAGGCCTGGCGTGCTGTGATTCATGGAGTCGCAAAGAGTCGGACACGACTGAGCAACTGATCTGATCTGATCTGATGGTCAGTTGATTTTCAACAGAGATGCCAGGACAGTTCAAATGGGAGAGAAGAGTCTCTTCAACAAATGATTCTGGGACAACTGGTTACTACATGCAAAAGAATGAAGGTGGACCTCTCCCTCACACCATATACAAAATTCAGCTCAAAATGGAACAGTGATATAAGTATGAGAGCCACAACTCTTATATGTTTTTTAAATTTCTTTTTGGCTGTGCAGGACCTTCGTTGCTCTGACTGGGCTGTCTCTAGTTGCAGTGCAAGGGCTTCTCATTGCAGTGGCTTCTCTTGTTGAGGAGCACAGGCTCTAGGTATTTGGGATTCAGCAGTTGTGGTGCACAGGATTAGTTGCCCCGCTGCATGTGGGATCTTCCCAGACCAGGGACTGAAATATAACATCTTAAAAGAAAAATAGGGAATTCCCTGGTGGTCCAGTGGTAAGGACTCAGTGCTTTCAATGTGGGGGCCCAGGTTGAATCCCTGATCCCTGGCTGGAGAGAAAACTAAGACCTTGTGAGCCACTTGGCCAAAAAAGAAAAAGAAAGGAAACATAGGCACACATTTTCATGACTTTGGGTTAGGTAGTAACGTTTTAGATACAACATCAAAAGCACAGGAGATAAAAAATAGATAAATTGGACTTCATACAAATTTAAAACTTTTGTGCTTCAAATGACACTATTAAGAAAGTGAAAATAATTAGGGATGAGATTTTCATATGCCTAATGACCATGTGCATGCAAATAATATATTATGGACAGTTTACATAATCTGATCTATGCAGCATTGTAATGGATCATGTGACCCCTTATAAGATCAAGAAGGAATGCTGTCTTTTAAGGAATTGTCTTGTTGATGTTAGGAGAATTTTTCTCTTTGTGGTTGAGCAAGTATTCCTGCCACTGGGGGAGATTTGGTGATGCAGAACACAGATACACAATGGACAGTGCAGGGAGAGAGGAGGCCAAAGTCCAGAGAAGGTTTTTTGGTTTTTAAATTTCTCTTGTCATGCCATTAAAAAAAAAAAGACTTTTATTTCACAGTACATGTTAGTATTATTATAAAATCATAGATTTTAATATATTTGATTTGGTTCAACTCAGTGAAGTTATTATTCTTGCCAGTACTCAAATTATGCCATTAGTTGGAATCCCTTTCTAATTGACTCCTGAATCGTTTTGACATACCGCCAGTAGTTTTTGATAATTTTCTTGCTTTAGGGCACAGCAAGATATTTCAGTCTCGACATTTCTTGTCCCAGGCCTGGAAACCAGCAACTTATCCAAGGGATAAGTTCATGGGATTTCCCAGGCAAGAATACTGGAATGGGTTGCCATTTCCCCCTCCAGGGGATCTTCCCCACCCAAGGATTAAACCCGGATCTCCGGCAGGAGGATTCTTTACCGCAGAGTCGCCAAGGAAGCCGTGGTTGAGGACTGCTCAGCTGCTTCAGTCGTTTCTGACTCTTTGTTACCCTATGAACAGTAGCCCGCCAGGCTCTTCTTCCATGGGATTTTCTAGGCAAGAATACTGAAGACTGATTGCCATTTCCTCCTCCACGGGATTTTCCCGACACAGGGATCTAACCCGTGTCTCCTGTATTTCAGGCGGATTCTTTACCGCTGAGCCACGGAGGGATACCCTAATTGAGGACTACTCTCCATCTAATTCATGTTTGGTTTTGACCTTTGTCTAATACTCATGGCTTTATTTTGGTTATGAGAACAGAAGCTGAATGCTGGCTTAACATTTTGTGATCTGGATATTTCCTCTAGGGGTCACTTTCAGGGCTTCCAAGGAGTTGGGTTTAGCCAGAGAATCACACCTCAAACAGGATGTTTTTCCAACTAGGTCTTTTTTCACAAAGTACTTTTCAAAGACAGTTGCTTATTTCAAGGCAGTAGTTCTCAGCCTTGTCTGCTCATTAGAATAACATGTAGAGTTTTTAAAAACAATACTGTACCTAACCCCCAGAGATGCTGATTAAATTGGTTTCGGGTAGGGCACAGGCTTTTTAAGTTCTAAAAAGTCACAGGTGATTCTAATGTGCAGCTAGAGTTGAGAATTGCCATACTAAGAGTAAAAAACCTAAAGAATTTTGGGTTAAAAAACAGTAGCTTTGATAATAGGACAAGAAATATATGCATAGAGGACATTATATTCCAAACCATTTGATTATATACTCCATCAGTAAGATATTTTAAATGCCTTCCAAATATAGGTATATTTATTGTTTTGTAAATTATATATAGCAAACACTATAAAATTAAAAGATGATATAACTATGATAATTTTCCCCCTATTTGTTGGCCATGTTGCTTGGCATGCAGAATCTTAGTTCCTTGTCCAGGAATTGGACCTGTGCCCCCTGCAGTGGACTCTGTATCTTAACCACTGGACCGCCAGGGAAGTCCCTAAAATATGACAATTTTTTTTAAGTTTTCATTTCATTATGAATGGTATTTAAAAAACTCCAAATTCTTTCTATAGGAAACTATGAAAGAGAGTAGACTTAATCCTTCTTAAAAATCTTGATTAGTTATCTTGTGCAACAGTAACTTGAAGATCTAGTTCTAAGTGTAATTCATTTATATACTTGATTTTAATGGATACTGTAGTTTAAAAAGATCATTAGGAAAAGGATCTATGAATCCTTTCAGTCTTGACACTAAAGATGTGAATAACTGACTATACTGCTACTGCTAAGTTACTTCAGTCGTGTCCGACTCTGTGTGACCCCATAGACGGCAGCCTACCAGGCTCCTCCATCCCTGGGATTCTCCAGGCAAGAACATTGGAGTGGGTTACCATTTCCTTCTCCAACGCATGAAAGTGAAAAGTGAAAGTGAAATCGCTCAGTCATGTCCGACTCCTAGTGACCCCATGGACTGCAGCCTTCGAGGCTCCTCCATCCATGGGATTTTCCAGGCAAGAGTACTGGAGTGGGGTGACTATATTAGCTATCTATTGCTATGTAATAATAATGTCATGAACTTAGTGGCTTAAAACAACACACATTTATCATCTCATAGTCTCGAAGAATCAGGATCTGGGGCATGGATTAGTTGGATCCTCTGTTTCAGAGTCTCACAAAGTTATAATCAGCTGGCTCACCAGGGCTGCCATCTCATCTGAGGCTCAATTGGATAGGGACCCCCTTCCAAGCTCATGTGGTTGTTGGCTGATTCAGTTTCTTGCAGGCTGCTGACTGAGGGCCTCTGATTCTAGCTGGCTGTCAACAGGAGAACACCCTCAGCTCTTCGCCAGGTGTTCCTTTCCATATGCCAGCTTGTTTCTGTCAAGCCAGCAAAGGAACTGTACTCTCCAAGCAAGACAGTTACAGTCTTATGTAATGTAGTCACATAAGATAACCTTTGCTGTATTCTATTGGTTAGTAGCAAGACTCATGCACATCCAAAGGGAAGGGGTCATATAAGATAGTGAATGCCAGGAGGCAAGTAACATGGAGTCCACCACAGAGTCTGTCCACCACATTAAATAAATACCTAAATAGAAAAGTGAAGGAGGGAAAAGGGAAAGCTATTTTTCATGGTAATAGGTGTCAACTGAAGAAAACGCACAATCGAAAACTTGAGAATTAGGTTTTATTTGGTGGATATCTGAGGGCCTCAAGCCTGGGAGGCAGTTTTTGAGATAGATCTGAGGGACTGCTCCCAAGGGATAAGTAAGGAGCCAGGTTATATAGGAGTTTTTGCAACAAAGACTAGGTAGTTAAAACATCAAAGATTACTGCTAATTAAAGAAAACCAGATATCTGAAGTTAATGAATTTAATGCTTTTCTATGTATGGGAAGCCGCAAGAGGCTGAGCTCACTGAAATCATTCCTCTGATATGCACCTTAACTCTCTAGAGAGACTATTCTCTTCTTTCTCATCCTGAGTCCCCTCAGGGTGTACCACTGGCTTGGCTGCAGTGGCTGAGGGCTTGGCAGCAGGCAGCCTATTTATCTCCATTCTGAGTTCTCACAGGGGTTACCTTCGGAGTTGTCTGCAGTGATGGCTACAATATCGTTTGTTTACTGAGAGGGTGGGTGACATTTTTCATTCACACAGGCCAGCTAATCAATGTAGAAGAAATAATAGACAAAAATCATTGTTTTTTAAACATCATAGCAATAAATTATATAAATAAGAATAATCAATGGAATAATCACATAAAAAATGTTGGAGAAAAGGATATTTGCATAGTTTCAAAGTATCTCCTCAGAGACTTCTGCTTCCAACCATAATTTACCTTCTGGCACACACAAAAAAATCTAAAAATCTGAACAAAATATTTGAAACATTTTTCAAATGTTGGAAAACAGACAGAACAAGAGAGTTATCCTTGAGAGAAAGGAAGAAAACAAGATGAGCTCTAAAATGGCCCTGGGATTTCCATGGTGGTTCAGTGGCTAAGACTCTGTGCTTCCGAAGTAGAGAGCCAGGATTTATTTAATTCCTGGTCAGGGAACTAGAAACCAGAGGCTGCAACTAAGAGTTTATATACTGCAACTAAAGATCTTGCGTGCTGCAACTAAAACCCGGCACAGCCAAGTAAATAAATGAGTATTTTAAAAAAATAATGAAATCAAATAAAATTATCCCAGCTTGCTTCATGGAGTACATTTCCTGCTACAGTTCAGCATTCTCCCTGAGTTGCAGAGACAAAGTTGAGAATTTGAGGAAGCCAAGGAGGACAGAATTTTTAGGATAAAGTACCAGAGAGGATAGAGCAGCACAGAAAAGAGAGAGGTGAAAATGGTGAGCAATTTGGAAACCTTCAGAAGGTTCTCCTCACATCTTCATCTGGGTACTGATCAGTATATCTGTGTAAGAAAACTGAGTCATGGAAAAATCCTCATCTCACGTAGGCCAGAAACATTTTATGTCCCAAAGAGCCAGAATATGTCATCAGGTAGAGTACAATAAGAGTATGTCAAGGCTGTATATTGTCACCCTGCTTATTTAACTTATATGCAGAGTACATCATGAGAAATGCCAGGCTGGATATAGCACAAGCTGGAATCAAGATTGCCGGGAGAAATATCAATAACCTCAGATATGTAGATGACACCACCCTTATGGCAGAAAGTGAAGAACAACTAAAGAGCCTCTTGATGAAAGTGAAACAGGAGAGTGAAAAAGTTGGCTTGAGGCTCAACATTCAGAAAACTAAGATCATGGCATCTGGTCCCATCACTTCATGGCAAATAGATGGGGAGACAGTGGAAACAGTGAGAGACTTTATTTTGGGGGGCTCCAAAATCACTGCAGATGGTGATTGCAGCCATGAAATTAAAAGACAGCCATGAAATTAAAAAATTGGAAGAAAAGTTATGACCAACCTAGATAGCATATTAAAAAGCAGAGACATTACTTTGCCAACAAAGGTCCGTCTAGTCAAAGCTATGGTTTTTCCAGTAGTCATGTATGGATGTGAGAGTTGAACTACAAAGAAATCTGAGAACCAAAGAATTGATGCTTTTGAACTGTGGTGTTGGAGAAGACTTGAGAGTCCCTTGGACTGCAAGGAAATCCAACCAGTCCATCCTAAAGCAAATTAGTCCTCAGTGTTCATTGAAAGGACTGATGCTGAAGCTGAAACTCCAATATTTCAGCCGCCTGATGTGAAGAACTGACTCCTTGGAAAAGACCCTGATGCTTACAAATATTGAAAGCAGAAGGGGACAGCAGAGGATGAGATGGTTTGATGGCATCACCGATTCGATGGACATGAGTTTGAGTAAATGCTGGGAGTTGGTGATGGACAGGGAGGCCTGGTGTGCTGCAGTCCATGGGGTCACAAAGAGTGGGACACAACTGAGTGACTGAACTGAACTGAGAGTGCTCAGATAATTGCTTCACTTGTGTGGCAGTATTAGCCCTGGAGTAAAAGTTGCTCTGGTCCCAAGTAAGAAAGCTTAAAAGCAAGCCTTAAAAGGAACAAACTATTTCTTCAAAAAAAGCTCAGGAATATTTATAGGAATACAAAAATATCCAGCAGCCAATAATTGATGAAGTAAGGCATCCAACCAACAATTACCAGTCATGTAAAGAAACAAAGACTATAACTTATAGCAAATAAAAATCAATCAGTAACCAAAAGATCCAGAAATGACACAAATGATAGAATTAAATAGACAAGGATGTTAAATTATAACTACACTTTATTTCATATGTTCAAAAAAGTAGAAGGAAGCATGAGCATGTTAAACAGAAACATGGAAGATATTAAAAAGTCCCAATAAACTTCTAGAGGCAAAGAAAGAATGAAATGGAAAAATACATTAAATAAGAGTAACAGCAGATATTGCAAATTAGTTGACCTGAAGATATAGCAATAGAAAGTAGCCAAAATGAAAGAAAGAGAGAAAAAAGACTGGAAAAATAATGGCCACAAGCACAAGCTGGAGCTTCCAAGAATTCAGTGAAACTCATATCACTTCTCATTGTCTTTTACCTTGATGACATGTGTACCCTGCAGAAACCTTGAACAACACTATCAACACTTTACTTAATTGGCATTTATAAAATTCTATAGATCAGCAGAATAGGTATTGTTTTCAAGTGCACCGAGAATATTTACAAAGATAGACTATATTCTGGGCTTTAAAACAAATCCTAGTAAATGTAAAATGATTCTTATCATTTAGAATAAGTTCTCTGACCATAAATAAAATTAAATTAGAAATTAATAGAAATAATCTAGAAAATTCTCTACTATTTGTTAACTAACACATTTTAATAACACATGGTTTAAAGAAGAACTCAAAGGGAAATTAGAAAACAATTTGGACTTATGAAAATGAAAATACACATATCAACATATGTGAGATACAGGTAAAGCAGTTAACATGGGTAATTTTATAGCACAAAATGTTTGTATTAGAAAAGGGAAAAACTCTCAATGGCCCAGGCTTTCAGCTTAAGAAAGTATAAAAAGAAAAACAAATTAAACCCAAAGCAAGCAAAAGTAAGGAAATAATTAAAATAAGAGCATAAATCAATGATATAAAAAAGAGAAAAACAATATAGAAAATTGATGAAACTGGAACTATCTAAGGTCAATAAGATTAATATTACTTTAGGCAAAGAGATCAGAAAAAAATGAGAAGACATAAATTACCAATATCAGAAATGAGAGAGAAGACATCAATCAGTTCTTATAGATATAATTATAACACTATATGGAGACAATATGAACAACTTTATGTAAAATTTTCTATAACTTAGATGAAATGTACAAGTTCTTTGAAATACATTAACTACCAAAAAGCGAAAGTGAAAGTGTTAGTCGCTAGGTCGTGTCCGACTGTTTGCAACCCCATGGACTGTAGCCCATCAGGCTCCTCTGTCCATGGAGTTCTCCAGGCAAGAATGCTGGAGTGGGTTGCCATTCCCTTCTCCAGGGGATCTTCTGGACCTAGGGATCAAGCCCAGTCCTCCTGTATTCCAGGTGGATTCTTTACCTCTGAGCCATCTGGGAAGACCAAAGGTCACTCAAAAAGAAATGTAATGGGACTTCCCTTGTAGTCCAGTGGTTAAGACTCCATGCTTCCACTGCAGGGGGCATAGATTCAATCCCTGGTCGGGGAACTAAGATTGCATATGCCCAGGTGGTGCAGTAAAAACAAACAAACAAAAATCCATTATTTTATTGAAGCACAATTGCTTTACAATTGTATTGATTTCTGCTATGCAGCAAAGTGATTCAGTTTTACATATAGTATTTTTCATATTCTATTCCATTATGGTTTATTATAGGCTATTAAGATATAGTTCCCTCTGCTATACAGTAGGACCTTGCTGTTTCACAGCCTTTATTCATTTTATTTCTCAAATTATCTCAAAGTTGGTCAGTGAGAATTCCTACAAACTGTCTCTTTGTGTTGGTGGTAAGGAACTGTGGCGAATTTTAGTTCAGTTCAGTTCAGTTGCTCAATTGTGTCCAACTCTTTGTGACCCCATGAACTGCAGCACACCAGGCCTCCCGGTCCATCACCATCGCCCAGAGTCCACCCAAACCCATGTCCATTGAGTCCATGCTATTCAACAGTCTCATCCTCTGTCGTCCCCTTCTTCTCCTGCCCTCAATCTTTCCCAGCATCAGGGTCTTTTCAAATGAGTCAGCTCTTCCCATCAGGTGGCCAAAGTATTGGAGTTTCAGCTTCAGCATCAGTCCTTCCAATGAACATTGAGGACTGATTTCCTTTAGGATGGACTGGTTGGATCTCCGTGCAGTCCAAGGGACCCTCAAGAGTCTTCTCCAACTCCACAGTTCAAAAGCATCAATTCTTTGGTGCTCAGCTTTCTTTATAGTCCAGTTCTCAATCCATACATGACCACTGGAAAAACCATAGTCTTGACTAGATGGACCTTTGCTGACAATGTAATGTCTCTGCTTTTTAATATGCTGTCTCAGTTCAGTTCAGTTCAGTCGCTCAGTCATGTCCGACTCTTTGTGACCCTATGAATAACAGCACACCAGGCCTCCCTGTCCATCACCAACTCCCAGAGTTTACTCAAACTCATGTCCATGGAGTTGGTGATGCCATCCAGCCATCTCATTCTCTGTCATCCCCTTCTCCTCCTGCCCCCAATCCCTCCCAGTATCAGAGTCTTTTCCAATGAGTCAGCTCTTCCCATCAGGTGGCCAAAGTATTGGAGTTTCAGCTTCAGCATCAGTCCTTCCAATGAACATTGAGGACTGATTTCCTTTAGGATGGACTGGTTGGATCTCCGTGCAGTCCAAGGGACCCTCAAGAGTCTTCTCCAACTCCACAGTTCAAAAGCATCAATTCTTAGATGCTCAGCTTTCTTCACAGTCCAACTCTCACATCCATACATGACCACTGGAAAAACCATAGCCTTGA
>NW_011494828.1:1727366-1727996 GCF_000754665.1 Bison bison bison
GAGTTGGTGATGCCATCCAGCCATCTCATTCTCTGTCATCCCCTTCTCCTCCTGCCCCCAATCCCTCCCAGTATCAGAGTCTTTTCCAATGAGTCAACTCTTCGCATGAGGTGGCCAAAGTATTGGAGTTTCAGCTTTAGCATCATTCCTTCCAAAGAACACCCAGGACTGATCTCCTTTAGAATGGACTGGTTGGATCTCCTTGCAGTCCAAGGGACCCTCAAGAGTCTTCTCCAACACCACAGTTCAAAAGCATCAATTCTTAGATGCTCAGCTTTCTTCACAGTCCAACTCTCACATCCATACATGACCACTGGAAAAACCATAGCCTTGACTAGTTGGACCTTTGTTGACAAAATAATGTCTCTGCTTTTGAATATGCTGTCTAGGTTGGTCATAACTTTCCTTTCAAGGAGTAAGCGTCTTTTAGTTTAGTGGCTGCAATCACCATCTGCAGTGATTTTGGAGCCCAGAAAAATAAAGTCAGCCACTGTTTCCCCATCTATTTGCCATGAAGTGATGGGACCAGATGCCATGATCTTCGTTTTCTGAATGTTGAGCTTTAAGCCAACTTTTTCACTCTCCACTTTCACTTTCATCAAGAGGCTCTTTAGTTGTTCTTCACTTTCT
>NW_011494828.1:1728096-1728590 GCF_000754665.1 Bison bison bison
CTCTCTTGCTTTTTCGATGATCCAGCAGATGTTGGCAATTTGATCTCTGGTTCCTCTGCCTTTTCTAAAACCAGCTTGAACATCTGGAGGTCCATGGTTCATGTCTTGCTGAAACCTGGCTTGGAGAATTTTGAGCATTACTTTACTAGTGTGTGAGATGAGTGCAATTGTGCGGTACTTTGAGCATTCTTTGGCATTGCCTTTCTTTGGGATTGGAATGAAAACTGACCTTTTCCAGTCCTGTGGCCACTGCTGAGTTTTCCAAATTTGCTGGCATATTGAGTGCAGTACATTCACAGCATCATCTTTTAGGATATGAATAGCTCCACTGGAATTCCATCACCTCCACTAGCTTTGTTCGTAGTAATGCTTCCTAAGGCCCACTTGACTTCACATTCCAGGATATCTGGCTCTAGGTGAGTGATCACACCATCGTGATTATCTGGGTCATGAAGATATTTTTTGTACAGTTCTTCTGTGTATTCTTGCCACCT
>NW_011494828.1:1728900-1739967 GCF_000754665.1 Bison bison bison
TGGTATCTCTAATTTTCTTGAAGAGATCTCTAGTTTTTCCCATTCTATTGCTTTCCTCTATTTCTTTGCGTTGATCGCTGAGAAAGGCTTTCTTATCTCTCCTTGCTATTTTTTGGAACTCTGCATTCAAATGGGTATATCTTTTCTTTTTTCCATTGCTGTTCACTTCCCTTCTTTTCACAGCTATTTGTAAGGCCTCCTCAGACAGCCATTTTGCTTTTTTGCGTTTCTTTTTCTTGGGGATGGTCTTGATTCCTGTCTCCTGTACAATGTCACAAACCTCATTCCATAGTTCATCAGGCACTTTGTCTATCAGATCTAGTCCATTAAATCTATTTCTCACTTCCACTGTAAAGTCATAGGGATTTGATTTAGGTCATACCTGATTGGTCTAGTGGTTTTCTCCACTTTCTTCAACTTCAGTCTGAATTTGGCAATAAGGAGTTCATGATCTGAGCCACAGTCAGCTCCCGCTCTTGTTTTGGTGACTGTATAGAGCTTCTCCATCTTTGGCTGCAAAGAATATTCAATCTAATTTTGATGTCGACCATCTGGTGATGGTCCATGTGTAGAGTCTTCTCTTGTGTTGTTGGAAGAGGGTGTTTGCTATGACCAATGCGTTCTCTTGGTAGAACTCTATTAGCCTTTGCCCTGCTTCATTCTGTACTCCAAGGCCAAATTTGTACTCCAAGGCTAATTTAATGAAAAGTAATAATTAGTGATCACAATTCAGGCTCTATTGATTACTATCAGGGTTTTTCTTCATTTGGATTCTCCTGAAAGCAGACCTTGAGACAAGGATTTGAAGTCAGATAGTTTCTTTGGATTATGATCCTCAGAAATACAAATTAAGAAGTGGGGAAATGACCGTGAAGGTTGTGGGTACATGGTAGACAGAACTAAAGCAGCGGTGAGTGGGCCGCTTTATCCCAGTGCCAATTCCCAAACAATGCTTGTCTGGCCAGGAAGGGATCTTGGCCTAGAGGATTCCCAGATTCTGGGTTTAAGGTCTGGTCCCTGGTGGGAGTATTTTTCCATTCTGGAGCAAGGATCTTTCTTTGCTCTCCAATCTGGGCAGACCTCTTGCAGTCCTGGGCTTGACCATGGACCTGGGAAGGGCCTCCTGTGTCTTGCATGAAGGCAGACACTAGACTCATGCTAAAGAGAAGCCCAGGAATATTGAACATTGAGCTGGAGGAGCTGGGGTGAATGCAAAAGTTGTCTCATTCCATCCCCTTCCTCCATTCAGTGGCCCCTACATGTGAAGGTCTGGAGTGGATTCCAGGGCCCGGCAAGGAACTGGTCTATACTCTCTTCCCTCCTGCTCAACAATCTGTAATCACAGCAGTGCCTCTGCCCCTCAGGTGGCCAAGCCTGTCCCATCACCCTCCTCTCTGGTCTCCTCGCTCTCTGGTCCCAGCTCCAGAAAGACCTCTGGAAGTGAGGAGTACCTAGCTCTCTCTTAGCTTCAGAGGCCCCTTCAGTCTCTGGCTGTTGAGTAACTTGCAGGGATAAGCTGGCCACAGGTGAGTAAGTCAGGGGGCTCCGGTCCAGCCTCAGCCGTGGGAGGCCTGCCTTGCCAACAGTGCTGTGCCTTCAAGGACCCACATGTCATGTGGGGGGAGAGGTTGCCAGTAAGCCACTACCCTCCCTTCTCCATTGGCCGATTTGTCACCTTGGGTTTTCACTCTGTGTATGTCATGTCCAGCAGCAGTACTTGCAAGGAGGCGTGGTCCCTTGAAGTCCCTCCAGGCCTGGATTTTAATAATTGAAGAGGATGGAGGACCCCAAGCAGAGGCCCTCCAGGACCTGGGGCTCCCTCTCTCACTTTGTCTAGCTTCCAGGCCTGTTTGTTTTCCTGATGAGCTGCCGGACCCTGGGTTCGCAGGGAGGGAGCTCTGTATTCATATCACCACCCAGCCCAGTAAGCCAGATATCCATTTGTTGTTTTTTTGACAACTGAGCATTTCTCTTCAGTACAGAATCCAATAGAAACTTCCTATAATTTGAAAAAAAAAAAAAAAAAGTGGGGAAATGAAGGGAAGGGAGAAAAGCCAATAAAAGGGTGTATTCATGAACAAATTACTATTGTGAGCACATGGGGCTCAATTCTGCTGAGGACCCTCTGAAAAACCACCTAGAATGTGCCCCAGAACTGTCCCACACAGGGACGGAAATGAGGGGCTGTTTACCCGCCAACTCTCTTAGAACTACCCCTAGATTTTTAAATCCCAGCACTTCCATCAGAAGTTTGAGTTGATAAGAGGGCCCTGAAACTATTTACTTCAGGTGAGCTCAGAGAAGGGAGAAGAGGTTGTGGGACAGGGCATTCACAGAATGTACTACAGATTATTGGTTGCAGGTGCTTTCAAAAGACAGCACGGGGAGATACATTTTTTTTAATAAATGTTAATATTTCCAAGTCAAAGTTAACAGTACATTTTTGTCTTCACCTTAGAATTTTGTATTGTATCTCCTTTCTCTTATCCTGAAAACCTTAGTTCTTATTAACATTAATATTTACTTGTTTTATTCTGTAATATACTTTATTAGATTCAAATTACAAATCATTGAATAGCATTTAAGATTTCTTTGCAGTTTATTTTTAAAAATTATTATTACTATTATTTTGGCTGTGCTGGGTCTTCGTTCCTGTGTGGGCTTTTCTCTAGCTGTGACAAGCCGGGGTGGGGTGGAGGGTGGCGGGATGGGATGGTGAGGGGTATATGTGTGGCTACTTTTCCTTGCTATGCGGGCTTCTCATTGCAGTGGCTTTTCCTATTGTGAAGCACAGGCTTAGTTTCTCCAAGGCAAGTGGGATCTTCCCAGATCAAGGATTGAACCGGTGTCTCCTGCATTGGCAGGCAGATTCTTTACCATTGAGCCATCAGATAAGCCCCTGCATTTTCTTTTTCTTTGGCCAGCCTTGCTACTTGTGGGCGGAGAAGGCAATGGCACCCCACTCCAGTACTCTTGCCTGGAAAATCCCATGGATGGAGGAGCCTGGTAGGCTGCAGTCCACGGGATCGCTAAGAGTCGGACACGACTGAGTGACTTTACTTTCACTTTTCACCTTCATGCATTGGAGAAGGAAATGGCAACCCACTCTAGTGTTGTTGCTTGGAGAATCCCAGGGACAGGGGAGCCTGGTGGGCTGCTGTCTATGGGGTCACACAGAGTCAGACACGACTGAAGCGACTTAGCAGCAGCAGCAGCAGCTACTTGTGGGATCCTAACTCTATCACCAGGGATCAAACCTGGGCTCCCTATAGCTTCCCTACAGAAAACCCAGAGTCCTAACCATTGGACCTCCAGGGAAGTCCCTCTTTGCAGTTTTTTTCATCCTTAGGATATGCTCTCATTTTTCTAAGGTTTCAACTCTCAAAAGCTAAGAAACAACATTTTAACCTGCTATGTCACTTCTTCCCTGAAAAAGTAAGTGAAGCAATAAGTTTACTGAATGGTATGAGAACAAAAAGTACAAAGAAAGGCAGAGGAACAGACTCAATTCATTTATTCTTCTACCATGAGGATTAATTCTTTTAGTAATCCAAGAATCTTCTAGGAGAAAATTGTTGTTTTCATAGCCAGGAATTAAGGTCATCCAAGCCTCTTTCTTTTTTATTTTTTAATTTTGTTTGGCTGCACTGGCTCTTTGTTATGTCACTCAGTTTCAGTAGTTGTGGCCTACGGGCTCTAGAGCTCCAGGGCTCTCTAGTTGTTGGTGAGAGGGCTTACTTGCCCTAGGCATGTGGGATCTTCATTCCTTGACCAGAGCTCAAACTTGCGTCTCTTGCCTTGGAAGGCGGATTCTTAACCCCTGGACCACCAGGGAAGTCTCCAGGTCTCTTTCTGAGGCTGAAGGGTTTGTACTCTCATTCTAGTGGAGGAGCCCAGAAGACATTTATGCCTTCCTTCTATTTCTGAGCTGAATCAGGCCCAGATGCATCCTGGGCAATATTTCTAACACATCTGGACACCTCCTGAGACATTCTGCTCCCAGGTCCCTCTATCCCAGCTCACACAAGGTTCTTTGGGTGGATTGGCAGGGAGAGCATCATGTGGCTGAGCTAAGGATCCTGAATGAAAACAAGCCTCCCTGGTGGCTCGGAGGGTCAAGCGTCTGCCCGCAATGCGGGAGACCTGGGTTCGATTCCCTGGGTCGGGAAGATCCCCTGATGGAGAAAATGGCAAACCCACTCCAGTACTCTTGCCTGGAAAATCCCATGGATGGAGGAGCCTAGTAGGCTGCAGTCCATGGGGTCACTAAGAGTCAGACACGACTGAGCGACTTCACTTTCACTTTTCACTTTCATGCATTGGAGAAGGAAATGGCAATCCACTCCAGTGTTCTTGCCTGGAGAATCCCAGGGACAGGGGGAGCCTGGTGGGCTGCCATCTGTGGGGTCGCACAGAGTTGGACACGACTGAAGTGACTTAGCAGCAGCAGTCGGAGAACTAACATCCCACATGCTGTGCAGCCAAAAAATAAAAATAAATAAATACATTAAAAAAAAAAAGACATAGACTATGTCCTCATGGAGTTGATACTTTAGGAAGGGAAAAAGTCATTGGCACAGATAATGGAGTGTGTGCATGCTTAGTTGTGTCCAACTCTCTATGGCCCCATGGACTGTAGCCCACCAGGCTCCTCTGTCCATGGGATTCTGCAGGCAAGAATACTGGAGTTGGTTGCCATGCCCTTCTCTAGGGCATCTTCCTGACCCAGGGATCAAACCCACATCTCCTGCATTGCAGGCAGATTCTTTACAGCTGAGCCACGGGGGAATAGTAGCCATCTTTGGGGGTATATTTTCAGCTCCCAGTGATTTACCCTTCTCTGAGAACAGCGGGAATCTATTCATGTCGTCACCCTCCTTAGTTCAGTCTCAGAAGAGGGACTTTGATTCGTTGGCCACTGTTCATTGGACCAGGGTAAACACCTGATCAAACTAGGTCAATTATATTGTCTTTCTTACGTAGGAATTCTGGTTTAGGCTGATATCTTGAATAGAAGGAGTGTGAAAATTCAGGAACTGTGTCAAGGCTCTTACCCTCCAGATGAACTGAAGAACAGAGAATACCAGTCTGCAGAGAGAGGAGAATGAGGCTGAGTCGTGGAGAGAAGTAGAGATAAGAGACAGAGAAAACATTCCTGGACCATTACATTGCACATTCTGGTTGCTTTCTGCATTCCTTCTTCTTTATTCTAGGAAACACAGTATTGTTATGACAGCTTATATATTTTCCTTAAGCTAAGTAGGTTTCAATTACCTGCATTCAAAAGCTTACTGTAGCTTTACAGTTAAGGGGATGGTTGCATAAATATACATTTTTTTTGTATAATAGATTGTCAAACTGCCATTAAAAATGTTTTAGAGGACTAGTTAATGACATGTAAAATGCTCAACAGACAATAACAAGTAAAAGTATCAGGATTTAAAATTTTCTGTATGTAGAAAAAATTTTGCAAACACACAAAACTTTTAGCAATGGCTACCCTGGAGTAAACTTTCATTTTTTACTTTATATACGTTGGTTTCATTTTAATTTACACTTGTAGCCTTGTTTATATAATTAAGGTTATGTTAGAAGCATTTTCCATACTGCTATACAAATATTTTGTAAATAATATCGTGTTTTAAGAGGGTATCATACTTTATTAAATCAATCCTCACTATTTATTGTTTTTAATAATTTTTACTATTTTAAGCAGTGCTGTGAAAAACATCTTCAATGCAGTTTTTTTTTTTTTTTTCTATATTTTGTATTATTTGCCTAGGATATTTTTTCAGAGGTGGAGTCATTAGAGTGGAACATTTCCACGGTTCATGAATAATTTTGGTCATGAAGCTTACTCTGGAGGCTGTGTCTACTTCCTTGCCATCTGAAACACAGATGATAGCCCAGTTCTAACTTACAAATTGCCTTAGCAGCCAGCCTTCTTGTTAGTCTAATGGGTTAAAAAAATACTAGTACATCTTTGTTTTGATTTGCATTTGGTTGGTAGCTAGTAAATCAGAACATTTTTTGTTTGTTAAATTTAATTTCATCCTTTGTGAATTATCTGTTCCCTATGCTCTGTTCTTTCATTCATTGGAAACATTTTGATTTTCATATAGATCTCCATGGAATCTGTGTGAAACTAAGAGTCTGTTGTTTAAAACTATGTGTCAAAGTGTGCAGAGAAGAATCAACATCATTCAGGCTGAAGTTACTGTTTATGATAACTCAATTCGAGTCAACCACCAATTCTTCTTTCCTATTCTTTTTTCTTTTTGATTAGAAGCAAGAAACTTTGAAGTCATTCTCAACTTCTCCCTTTCTTTCATCATCCCAGTCTTTAATACAATCAGCCCCCTGATTATTCCTTGAATCTCTCTTATCTCTAACTCTGGTACCACCACCCTGATTCAGTCTTTGTAGTAAACATCTCTTGTTTCATCTGTCAGACATCTCCTTTCTTGTGGGAATTGCCTCTCTTCCAATTCTATCTGCACAGTTCCTGCTGGAGATTGCATGTTCATATTTGAACTTGGTTGCTTGTTTGTGGTTGATTTGTCTAGGGGCAGCCATCCGGCCCAAAGTGGGCCAATGAGTTTCTTATCTTTTTATATTTAGGACCAAGAGATTGAGGTTAATCTCTCTTCAGTGACTGTAGATATTTAATATTGTTGGCCATATTTTCTGTTACATGAATTGGGGAATAGAGAAAGCCAGATCAGAGCAAGAAAAGAATATTAATTCAATACAGAGAAAAGTAATGAGATAAAGAAGGAGGATCTACGATACTACATACTGCAGTCTCTTTCAAGAGCAACTTATTGAACTCTAGTTCAGTTTGATCACCCGAGTTACTTTAAGACACTTCCAATACATTCTCTTTATCAACTAGTAATGTATGCAATTGCAAGCAATTAACATGACTTAACTATATACAAATTTAATTTCCTCCCATAAAAAGGTTCATGGAGATAGGCAATCCAGGATAAAAGCAGCTGTTCCAGATTACAAAATATCATAAAAAACCAGGCTTCTCTGTCTTCCTATTCCACTATCCTTAGTGTGAGGTGAGATAGAGACTGTACCTCCCAAGCAGAGTCTGCTTTCTTATCATGAAGAGACGGAAAGACAAAGGACAAAGGCTGAAGGAATAAGCATACCTCTGGATGCCAAACTCTAAAGCTTTCTTTTATTCTCTTATTAGCCAGAACTGAGTCATATGGCCACCTCTGAGTACATATTATCCCCACTTGCACTCTAGAAGGGTAAGAACTTTTAGCTACTTTTAGCTACTTCTTTTCAGCTACAATGCTGCCCCATAGAAAACTGGGATTCTCTTAGTATGGAAGACAGAGGAATGAATGTTGGATAGGTAACTAGCAGTGTGTCCCATGTAACTTTTGCTTGTCTGGTTGACTTAGGTTTTGATCACATGCAACCAGATAAGTTTTAACTAATTCAGTGCTTATTGTCTCGCTCCTGGATTTACTGTTTAGAGTCCCCACTAGTCTCCCTGTCACTAATTTCCACTTTGCTTGAAATGATAATGCTAATGTAGCCAGCCTTTCCAAAGCATGTCTCTGATCCTGGCTATTCCATTGCCTATCTAACTTACTGCTCCAGGAACTCTCTAGTCTCAGTGTTCTCCTTTCCTGTTCTTTGATACATGATTCAGTGGCATTAATTCTCATGCTTTATACACACTACTGATGTTAATTGTATCTTTCAGGGTCCTGTCAGAGAAACAGAGCCCATGCCAGCAGCTAAATAGAAGGAATTTAATATAGGTAGCTAGTTACAAAAGGGTCTGAAGTGAAACAGAGGATGGGTAAGCAACTCAGAAATTAGCAACAGCAGAAAACCCCTACCATTCCTAGGGCTGAAAGATCAGAAGAGGAGGTTAACCCACGAGCTAAGACCACTCAGTGGGAGCAGAAACCACAGAGGGAAGGACCCTCTGGAAGCTGAAATAGGAAGGAAGGGACTCTGGTGAGATGTGACCATGGAAAAGACACGGTCAATGTTGGAGTTGCTGCCTGAAGCAAACATCCCTTTCCACTAACCAAAAAAAGAAGACTAGGAAATTTTAGAAAGATAATTTGCATGAGCCAATCCTCTGCAAGACAGAACAAAGTAGAGGAAGGGCAAGAAATGAATTTGAGACTAGCAGTTAATAGTGGCTAAAGTTTACAAAGATGTTTGTAAGTCTGTTAGGATTTTTTAAAAAATCTAACTTTCAAAGGATAAGACTTTAACAAAACAAACAAACAAACAAACAAAAAACCAGAAGTATCATGGCCAAGTAGATTTTCATATCATTCACTCAATTATGCACTGAAAGTCCATGGAATTCTCCAGGCCAGAATACTGAAGTGGGTAGCTGTTCCCTTCTCCAGGGGATCTTCCCAACCCAGGGATCCAACCTGGGACTCCCACATTGCAGGCAGATTCTTTACCAGCTGAGCCACCAGGGAAGCCCAAGAATACTAGAGTGGGTCACCAGGGAAGTCCACTAGAGTGGGTAGCCTATCCTTTCTCCAGCGGATCTTCCCAACTCAGGAAATGAACCTGGGTCTCCTGCATTGCAGGCGGGTTCTTTACCAGCTGAGCTATCAGGAAAGCTAGCCTTTAATTGCTGCAATATAGGCCATATTTTTAATTTGCTTCATCTTTGGAACATAGCTTTATGTTCTGGAGATTCTAGTAGCCTTTCCTTTTTCTTGTTCAATTAAGACACTAGCTTCCCTGTTACTTCAGGGAAGTTTCTTTACAATATCAATGGAATTTTTCATCTTCATGACCATGTAATTATTTTGTTAGGGGAAGCACACTGACTGAAACTGCCCACCCTGATCAGGCACCATAGTAACCATTTGCATGAGTTGTTTTAGGACAGGAGGTCCTGGTAAAGAACATGGAACTAATAAGCCACCACCAACCGGAAGGGTTCAGGAAAGGTAAAAAGGAGACACCCCGTATCCAACCACCTCCCAGAATCCTTCTCTCTGGCATCCATCTTGGCTGAACAAGGTGTGCACCACCAGGAAGGACTCTGAGTCAGAATGATTGGCTAAAGACAACCGGAAACTAATCCCATTATCATAAAACCTGAGACTTCGAGCATGTGGCAGAGCTGTTCTCCTGGGTTCGGTTACCCTACTGCTCTCCACCCGGGTTACCTTTCCCAATAAAATCTCTTGCTTTGTCAGCACATGTGTCTCCTCAGACAATTCATTTCCGAGTGTTAGACAAGAGCCCAGTTTCGGGCCTTGGGAAGGGTCCCTCTTCCTGCAACAATTTGAACAGAATTCATTCCATTTTAACTTTTGACTTCTCGTTCTATTAACATTTTGAACAATTGCATTTTAGGCCTACAGTATAACTAAATCTTGATATTTATTTTCATTGTACTTTTATGTTAGTCATCTGTTTCTTCCTACATCCTCATCTTTTTGGGAGTATCCCCCTTTTTTTTTCTTTTTTTTTTGCTGGAATACACATTTGTACTAAGTTATATATATTTTTTCAAGAAGAGTAAGAAGAGAACTTTAAAAAATTTCTGATTTATTACATATATATAAGTGTAGCTGATAAGTAGTTTTACATTTGAGCTTGTTTTCTGAGGAAAATGAGTAGGTGTTAGCTATCAAGACTTCCCCACCCAAATACCAAAATAAAGAGTCTAGAGCATGAACTCTCCAAGGCAGGTTCTTCTTTTATTCTCAGGATGTATTCTGAAGTAAAAGGGAAGCTAGTGGGTGCTTATGGAGAGAGAGAATGATGCTAAATAGTACAGCTGTTCTCAGACAGTGTTTCAATTAATATTTTGATCTTTGCTTCCTTTCTCAGATGCTTTCTGCTCCTGGTTACTCCAGTTTAGAAATTTCCTCTCTTAGAAAGTCTATTTTCACCTCTGTTTTAGCCTTTTCTGTTCATATTCTGGACTGTGGCTTCCTCAACTCCAGTTTAATCTATCAATATGATTCTATATGTAAATGAAAGGGTTTTGTTTTTTAAAATTTATGTATTATTAGGAGACTTCACTGGTGGTCCAGTGGTTAAGAATCTGCCTGCCAATGCAGAAGACACAGGTTTGATCCCTGGTCAGGGAGGATTTCACATGCCACGGAGCAACTAAACCCATGAGCCACAACTACTGAGCCTGGGCTCCAGAACCAGTGAATCACAACTACAGAACCCTCCTGCTACAACTACTGAAGTCTGTATGCCTAGAGTTTGTGCTCTGAAAGAAGAGAAGCCACTGCAATAAGAAGCCCACACACCACAGTGAAGAATAGCCTCTACTCGCTGCAACTAGAGGGCCCACACATAGTAATGAAGACCCAGCACAGTTAAAATAAGTAAATAAATAAATAAAAATTATTTTAAAATTAAAAAAAATAAAGAAATTATGATTAATTTTGTTAGGCATGATAATGTGATTATCAGATCAGATCAGATCAGTCGTTCAGTCGTGTCCGACTCTTTGCCACCCCATGAATCACAGCATGCCAGGCCTCCCTGTCCATCACCAACTCCCGGAGTTCACTCAGACTCACGTCCATCCAGTCAGTGATGCCATCCAGCCATCTCATCCTCTGTCGTCCCCTTCTCCTCCTGCCCCCAATCCCTCCCAGCATCAGAGTCTTTTCCAATGAGTCAACTCTTCCCATGAGGTGGCCAAAGTACTGGAGTTTCAGCTTTAGCATCATTCCCCCCAAAGAAATCCCAGGGCTGATCTCCTTCAGAAGGGACTGGTTGGATCTCCTTGCAGTCCAAGTGACCCTCAGGAGTCTTCTCCAATACCACAGTTCAAAAGCATCAATTCTTCGGCGCTCAGCCTTCTTCACAGTCCAACTCTCACATCCATACATGACCACAGGAAAAACCATAGCCTTGACTAGACAACCTTTGTTGGCAAAGTAATGTCTCTGCTTTTGAATATGCTATCTAGGTTGGTCATAACTTTCCTTCCAAGGAGTAAGCGTCTTTTAATTTCGTGGCTGCAGTCACCATCTGCAGTGATTTTGGAGCCCAGAAAAATAAAGTCTGACACTGTTTCCC
>NW_011494828.1:1740703-1741433 GCF_000754665.1 Bison bison bison
TCACGTATTGCTGAAGCCTGCCTTGGAGAATTTTGAGCATTACTTTACTAGCATGTGAGATGAGTGCAATTGTGCGGTAGTTTGAGCATTCTTTGGCATTGCCTTTCTTTGGAATTGGAATGAAAACTGACCTTTTCCAGTCCTGTGGCCACTGCTGAGTTTTCCAGATTTGCTGGCATATTGAGTGCAGCACTTTCACAGCATCATCTTTCAGGATTTGGAATAGCTCAACTGGAATTCTATCACCTCACTAGCTTTGTTTGTAGTGATGCTTTCTAAGGCCCACTTGACTTCACATTCCAGGATGTCTGGCTCCAGGTGAATGATCACACCATCGTGATTATCTGGGTCATGAAGATCTTTTTTGTACAGTTCTTCTGTGTATTCTTGCCATCTCTTCTTAATATCTTCTGCTTCTGTTAGGTCCATACCATTTCTGTCCTTTATCGAGCCCATCTTTGCATGAAATGTTCCTTTGGTATCTCTGATTTTCTTGAAGAGATCTCTAGTCTTTCCCATTCTGTTGTTTTCCTCTATTTCTTTGCATTGATCGCTGAAGAAGGCTTTCTTATCTCTTCTTGCTATTCTTTGGAACTCTGCATTCAGACGTTTATATCTTTCCTTTTCTCCTTTGCTTTTCGCTTCTCTTCTTTTCACAGCTATTTGTAAGGCTTCCCCAGACAGCCATTTTGCTTTTTTGCATTTCTTTTCCATGGGGATGGTCTTGATC
>NW_011494828.1:1741533-1754271 GCF_000754665.1 Bison bison bison
GTTCATCAGGCACTCTATCTATCAGATCTAGGCCCTTAAATCTATTTCTCACTTCCACTGTATAATCATAAGGGATTTGATTTAGGTCATACCTGAATGGTCTAGTGGTTTCCCCTACTTTCTTCAATTTCAGTCTGAATTTGGCAATAAGGAGTTCATGGTCTGAGCCACAGTCAGCTCCTGGTCTTGTTTTTGCTGACCAAAACAAGAGCTTCTCCATCTTTGGCTGCAAAGAATATAATCAATCTGATT
Organism: Bison bison bison; assembly: GCF_000754665.1. Taxonomy (NCBI): domain Eukaryota; kingdom Metazoa; phylum Chordata; class Mammalia; order Artiodactyla; family Bovidae; genus Bison; species Bison bison. Next base: position 1,741,786 of record NW_011494828.1, read on the forward strand.
TTGGTGTTGACTGTCTGGTGATGTCCATGTATAGAGTCTTCTCTTGTGTTAAGCTCTGTTTAAGTCCTTACCTGTAGAAATATGTATTGAAATTATATGCTGTCTGGAATTGCCTTTAAATTCTCCAGGAAAAAGAAAAAGGTGTGGAGCAAAAACAAAACAAGAATGGTAAAATGTTGATAATTATACAAACTGGGTAGTGGCAGTATGTGGGATTTCATTATATGATTTTCTCTAAAAATAGAAGAAGTAGGAAGTAAGCAGATATATAATACGCAACTGAGATATTAAATGAGATGAGAATTGATCAATGGTAAATATTGGTAACAATATAGTAACGACATGGTCAATATTGATGATATGGACCAGTGAAGTTTTTGTGGAGTGGTCGTAGGAGGAGGCTTAATTGGAATGTTTTATTTAAGAGGGAATGGACAAGCTGACTATATAAATACATTCTGGAGACAATTTGAACTATTTGGATGTAGCTCAGATATCAGATAATTTTAAGGAATATTGCTTATTTTGTAAGAAGTGTGGCTAAAAGATTTTCCTATTTTTTTAAGTAGTACATTTGAGTATTTAGAGTTGAAATGACATACTATCAGGGATTTGCTCTGAAATACTACAACAACAAAGAGAAAAAAGAGATAAGATGAAGCAAATAAATATGGCAAATGTTCGTATTTATAGAATATTTTGATTGCCCACACAAAGATTAGTTATATTACTCTCTAAATTTTTGTGTATGTTTGCAATTTTTATAATTTTATAGTGAAAAGACTTAGGGACTTCCCTTGTGGTCCAGTGGTTAAGACTCTGTGATCTCATGCAGGGGCGAGTGGGTTCCATCCCTAGTAGGGGAACTAAGATCCCATGTGCCTGTATCCAGGCCAAAAAAAAAAAAGACTTACAAATAAGACAGAGGAGAGGGACTGGAGAGAGTGTATATAGACAAATATTCTTAGACATTTAGCTACATAGACAGCAAAAATTATTAAGAGTAGCTGGTGGCAGAAGTGAGGAGAAGAGAAACTTTAAGTATCTGTTGGAGTGATCCAGGAAAGAGAGGGAAATTTATAATATAGGAGAGAGTGGATAGCATTTTGGGAGTGATAGTCTTGAGTAAATGGCAGAAAATGGAATTATTGTACAAGTGGAGGGATTGGCTTTAGAGAGGAACATCGATAATTCATCTATGATAACAGAAAGAAAAAGAAAATATATGAGTGCAGATGCTGGCAGTGAGAAGATGTGATGATGGAATTGTGTGAAACAGAAAGCATGAGGATGGGAGAGAATTGGGGGTTTGGTAAAGTGAAAGTGAAGTCACTCAGTCGTGTCTGACTCTATTCAACCCCATGGACTGTAGCATACCAGGCTCCTCTGTCTGTGGGATTTTCCAGGCAAAGGTACTGGAGTGGATTGCCATTTCCTTCTCCAGAGGATCGTCCCGATCCAGGGATCGAACCTGGGTCTCCCACATTGCAGGCAGACGCTTTACCGTCTGAGCCATTTGGTAACAAGTTATGAAATCATCCTCTAGGAGAGGGGAGAGTGAATGAATTAGGGGACATACAGTGTGATTGTTGGGAAACAGTAAGGCCCACTTGAAATTTATGGTTATGACTTTACGTCATGGTCACACATTTTTTCCAGCTTTGTTCAGCTGAAACAGTACAAACAAGGCAGAGGCACAGGATGGATTTAATCATGGTTTTGATTTTGCCAAATGAGTGTACCAAAAAGAGAGGAACAGACGAATGAACGTTTCTGTGAGCAAGTAAATATGAATGACTGTGAAAGTCAAGCTGAATAATAAGGGAAAAAAGTTCATTCATTATTTCTCCAGAGGAGTGGGGAACGAGTCATCCACATGACCTGCTTGGTGCCTACAAGTCACAGCATGACCTGTCCTGCACTCTGTATGAGGACACTGAGAAGCAGGATGTTAAAATCAGCATCGTGAGCAGGTTGCTAAGCCAGACAGTGGCTCTGCCTCCAACCGCTGAACCCAGCTTCCAGGGGTTCAGGTCCACTGGGAGTGGACTCTGACAAAGGCTGTCAGGGCAAGGACCTGTCAGCTCCTTGTTGCCCTAGTCTCTACCTTAGTGAGAGGTGGCATGAGAATCAAGGGTGTGTGAGTAAAACAATGAACTTCTTTGAAGGTGAAAAAAAAAATTAGGTAGAGGAGGAAATGTCATAAAGAGATGGAGAAGGAAGGATCAGAGAAGCAGGAGGTATACCCAGAATGTTAAAGCCAAGAGAAGAAATTAACTTTTTATGAAAGAGACAGTCAGTCAACCATGTCAACAATTACTGACTACTCTAGTAAAATGTTTAGAAAACTAGAGCTAGAAAGACATAAAGTGGCATTACTTTTGGGTAGAGAGCTCCGTCTAACTTGAAAAATTGTGAAGTGTGACAGTTGTCGAAACTGTCTAGTACTGGGTTACAAATTGAGGAATAGAAAGTAGAAATTAATAGACCCTCAAGACATAGACTTAAACCCCTATAAAAGTTGAAATCCTTCCTTGGACTACAAATTCACCAGCACGAACGATCATGTTTATCTCAATTGGTTCAACAAAGGGTAGGTCCTGACAGGTAGTAGGCACTCTGAATGCTTGTTGGATGAGTGAATTCAGAAATAAATGAAGGTAACATAGTAAAACGTACAAACATGAGCTCTGGAGTTATTTACCTGGCCAGTGTCTACTCATCCATCAGACTAGCTTAAACACAATTTCTTCAGAGAATGTGACCTAGCACAATGCCTAAAATAAGAGAAATTCAATAAATTTGCACTGCTAACAAATTCCCAGGTGATATTGTGGTTACTGCTACTCTAGAGCAATGCTTCTCAACTCTCAGATTAAAAAAAAAAATTTATTGGATCAGTTCAGTTCAGTTCAGTCATGTCTGACTCTTTGCAACCCCATGGACTGCTGCATGCCAAGCTTCCCTGTATATCACCAACTCCAGGAGCTTGCTCAAACTCATATCCATCAAGTCAGTGATGCTATCCAACCATCTCATCCTCTGTTGTCCCCTTCTTCTCCTGCCTTCAATCTTTCCCAGCATCAGGGTCTTTTCCAATGAGTCAGTTTTTCACATCAGGTGGCCAAAGTATTGGAGCTTCAGCTTCAGCATCAGTCCTTCCAATGAATATTCAGTACTGATTTCCTTTTGAAATCAGTTTGGTTTGATCTCCTTTCCGTCCAAGGGACTCTCAAGAATCTTCTCCAACACGACAGTTAAAAAGCATCAGTTGTTTGGCACTCAGCTTTCTTTATGGTCCAACTCTCACATCCATGCATGACTACTGGAAAAACCATAGCTTTGACTCTTTGTGGGCAAAATAATGTCTCTGTTTTTTACTATGCTATCTAGGTTGGTCATAGCTTTTCTTCCAAGGAGCAATGGAAGGAGGATTTAATTTCATGGCTGCAGTCACCATCTGCAGTGATTTTGGAGCCCAAGAAAATAAAGTCTCTCAATGTTTCCATTGTTTCCCCATCTATTTGCCATGAAGTGATGGGACTGGATGCCATGATCTTAGTTTTTTGCATGTTGAGTTTTAATCCAGCTTTTTCACTCTCCTCTTTCACTTTCATCAAGAGGCTTTTCAGCTTCTCTTTGCTTTCTGCCATAAGGGTGGTATCATCTACGTATCTGAGGTTAATGATATTTTTCCTGGCAATCTTGATTCCAGCCTGGCACTTTGTGCTTCATCCAGCCCAGCACTTTGCATGATGTACTCTGCATGTAAGTTAAATAATCAGGGTGACAAATACAGCCTTGACATACTCCTTTACCAATTTGGAACCACTCCATTGTTCCATGTCCAGTTCTAACTGTTGTTTCTTGACCTGCAAACAGATTTCTCAGGAGGCAGGTCAGGTGGTCTGGTATTCCCATCTCTCTAAGAATGTTCCACAGTTTATTGTGATGCACACAGTCAAAGGCTTTGGCATAGTCAATGAAGCAGATGTTTTTTCTGGAATTCTCTTGCTTTTTCTACGATCCAGCGGATGTTGGCAATTTGATCTCTGGTTCCTCTGCCTTTTCTAAATCCAGCTTGAACATCTGGAAGTTCTTGATTCACGTACTGTTGAAGTCTGGCTTGGAGAATTTTGAGCATTACTTTGCTAGTGTGTGAGATGAGTGCAACTGTGCGGTAGTTTGAGCATTCTTTGCCATTGCCTTTCTTTGGAATTGGAATGAAAACTGACGTTTTCCAGTCCTGTGGCCCCTGCTGAGTTTTCCAAATTTGCTGGCATATTGAGTGCAGCACTTTCACAGCATCCTCTTTTAGGATTTGAAATAGCTCAACTGGAATTTCATCATATCCACTGGCTTTGTTCATAGTGATGCTCCCTAAGGCTCACTTGACTTCGAATTCCAAGATGTCTGGCTCTAGGTGAATGATCACACCATTGTAGTTATCTGGGTCATGAAGATCTTTTTGTATAGTTCTGTGTATTCTTGCCACCTCTTAATATTTTCTGCTTCTGTTAGGTCCATACCATTTCTGTCCTTTATTGTGCCCATCTTTGCATGAAATGTTCCCTTGGTATCTCTAATTTTCTTGAACAGACCTCTAGTCTTTCCCATTCTATTGTTTTACTCTATTTCTTTGCATTGATCACTGAGGAAGGCTTTCTTATTTCTCCTTGCTATTCTATGGAACGCTGCATTCAGATGAATACATCTTTCCTTTTCTCCTTTGCCTTTCGCTTCTTTTCTTTTCTTAGCTATTTGGCTGAGAAAAGAAAAGGCTTCCTCAGACAACCATTTTGCCTTTTTGCATTTCTTTTCCTTGGGGATGGTCTTGATCACTGCCTCCTGTACAATGTCACGAACCTCTGTCCATAGTTCTTCAGGCTCTCTGTCTATCAGATCTAAACCCTTGAATCTATTTGTCACTTCCACTGTATAATTGAAAGGGATTTGATTTAAGTCATGCCTGAATGGTCTAGTGGTTTTCCCTACTTCTTCAAGTTAAGTCTGACTTTTGCAATAAGGAGTTCATGATCTGAGCCATATCAGCTGCTGCTGCTGCTGCTAAGTCGCTTCAGTCATGTCAGACTCTCTGCCACCCCATAGACGGCAGCCCACCAGGCTCCGCTGTCCCTGGGATTCTCCAGGCAAGAACACTGGAGTGGGTTGCCATTTCCTTCTCCAATACATGAAAGTTAAAAGTGAAAGTGAATTTGCTCAGTCGTATCTGACTCAGTGACACCATGGACTGTAGCCTACCAGGCTCCTCCGCCCATGGGATTTCCCAAGCAAGAGTACTGGAGTGGGGGGTGCTATTGCCTTCTCTGCATAGTCAGCTCCTGGTCTTGTTTTTGCTGACTGTCTAGAGTGTCTCCATCTTTGGCTGCAAAGAATATAATCAATCTGATTTCGGTACTGAGCATCTGGTGATGTCCATGTGTAGAGTTGTTTCTTGTGTTGTTGGAAGAGGGTGTTTGCTATGATCAGTGCGTTCTCTTGGCAAAACTGTTAGCCTTTGCCCTGCTTCATTTTGTACTCCAAGGCCAAACTTGTCTGTTATTCCAGGTATCTCTTGACTTCCTACTTTCATAGTCCAGGCCCCTGTGATGAAAAGGGCATACTTTTTGGTGTTATAGACGGTCTTGTAGGTCTTCATAGAACCGTTCAACTTCAGCTTCTTCAGCATTAGTGGTTGGGGCATAGACTTGGATTACTGTGATATTGTATTGTTTGCCTTGAAAATGAACAGAGACCATTCTTTCATTTTTGAGATTGCATTCAAGTACTGCATTTGGACTCTTGTTGACTATGAGGGCTACTCCATTTCTTTTGAGGGATTCTTTCCCACAATAGTAGATATAATGGTCATCTGAATTAAATTCGCCCATTAAGGTCCATTTTAGTTCACTGATTCCTAAAATGTTGATGTTCACTCTTGCCATCTCCTGTTTGACCACTTTCAATTTACCTTGATTCATGGACCTAACATTCCAGGTTCCTATGCAGTATTTTTCTGTACAGCATTGGGCTTTACTTCCATCACCAGTCATGTCTACAACTGGGTGTTGTTTTTGCTTTGGCTCTGTCTCTTCATTCTTTCTGGAGTTGTTTCTCCACTGATCTCCAGTAGCATATTGGGCACCTATCGACCTGGGGAGTTCATCTTTCACTGTCATATCTTTTTGCCTTTTCATACTGTTCATGGGGTTCTCAAGGCAAGAATGCTGAAGTGGTTTGCCATTCCCTTCTCCCGTGGACCATGTTTCGTCAGAAGTCTCTACTATGACCTGTCCGTCTTGGGTGGCTCTATGTGGCATCGCTCATAGTTTCATTGAGTTAGACAAGGCTGTGGTTGATGTCAACAGTTTGGTTAGTTTTCTGTGATTGGTTTTCATTCTGTCTACCCTCTGGTGAATAAGGATAAGAAGCTTATGGAAGCTTCCTGATGGGAGAGACTGACTGTAGGGGGAACTGGGTCTTGTTCTGATGGGCGGGGCTGTGCTCAGTAAATCTTTAATTCAATATTCTGTTCATGGGTGGGGCTGTGTTCCCTCCCTGTTATTTGGCCTGAGGCCAATCTGTTGACCCATGACTCCACCAGAGGCTCCTGGACACTCACAGGAAGTCTGATTTAGTCTCTTGTGGGGATACTGCTCCTTTCTCCTGGCTCCTGGTGTACATAAGGTTTTGTTTGTGCCCTTCAAGAGTCTATTTCCCAAGTCCTGTGGAAGTTCTGTAATCAAATCCCTGCTGCTGCTAAGTCACTTCAGTCGTGTCCGACTCTGTGCGACCCCATAGACGGCAGCCCACCAGGCTCCCCCGTCCCTGGGATTCTCCAGGCAAGAACAGTGGAGTGGGTTGCCATTTCCTTCTCCAGTGCATGAAAGTGAAAAGTGAGAGTGAAGTTGCTCAGTCGTGTCCGATTCCTCGCGACCCCATGGACTGCGGCCTACCAGGCTCCTCCATCCATGGGATTTTCCAGGCAAGAGTACTGGAGTGGGGTGCCATTGCCTTCTCCAAAATCAAATCCTACTGGCCTCCAAATTTAAATTCCCTGGGGGCTTCCCTGATAGCTGGGTAAAGAATCTACCTGCAATGCAGGAAACCCCAGTTGTATTCCTGGTTTGGGAAGATCTGCTGGAGAAGGGATAGACTACTCACTCCAGTATTCTTGGGCTTCCTTGCTGGCTCAGCTGGTAAAGAATCCGCCTGCATTGTGGGAGACCTGGGTTTGATCCCTGGGTTGGGAAGATTCCCTGGAGAAGGGAAAGGCCACCCACTCCAGTATTCTGGCTTGGAGAAATCCATGGACTGTATAGTCCATGGAGTCGCAAAGAGTTGGACACAACAGAGCAACTTTCACTTTCACTTTCACTCATTCCCTTTGCCGGATCCCTAGGTTGGGAAATCTGTTGTGGGTCCTATGTTTTATTGCACAGGTTGATATTTTTTGAAATACAGTAAAAACAGCTTAAAAATGAGATAACATAGACAAACACAATTTATTACTATTAGATTCACAGACATAAAATTACTCAGCCAAACTGCTCTAAATGTTTTTTAAGAGCTTTCAGTTTCTTTACTTACCATTTCTTTACTTACCACTTTATAGAGCAATAACAGTTAATCAACAGGCTTAGGCTCTAAGGACCACACTTGGAATAGTTCTGCTCCCGATGATCTGTAAGTTATTTCTGCTCTGAAGACTCAGGAATGTATGTTTTTTCTTTTTTAAGATAATGACCTTTTTAAAAAAACTTTACTATATGATTTATATTTGTTTTGTTGCATGTACCTTCTGCTAACTTGGAAGTCTGTAGTTAGTTTTTAGTTCTTCCAGTGCTTACCTTTATAACTGTAACATTTTCTTATATTTCTTGAGACTTTATCTATTAACTCTCTGCTTTCAGCAATGACAAAATTACTATTCTTCCACTTTTCATTTCCTTACCTTCTCCTTTAACATGTAATTTTAGTGAGAAACATTATTTTAAAAGTTCTCCTGAAGATTATCTATATACCTTTAAAGAACCTTCAAATAAACTTCTGTCTATCTTATTAGCTTTAAACTATCTCTTTTGCTCTCCTAATGGGAAAAGATGACGAAACCCAATTTCTTTATTTTTCAACATCTATTTTATATATTTATATATATATATATAAAATAATATATATTATTTCATGTTGCCACAGATTGTAATATTTGTGCTCTGTATTTTTAAGGCCCAGAGTTAGTCTGAAACTGCCATATGTTTGCAATGATGGAGTTTAACATGTTTTAAAACCTGTAGGCTTTCTCACTTTTCATTAACCAACTTTTCATTCATTCTCTGAAACTTAAATATTTGGCTCCATCCTAGACTCTTTTAATCTTTTTCTTCAGTTATATACTCTGAGCATATATATATATCACTTCAGTTCAGTCGCTCAGTCGTGTCCGACTCTTTTCGACCCCATGAATCACAGCACTCCAGGCCTCCCTGTCCATCACCAACTCCCGGAGTTCACTGAAACTCATGTCCATCGAGTCGGTGATGCCATCCAGCCATCTCATCCTCTGTTGTCCCCTTCTCCTCTTGCCTCCAATCCCTCCCAGCATCAGGGTCTTTTCCAATGAGTCAACTCTTCGCATGAGGCAGCCAAAGTATTGGAGTTTCGGCTTTAGCATCTCCACAACTTCAATTTCCATCTACTGATCCCAAACTTTTAAGCAATTTTTAATAACTTTAAGTAATTTTAAAATTGTACAGAAATTAGTATTTCTTCAGTCGGTCCCTTTCTCTCTAGCCCTATACTATAAAACTCTGACAAGTACCTGATAATGAATAAGGGAAGGCAACAAGGCTCAACCTTGTATGGAATTGTATTTAGAGAAGTTCACAGTTCAGCAACCAAAAATAACTTCAAAATGACGCAAGTCCTTTGCAGGCATTGCTTGGGAACTGGGAAGAAATTTGTAGCAATACTCATTACAGCTCCTCTTCCTCTCCTATGTACTTCCCTTAAACCCACAATACTCCCACCTGCCCACACAGCCTTGTTTTCTTCTGTCTGCTTCCCTACCTATCTTCCTTCTACTTTTTTCCTTTTCCTCCCCTTCTTCCCATGTAGATTGACTCAGCTTCTTGAACTCAGTTCTACTTCTTTTATCCCTTTAATTATTCTTCCTATTTATCATTCTCCTTATCCTGAATTCCCAAGCCCAAAGAAGCAGTCTGCCATCCAAAGAACTCTCTTGGCCAGGGGAAAACTCAGGGGCGGGAGAGAATTTTGTGAGCATTTGGTCTGTTAGTAATTTTCATTCTGAAAATGAAATATGTATATACTGAGAGCATTCCCTGAACTTTAGATCCATAATTCATCTTGTTTATCTCATGTGTGCATGCATGCTCAGTCGCTCAGTTGTGTCCAACTCTTTGCGACCCCATGGACAGGCAGGCTCCTGAGTCCAGGCAAGAACACCGGAATGGTTTGCCTTTTCATTTTCCAGAGAATTTTCCTGACTCAGGGATCCAAGCCGCATCTCCCACATCTCCTGCATTGCAGGTGGATTCTTTACCCGTGAGCCACCAGAGAAGCCTGTTTATCTCATAGATACCACAAAATCAACATGTCCCCAAACTGCACTTCTTTGTAAAGTTTATGAATTCATTTGTCCTATATTTCTCTTCCATGAAAGATAAGCAAATATTTGTTGAATGTGTGAATTGATGTGTAAATAAAATTATGCAACTTTTTCTTTCTTCAGTATTCTCTAGGACAGTGAAAGACACCACTGTCCACCTGGTTATTTAAACCATAATCCTGAATATCATCCCTGATTCATCCCATTTGTTCATTTTCCTCTCTGGCTATTCATCAAACCCTGTAAACTGTACAGAAGTTAAAATTTTTTCACTCTGTCCCTTTCTCTCTAGCTCTACTATTATAAAACTCGGACAAGTGCCTGATCACTTTTACCTTCCTTTGGAATAGACTCTTAAGGGATTTCTGGTCTCCATTTTTATTCCCCTTCAATATACCTGTTAAAGACATGTCACTCATAGTTCCTGATAAGTCTACCATCCATCTTTATGGAAAATTCTCTCTCCCACACCTCTGTCAAGGGGTGCAGTTCAGTTCAGTTGCTCAGTCGTGTCTGACTCTTTGTGACCCCATGAATCGCAGCATGCCAGGCCTCCCTGTCCATCACCAACTCCCAGAGTTCACTCAGACTCACGTCCATCCAGTCAGTGATGCCATCCAGCCATCTCATCCTCTGTCATCCCCTTCTCCTCCTGCCCCCAATCCCTCCCAGCATCAGGGTCTTTTCCAAAGAGTCAACTCTTCGCATGAGGTGGCCAAAGTTTCAGCTTTAGCATCATTCCTTCCAAAGAAATCCCAGGGCTGATCTCCTTCAGAATGGACTGGTTGGATCTCCTTCAGAATGGACTGGTTGGATCTCCTTGCAGTCCAAGGGACTCTCAAGAGTCTTCTCCAACACCACAGTTCAAAAGCATCAATTCTTTGGCGCTCAGCCTTCTTCACAGTCCAACTCTCACATGCATACATGACCACTGGAAAAACCATAGCCTTGACTAGACGAACCTTTGTTGGCAAAGTAATGTCTCTGCTTTTCAATATGCTATCTAGGTTGGTCGTAACTTTCCTTCCAAGGAGTAAGCGTCTTTTAATTTCATGGCTGCAGTCACCATCTGCAGTGATTTTGGAGCCCCCCAAAAGAAAGTCTGACACTGTTTCCACTGTTTTCCCATCTATTCCCCATGAAGTGATGGGACCGGATGCCATGATCTTCGTTTTCTGAATGTTGAGCTTTAAGCCAACTTTTTCACTCTCCACTTTCACTTTCATCAAGAGGCTTTTGAGTTCCTCTTCACTTTCTGCCATAAGGGTGGTGTCATCTGCATATCTGAGGTTATTGATATTTCTCCCGGCAATCTTGATTCCAGCTTGTGTTTCTTCCAGTCCAGCATTTCTCATGATGTACTCTGCATAGAAGTTAAATAAGCAGGGTGACAATATACAGCCTTGAGGTACTCCTTTTCCTATTTGGAACCAGTCTGTTGTTCCATGTCCAGTTCTAACTGTTGCTTCCTGATCTGCACACAGATTTCTCAAGAGGCAGGTTAGGTGTTCTGGTATTCCCATCTCTTTCAGAATTTTCCACAGTTTATTGTGATCCACACAGTCAAAGGCTTTGGCATAGTCAATAAAGCAGAAATAGATGTTTTTCTGGAACTCTCTTGTTTTTTCCATGATCCAGCGGATGTTGGCAATTTGATCTCTGGTTCCTCTGCCTTTTCTAAAACCAGTTTGAACATCAGGAATTTCATGGTTCACGTATTGCTGAAGCCTGGCTTGGAGAATTTTGAGCATTACTTTACTAGCATGTGAGGTGAGTGCAATTGTGCAGTAGTTTGAGCATTCTTTGGTAGTCCTAAGCAATCATGTTCTATTCCACATGATACCATCTTCCCAATTCCTTGACATTGTTAATTAAACCAGGAAGGTACTCCTAACTGGGGCTTCCAAGTGGTGCTAGTGGTAAAGAACCCACAAGAGACATGGGTTTGATCCCTGGAGATAGGGATGATCCCCTGGAGGAAGGCATGGCAATCCACTCTAGTATTCTTACCTGGAGAATCCCATGGACAGAGGAGACTGGTGGGCTACAGTCCATAGGGTTGCAAGAGTCAGACACAATTGAAGGGATTTAGCACAGCACACCCCTAATTAATGTGTAGGTTATCCAGCAGCTATTAAAGTAACTTGACAGGTAAAGTTTGGCCACTTAGTTTCTCATCCTTAGACAAATGAATTAGAAAACAGGGAATGAATTGGACATTAGAAGCATTAAACGAAGTTTTTAAAATTGCATAAAGAGTCCAGTTAGCACAAAAGAGGCAATGACCAGGATAAAATTTTGCCTAAATAGAAAATATTGGTAGATAGAAGTGATGATATAAAGCAGTAATACATAACAGGATAAATAAGATGGTTGCTTCTGGGAGGAAAAGCAAAAAGACACATGAATTAAAGCAGAGATCAAGAGAGAAACTTAGTCATGGTAATAACAGAGCATGGAGTAAAATGCCCTACATTCCTGTTGCTGAGGGTCCTAGAGATGCTTCCCTTTCCAAATTTCCTAACAGTCCTGTTTCCTTTATTGCTGAGTATATTCTAATGTATTTAATATGACTTCAGTTTCCATCTGTAGCTGGTGCCCTGCTTGAGGTTACATTTGGATCCATCAGCTCTAGCAAAACAGGTACTAAAAATCATCATATTAAGTGATGACAATGGAGGTTTAGTTACATGTAACAGACACCCCAAATTACAGTTACTTAAGATAGAGGTATATGTCCCTCTCACATAATGCTACAGGGGGCAAGAATGGCAAGTCTGATCCATTAGATTATCTTGGATCTTTCTACATTGTTGCTTTGCCCTCCCTTAGATGGTTTCTTATCTGTGTGGTTCAAG
>NW_011494828.1:1754371-1755530 GCF_000754665.1 Bison bison bison
GTGTGGTTCAAGATAGGTTACTACCATGACCACTCTCCAAGCAACAACCTAGAAAAAAGGAGAAAAGAAGACAGGAAAGACATGACTTTTCCCTTATAGACTGTAATTCAAAGGTTACACTCATGCTCACAGCTCATTGGTCACAGCTGAGTCACATGCTTACATTCAGCCACAAAGAAGGCTGGAAATTTTCTTTATTCTAAGTGGCATGTGTCTACTAATATGAAAAGGGAAGAATGGATATTTGGCGACAAGTGTCTGTTTTTGCCATAATTGTAATAAGGAATCTTTGTAGTTAAAACTCTTAGAAAGATTATGTGGGCCCCTTTGAATCTCCTAGGAAGTCTTTCATAGAAGAGTAGAGAATGTTAGTATCACTGAAAACAGCCTTTTCCAAGAGGGTATGTAATGATACCTTGGCCCCTAGAAGCATAAGAGTATCCTCCCTTAGGAGAATTGGCAAGCAATCATTGCCTAGGGAAAAGGGGCATAATTAGATACTCTCTCTTCTGAGTGTTTAAGAGGAAGAATTGCAGATCCCTAAGATGTGGGCTCCTTGGGAAACTTGTCCTGGGCCTGCTTGCTTCCCTGGCAATTGATTGTGCTGTATATGGAAATAGAAAACATAGCTCTACCACTAAGAGCTTCAGCTGTGGGAACTGTGACCTGGGCATCTTTGGCTGAGCTGGGCACCAAGGGAACGGGCTTGTCCTCTCTCAGAAAACTTTGCTGAACTGGGAGGACCTTGTTATGTGGTCTGTATTAGTCTGCTTGGGCTGTCATAACAAGATACCTTATGGAACTCTGTGGTGGTCCAGTGGTTAGGACTCTACACTTCCACTGCCCTGGGCCAGGGTGGATCCCTGGTTGGGGAACTAGGATCCTGTAAATTGCCAAGGAGCAGCCAAAGAGAAAAAAACAAAACAAAACATTAGACTGGGTGGTGTAAACAATAGAAATTTATTTTCTCACAGTTCTGGAGGCTAAAAGTCCAAGATCAAGATTCTGACTGATTCTCTGGTGAAGGCTCTCTTCCTGGCTTGTAGGTACCCACCTCTTTGCTACACAGTCACATGTCCTGTTGTGTATGTGTGCACGGGGTGGGGGTGAGCAAGCACCCTCTGGTGTCTCCTCTCACAGCTTACAGGATCCTAGTTCC